>NC_081844.1:58797991-59132560 GCF_963259705.1 Myotis daubentonii
GAAAGGAAGCAGTAAATGCATTGTGCAGGAAGTGGTGAGAAGTTATTATGCTGGAGAAAGGATCTGTGAGGGCCAGGATAGCAGAAGGTAGAAGAGGACCCATACATACTGAATTATTTAGATGAGAAGTGTCACAACATCATGAAGTCTGCAAGTAATGGAGAATTTGGAGGTTGGAGGGTGGAGAGAGGTGGCAAAGTGTTAGCAATTGGTAACTAGTGAATATAGGTGAAGGGTTTATGGGTGCTCCTTATACTATTCTTGGCAACTTTACTGGAGGTTTGAAAAAAAAAAATTTTAAGTTGAGGGGGAAAAATAAAAATACAGCCCTAGCCGGTTTGGCTCAATGGATAAAGCATTGGCCTGCAGACTGAAGGGTCCCAGGTTCGATTCCAGTCAAGGGCATGTACCTTGGTTGCAGGCACATCCCCAGTAGAGGGTATGTAGGAGGCAGCTGATCGATGTTTCTCTCTCATCGATGTTTCTAACTCTCTATCCCTCTCTTTTCCTCTCTGTAAAAAATCAATAAAATATATTTTAAAAGAATACATAAGAAACTCTTATAATCAGTTAACAAAAAACAAACTTACCTAGTTAAAAAAAAATGGGCAAAACATCTGACTAGAAATCTACAGGAGAATATAAGAATAGCCAATAAATAAATAGAAAGATGTTCAGTCTATTAGGAGTTAAAGAAATTAAATCCAAACAATGAGAGAACACACATGAACTACTTAGAACATGCCTGGTACCAGAAAGTGCTCCCTTAGGATGAGCTATACTACTTTGCTGTTGTCATCAGTAGCATCAGTGTCATTATTGTTCTTTGTAAAGAGTGCAGATTTTGGAGCCAGACTGAGATCAAATCTCAATGACATTAGCAGTCAGTTGTTATCCTTTCTAAGCCTCAGGTTTCCCAACTATAAAGGGGGACAGTAACTTCTAAGGAGTTGGAAGAAATGGGTGTTTGTTTTTTAATATTCAAAGCACTTGGAGCAATATCTGGATCAAAATGATCATGATGCAAATATTTACTATTATTGTTATAGAGCCAATCAGACTCCTAGACTCGGCTTGAATGAATTAATCTTGTCTAGGGGCTTCCCATCCTCTTCTGGATTCTGGATGGTAAGCACAGTCTGAAGTAGTCACGGAAACAATCACAAATGCTCGCTTACACTGTGTGACGAGGGAGCAGAGCAAGGCAGATAAGGAGGCACACTGAGCAGGTAGCTATTTCAGAGGCCTCTGTGCACAAAGAAAGGGTGGGGGCCATGCAAGGGGGCGGTGGTGCCAAGAGCAGGTTAGAAGGTACCAAGAAAACTTTCATTAATATTGATTAGATTTAATCTTTCTCGTTATGCCCCCCCCATACTGATATAATTTTGTTTTGAGAGATCCGGGATTCAAAATAGAGGAGATTTTCATAAGTCAAGACTGAGTTTTTTATTTTTCTCATGTGCAGAAATAGCAAGGTTATGAAAATGAAAGTGAGGACATAAGATAACATCTTATAAGAACTTTGAAATAAATGATATCATTTTAAACACATTGGGAATATTTTTAATCTCTTGGTTTTGAAATTTTTTTTCTGGAAGGATACATTACTATATATTAAAAATCGCTCCATACTTAGGGCTGTTTGGTTCCATTGAGAATATATTTTGTTCCAACTCTTAATAAAGTAGCTTTATTATGTGGTTTTTCAATATGCCATGTTAATTCCTGAGATATTGGGCTCCCTGCCATTCACATGTAATTGAAGAGCGCAATTCAAAGTCAATTTTTAAAATATATAGATCTCACCATTTAATATTATCCACTCCATGACCCTCTTTCCGTGAGTTTGTGCATTGACTGCCTGCCATGGGTCAGCCCTCTACTCACCACTAAAGATACAAAACCGAAAATAGCCCCAGTGCCGCTCCTCCCTCCCCCAACCCTGGGAGTGTACAGTTTCCTGAGTGAACCAGTCATGAGAACAAGCAATTGCTATATGACATACTAGTAAGTGCTGTGAGAGCGTGAACCCAATGATGGCACAAAGGAGGGAATGACCCATCAGAAATAGACAGCTACACACAGGACTGAGCAAATTTAATTCTACAGGAGAATAAACAATTACCAGAATGCCCAAATGACTAGAAATCTGTATCCACTCACAGGTGTTATTTTATACTGTTGCTATCATTGCACCATGTATGTAAGCTCCATATCGAGATAACAGAACCCAGGCTACTTAGATGTTTTTGCAGAGATCAAAGCACTACCTTTGCAGCAAAGTCTTTTGCTGGATTAGAACTTCATCTCATCCCATGAGTGTAGAGAGATTGAAGGGACCTCCTCTGACAGGAGGCATTACTCCGTCTGCCTTAGAAATCATTATTTTTCTATGGGTCTTCTGTAAACTGTTGACACCATATATGCTTCTAAAAGAGTCTTTAGCACCTCCTTTTGCAGATTTTAGACTCTAGGGCTAGGACTTCTTCTAGGACAAGTAGAGAGCAGGCATATAAACAGGTATAAAAGCTTCCCAGGTGACTGATAATATGGCCCTTTGTCTCAGGGGCTAGCTTCTGGGACAGGGTAGTTTTCAGAACAATTGCCTAGGGCTGTCTTGGACTGAGGAGTGTGTGGTAGAAACAGAACTTGCTCCTTGGGGGGAAGGGAAAAGAAGGCCTCTAGTCCCAGAAGACTTATGGCTTCTTTGTCTGATGAAAGAGTGGCATTGACAGAGTACAGAGTGGGTGATAGGGAATCTCGCTTGTCTCCAGTGAAGGTTTTTCTTTAGCAGGGTTTAGTAATCCCAGTTGTGAAGTCTGTTTGGGATGAGTTATCTGCCATCTCTCCCTCTCCCTGGAGAGAATGAGAATGACTAATTGAAGCATCCCACAACAGTAATAGAGACAGATTGGAAGGGGAAATGAGTGATTAACCTTGAGCCCCCTCCTGATGGAGCGGTGGTGATGTGAGAGCAGGTTTCTGGGGGTGCCGCAGCTCCTCACAGAAGTCCACTTCGCTCCTGTAATTAAATTTCAGAGGACTGTTTCCGCCCCAACTTAAATTTCAGATACTTGTTGCTCTGTTTTACATCCTGTCATTAATGAAAGCGCATGATTGATGGCTGAAAACCCAGAGACAGATTTGCTCAGATGCTAATGAAACTTCAGCTTCTGGGTCTCTCACTTGCTGGGGCCTCTTTTCAGACCCTGTGACTAATTTTGCATTTCTTTCTTAAAGGAGAGCCCCCAGATTGTATAGGCTTCAGGTCTCACAAACCCAGATCTGTCCCTGTCGATAAAATTCCAATTAGTATAAATGAGTCATCTGGCATAAATAGAAAAGTTCTCCAAAGCGAAGGCCAGCATTTCCTCACTCCTCAGGGATTCTGGAACTGTTTAAATTTAATAAATGCTTAGATCTGTATCTGCTTCCTCTAAATTATCTAGTTTTTTAAATTCTTGGAATTGAGATGAGCAGGGTACTAGCTAATTACATGTTTTTGTGAGTATGATGATTATTTTCTAAATATAGTGTTAGTAACATTAAAAAAAGAAAACTAGAAAAAGCCCTATAACAATATAAAGGTACAAGTTTATACTGGTGCAATAATCATACAAAAGAATTAAATGGGTTCGTTTTAAAAAGACTCACAGATTTCTTTTATTCTGAATTGTGATTAAATTCAATCTTGTACCTTTAGCAATACCGAACTAATTTAGTGCCCTGTATTTAGTAGGTGGTCAAAACGTATTTGGTGAGTTGAAACTAAGTATATGTTGTGAATTGAAATGCTTTAAAAAAATGCTAGCAGAATCTGTCTGGTTTGTAAAAAAAATAAATAAAACAATTAGAATGGTTTGTACATTAATGGCAAGTAACTTTGATGGAGTAAAATTCTCCACTTCCCAAGAAATAACATAACCATCCTTTGGCAAGTGCAGTGAACATAATATTGCAAACCCACTGCACTATTGTAACCTGATTAGTGAGTACAGGGTTAACTCAGGCCTCCTATGTGCCTTGTCTGAAATATTCACATATGCTTTAAAGATCTGGAGGCTTTTTCCTTACTTTTTATTATTGTTGTAGGTTTTGTTTTTCTGATTTTGATAGGCTTGCAGATTGACCTGAAGAAACTATAACTAATGCAGTGTACTTGGCTTCAGACAAAATTTCATTTGACCAGTTATATAGTTGTACCTGCAACTTATATCCTTTGAATAGTGTTCTTCCCAGTGAATATCAAATCTTGCTCCAACTTCTTTCTAAGATACAGAAGATTAGCTCTCTTTTTCTTACCCACTCATATTCTTGTACACACACACACACACACACACACAGGTAGTTATTTGACAAGCAGATATTTATGTAGTAGGAATCACTGAATAAACTCGGAACTGAATAATTTGTCAAGAGCTGGAGCCATTCTTCAAGTGATCAGGAATCTTAACCTCTCTCAGCTAGGAGTAATATATCTGTTTGAGTGCTCACTGGTCAGATAGTCTAGTACAGTCTCTTATTACCATGCTCCTTGGAGAGAAATATATATATATATATATATATATATATATATATATATATATATATACACACACACACACACACACACACACACACACACACACACACATTGAGTGGCCAGATTCTTATGACCACCTGATGTTTGTAGGCTAATTAGCTATAATTTTGCGCTGAGGTTGCTAGAGGGCCAGACCATTTTAAATAGGGAAGCAGGTTGTTTACCACGACAATAGAAGTGATTTTTTCTGAAGGTTTTGGTAAACAACGCGATTTAACAGCCTTTGAACTGGGGTATATTTGAACGTGAGTGGCCAGATTATTATAACCACCTGACGTTTGTAGGCAAATTAGCCGTACACTGCATCTTATGGGATATGGAAGCCAAAGGCCTGTTCGAACAGCTTTGCTGTCTGCAGTTTCAAGATAAAACGTCTCCAATTCGCATAGAAACACAAGGATTGGACAGTCGAGCATTGGAAAAAAGTCATGTGGTCCGATGAATCACGTTTTCAGTTGCATCATGCAGATAGAGTGAGAATTTGGCAGAAACAGCATGAAAGCATGCACCCCACATGCATGAGTTCAACCCTTCAAGCTGGTGGGGACAGTGTTATGGTTTGGGGAATGTTTTCCTGGCATGATTTGGGCCCTTTAATTTGTGTGGAAAAACATCTGAATAGCACAACATACCTAAGTGTCGTTGCTGATCAAGTTCATCCTATCATGTTGATGGTGTATCCCAGTGGAGATGGCTTCGTCCAACAAGACAATACGCCATGCCATGGTGCTCGTATTGTGCAGGAGCGGTTTCAAGAACATGAGGGAGACTTTACCTCGCTTAGGTGGCCCCCACAATCACCAGATCTCAATCCAATTGAGGATTTGTGGGACGAAGTTAAAAGAACCATCAGGCAGCTGGTTCCACAACCATCAAATCTCACAGAACTGGAGAGTGCTATCCATCAGGCGTGGTGTCAGATTCCTCGCATCACCTTTCAACATCTCGTGGAGTCAATGCCAAGAAGAATCGCTGCAGTATTGAAGGCAAAAAGGTGGCCTAACGAAGAACTGATGGGGTGGTCATAATAATCTGGCCACTCAGTGTGTGTGTGTGTGTGTGTGTGTGTGTGTGTGTGTGTGTGTATCCCACGTTCAAAGGCTGTTAAATCACGTTGTTTACCCATATCTTCAGAAAAAAATCCCTTCTGTCGTGGTAAACAACCTGCTTCCCTATTTATAATGGTCTGGCCCTCTAGCAATTTCAGCGCAAAATTATAGCTAATTTGACTACAAACATCAGGTGGTCATAATAATCTGGCCACTCAGTGTATATACACACACATTGATTTAGAACAAAGTACTTAATTGCTGGTATCAAATTTTTAAATTTTTTCTTATAACTAAGAGGTTCTCCAGATTGGAGTTTTCATTTCCAAAGATGCGTATTTCTCACTTTTCTGATCTCCTCAGAAACTTAGGCAGTTTCATAGGCAATTAAATGAGAGAAAGTATTTGTTTGATTTTAGACCAGCTGTCCTAGTTTCGAATATACATTTATTCTGTCAGCAACAGCAATTATAATATTAACAGTAACCAGTAACTTTTTTATTGGAGGGCTTGTTTCTCAATGACTTGTTTATGCTGATGATCTTGACGAAGCTTCTGATAAATCTGCATCAATAAAACATGTAGTCATCGGTTAAGCACAGAGCTGAAGCTGCAAATACACGTGTTAAAGTAAGGATTGTCACCTTTGATAGGAGTAAGGGATAAGTCATTGTTGAGAACATTGTTAGCCATCCATGTAACAAAGACCAATATAAACTGTTTGGAGCTGTTGGACCAGCATATAGCTGCACAAATGGGATCCTAATGCTCTTGTGAGCTAGAAGGTGGAATGAAAGTAATTTGGGCAGCATTCCTAAGTCTGCAATTTTGTTAGGCCAGTTCAGACACTCTCCACAGGAAGCGGACATTAAGGTCAGAAGTTGGGTCAAAGCCTTTTAATTGTGTGCCTCCATGATGCCTTTGGGCTTGGTTCAATAACCTGAAAGGCTCTTTTTGTGGATCGAGAAAGGGTTATATGTATTATGGGGCTCAGGTGGCCTGCTAGACTGTTCTAATGCTCAATTGTAGAAGCAGATTATCTGGTTTGCAGATTATCTGATCTTCCATCATCAACCTTCCCATTGGGCTTTCCACTGCCAAGGATGGGGCTGGATGTGAAGTGTGGGAAGTTAGGCCCTGTGGACTCTGTGTGCAACCCCATTACAAAGCCAAATGTAAATCAATCAACAGGCACCACTTCGTTAAATGACTCTAGGCTTATTTGGTTTGGCATTTTCTCTGTCTTAATCTGTATTCTCTAGAGTTGCCTAAACCCCATTTATTTTACTCTGATCTACAGGAAACCTTTATACTAGAAAAAACATATCATGCAAAATGGAATTACTAAGACACCTTTCTTTTTTTCATGTTCTCTATAATGTGGGTGGAGCTTTACGTTGTAATTTAATTTCTTCTCTGGAAATTCATGAAGTCGTTCCAGCCTCAGCTGTCCTGGGTGCCCTGGTAATCTCTCTGGACTGTGCCCCTCCAGGCCGTGGTGGTTTGCCTCTAGGAGTCACAGGTTCCATGGGTTAGGAAATTGGGCTGCATTGTGAATTACATTTTATCAAAGGCCAGACTATCATCATCATTCTTCCATGTTTTCTGAAACAAAGAGAGAAGCGGACAGAATGAGGAAGGAGGAAGGGAGGGAAGGAAGGTCAGAGGGAGAAAAGGAGGGAGAAAGAAAACTAACACAATTGATATTTTCCCCAGACATAAATGATTATAATCTCTGCAGTTAGGCAGGGAGTACCCCTATCTATTGTTGAAAAGGATGTGTATGCCCTTCTTTGGCATAAGAAAGCATCCCTACATGCTTAAAAGCAAAGTGGCAGGCTTGTATGTCCTGATGTTTGTTCTCATCACCAGGTCATGCCTCAGGCCCAGAGTTCTGCTTCCAAAGCCAGTCTTTCCCCCTGAAACATGTACCCTCCCTTATGCTCCTCTAGTCCTTGCACAGATGCTCTAAGAATAAAGAGAGCACTGATTGATTAATACCAGTGAGCAAGTCTTTCTGGTTTCAACAACCCCTTCACCTGTTCTTTTTTAAAAAATTAATTTTGATGACTTGGTTTTGTATTCATAGCATGCTTACTCACAATCTGTGTTACTTACTTCAATATATACCTGTGAATTTTGTTTGTAGTTTTAAAATATTTCCTTATTCAGCAGATGCTTATTTCTACCTGCTTTGTGCCAGGCATTGTTCTAGTACCTTGGCATAATAATAACAAATTAATAAAACAGTCCTAAACCTCTGTCTTCATGGAGTTTACACCCTAGTGGGAAGAGACAGACAATAAAAAAATAAAATAAGTTATACAGTTTGTTAAAAAGATGTTAGCGCTAAGGGGGGGAAAAAAAGGAGAAGAAGAAGAAAGATAAAGAAAAGAAGAGTTAGATGGGTTAAAGGGGCCGAAAGTGCTGGGAGCAGGGGTGGGAGGCTGCTATTTAAGTAAGTGATCAAGTTGGCCTCATTTTGGAGGAACAAAAGCTTAAGGGCCACAAAGGAATCGGTCTTGACAATTTCTGGGAAAGAACATTCCAGGCAAAGGGAGCAGCTGATGCAAAGGCCCCAAGGTGACAGCGTCCCTCCATGTATATTCAACGACCCTTTCTTCTAAATTGAAACTAGAATGCTGTTCTTAACATCAGTCTTTCATTATCAAGCTCCTGTCTGTCCTACTTTCTGTTTTTGAAATATTTTAACAATATTAGAAGCAGATGGTTCCGCTCATTGTATCTGTGTTTCTAGATATGATAGTACACTATTTTTCAACATGCAAGGCATCCTTTTAAATGTCTTACATCTTCTGAGAAGTAGAAATCATAGTATTTGTTAAATACTATATTAAAATAATTTTATGTATTGAAACAAATTTAGTTCTTTTAGGAATTTAAATGAGCACACCTTACTCTTCATAACAGCCACATCTGAAGAGCTGTGTGTTATAAGATGGAAAGGGAAAACATGTATTGAGCACCTATTATGTGATAGAGACTGTCCTAGGTCCTTTATTTATGGTATCTCACATAAACTCTACAATGCATCTGTGAAGTGTTATTGTCTCCATTTTGTGTAGGGTTCAAAGAGATTATATAATTTTCCCAAAGACTCAAATTAGAAAATGTAGAATCCAGATCCAAACCCAGGTCCATTACAATTCAAGGCCAATGAATAACACCACAGTGGCCCATTTCCCTAGGTCCGTGGTCGGCAAACCGCAGCTCGCGAGCCACACGTGGCTCTTTGGCCCCTTGAGTGTGGCTCTTCCACAAAATACCATGTGCGGGAGCGCACATACAGTGCAATTGAAACTTCATGGCCCATGCGCAGAAGTCGGTTTTTGGAAAGGAGAATGACGAAACAAGTATACAAGACGAGTGTGGATGGGAGAGTTGGAAGGGGTAGACCTCAGCGAACATACCTCAATAAGATTGAGGACATTTTTAGCAAAGGACAGCTTAGGAGTACCCTAATTAAGTTAATAACAATGTACCTACCTATATAGTTTAAGTTTAAAAAATTTGGCTCTCAAAAGAAATTTTAATCATTGTACTGTTGATATTTGGCTCTGTTGACTAATGAGTTTGCCGACCACTGCCCTAGGGGAAACCTCGTGATAATCTTTGCTTCATGTATTTCCCTCAACGGGTAACCAGTCAGTGCATCCTGTTGATTTCAGAACTGAATAGCCATCAAATGCGTTCACGTTGCTCTCACTCCACCACCAGGGTCCTGGTTCAGCCGTCGTCCTTCACAGCCTTGCTGGTGTCCTGGCTTCCAGTCTGGGTGGCAGTTCTCAATCGTGGCTCTTTATTTAAAGAACTTGGGTGGTTTTTTTTTAAAAAAAAATTGCTGATGTGTGGGCCCCACTCCAGACCAATTAAATTAGGACTCTGGTATAGGGGAGTTAGACATTTTTTAAAGTTCCTGAGTGATTGTAATGTGTATTTGGCATTGAGAGCTACTATATTAGAACCTTTCTTAATGTAAATTTACCATTAAAATTTCTGAGTATCTCCTCTTTCCTCTTAGGATAAATCCCAAACTTTTAATATGGCACTTCTTGACCTGGTCCCTGGGCTTATCTGGCTAGGCCTTGTATCTTGCCCTGCCCTTGAATTTATTCATAAATCACATAAACTTATTTTTATATTATAACTTTAGGGATGAATATTTGTGGTTTTGATCAGCATTTTCTTCTGTAGGACTTCCTGTCAAATAATGATCAATAAACCCTTAGGTACACTAAGAAACTCTAAATGATTTTAATACAATACGCGGTCATTTTGTGAAGCAGGTAGGGCTGTCTGATGTGGCTGATGGATCCTCTTTCAGACCCACTGAAGGGGCACACGGCCTCGGGCAGGTCGCTGATTTAGACTCCCTGGAAATGATGTTGAGACCAGGATGAGTTACTTATTTCTCTTTTCATAATTTACGTTGCTAAATGTAACCGAGAACGGAATGAATAATGGTGAAACGACTAATTTTGGCAATGTCATAATATTTAATCTGAAAAAATAGTATTTTCTTTTTTAAAAAGTTAACTTGTCTCTGTCATTCCTTGCTCCTTTATGTCATCATCTTTGCAAAATTCTTTGGTAACTAATTAAAAATGCCGTTGTTTTATTAATACCTTCTTTAAATGAGTCAGAGTATTTTTGTAAGATTAAAAAGAAAAGGACTCTGTTACTGTTAGATAAGCTAGGTGCTGTTTCATTCAGTGGGCAATAAAGGTGACCTGGCGTCCGAGAGGACTACCGTGGAAGCCTCCAGATGGGCTGTCCATCAGATCACTGTGGAAGTTTTCTAAAAAATGAAGCTTTCTGAACGCCGCCTTAAATTTGTTGAGTAAGAACCTCTAAGTGTAGACCCAGAGTCACTGTTTTCTGTCAGACCCCCGGAGGATTCGGATGCACAGCCAGGTTTAGGAGCCCCTGAACCAGAATAGATTTAGCACTGGGAGCAGGTAGGGGGCAGCCTGATAGAAGTAACCCCCCCACCCATTTGAGGTAAAATGTAGCTTTTAGATTACTAATGGTCAGTTTTGCCAGGCAGTCAAAAGGCAGAATGAGAAATACCACTCTGATAGCTTACACTTCTTCCATTTTCCTTAAGCTTGAGCCGTCCCACCATCTAGACTTCAGCAATCACAAAGTAGCAATAACATTTATTGTACGTGAGGCCCTGTTAAATACGCACATACTAGTATTTCCTCCCTTTAATTCTGAACCCACTCTGTGACTTACGTACTGTTATTATGTGGGCAAAACATGGGGAGAGTAAAGAGCTGAGAAGGTAAGCTATTTACCCCGGGTCACCCCAAGTAAGCAACATGATCCCAGCTGACCCCGAAATTCCCACTCTTAGCCACTCTGCCCTGCTGCCTCTAAACACACATGTGCTTTTTTTAAAACCATGTTCTTTTTACAGCTCCATTTTTTCTTTAAGGTTCTCCCTTTGCTAAGAACCCCTTAATTCCCATCTTCTCTATTGAAATCCTACTTGTCCTACAAAGCCCAGTCTCAGCTTTGCCCTTTCTTTGGCCCTTCCTCCTGTCATCTCACTGCCTTTAGACCAAATGAATTGTTCTCGACTTTGTATACAAGGAGCAAAGCAAACTAGTATTTATTAACTATCTTCCAGAGTTACTATGTTAGATAAATAATACGATGTCTTTGTTATATGCGGGTGAAATTAAGTTCAAGAATATAGGTGCCATCACACACACAAAAAATCACCTATAAGTGGAACAAGCAGATTTGGACCCCAATCTAACTCCCAAGCTCTTTGTGCCATGACATGTTGCTCTGTCCTGTGACATGTTAATGTTATATCACAGCGTCATATAATGAACTGTGAGTTCCCTGAGGGCAAGCATACTAGATCCATCCTTGAGATCTTAGCTCCAGAAAAAGTGCTGTGCACATACTCTGTCTCGGGAAAGTATTTGATGAATGGATCTTGAGGTTCTTCCAATAAAGCAGTTGTGGAAATTCTTATGGTGCTAAGCATAAAAATTGGCAGGTGTGGTTAACTTTATTTTCTCCTTCTTCAAAGTATACAGATTACTTCACAAGCCATCAGGAAAATGCCCAGTGAACCTCTTAGGGGAGTTACTAGACCTTATTTCTCTGGCCATATGATTTAGTGACTTTATTTGCCTTATGATTTCTCTAGTTTTTGAGTAACCATTGGGGAAAATACATAAAGATGAAAGAAAGAAGAAAGCATGTGAAGTGAGAAGAATTGTTTAAAATAATTTTTTTTTTTTACAGAGCCAAGTCTTCTTCCAAGACAAGTACCTCTGAATTCTAGGGGGGCGGGGGGGGGTGCGGCGGGAAGGAGAGGGAGAGGAAGACAGGAAAGGCTGAATGTTGGAATTACATGCTCCAGAATTCTACATTCTTCTTCTCTGTGTGCCCTGCACTTTTAACACAGAAACACACAATTCTGACTTGACCTTACATGCCTCACCAATCTGCTCAGGGGACTCCCTGTAGGAATATAAGCTGACACCGCCTTGCCTGAGCTTCTTCCAATCAAGGACATGGCGGGGTACACATGATACGAATAGGCAGACCGATAAGAAATAAAAGCATATCTATTGATACAAATGGAGCGATAAATGGACTGGTTTCCATCCAAGGACTTTGAAGGGGAAAGGAAGGAGGGGAAAAATGGCCACATGTGAATGTGTAGCAAATTGAGTTTTTTTTCTAGAGGGTGGTCTCTCTTTCCTTACTTATGTTCAGAAGAAAATGGTCAAGTTGTTCTATGCCTAAAAGAATATTTTTTACTCCCATTCTTGGAACAAGTCTCTTGGGAGTGTGCCTTTGTGACTGTAAAACTACAGTGGCAAAATTGTGTTAATTTGACTGACTAGAAATATTAACCATATTATATCAAATAACTGCCAGAAATAATTCTCTGCCATGCCCTGTGACTTTATTTTAATTGATTTTTTTTACTTTCAGCTTCTGTGATTTTTGTTTATTCTGACACATGTTTATTAAATGCATGAGGAAAATTGTTTTGCAAATTATTTTTAGTGTTTTTTATCTTGTTCAGATGGGTGGGTTTAACTCTTTTTCTTCAGAATTCTAGCCCCTTTTGTTTTCAGACTGGGTACTGCTGATTTAGCTTTTGGGGCCCACTAATGGCATTATTGGCCACATCAGCAGCCTATACAATTAAGCTGTAGGCTTAGCAGTTTCATTTGATGTTCCAAAAAGATTTGAAAGTCAGAATTGAATATGATTGATTGCTGAGAGATATGTTAATATTAGGATTCCTGAGCTATGTTACAGAATAAATAATTCACTGTAATAACAAAGATAACGCCTTGAACATTACCCACTTGGTGTTCTATTGGTAAACAGGTCTTAGGAGTAAGCCTCATTTATCTGTTGTAGAGCCCTCATAGTATAAGGATCACAAGGTGGGTATTCATAGAACATCATGTGGGATCGAAGAATTTACTTGTCAGTATTAGCAGCAAAAATGTATTCTAAAGAGGATGACCTCATTTCCTTTTTTGACCTTCTGTTTACCCTGATATCTGATGTTTAAATATGATGCTGTTTTGGTTTTTTTTATTATTTAATCTATTGGGGTGACATTGGTTTCTATGATCATATAGGTTTCAGGTGTGGGTTTCTATGTTACAAGGTTTGAATATTGCACCGTGTGCTCGCCACCCAAATTCATATCTTCTGTCACCATATATTAGGACCCCCTTCCCTTTGACAACTACCACACTGCTCTTTGTGTTCATGAGTTTCAACTTTTTTTGTTCAAAAAAACTAATAATGATAATGTTAATTAACAGTTTTTGAATGCTTACTAAGTGCCAGGAACTGTATATGCATTTAGCATGTATACATTTATTTAATCCTCACAGTAACACTAAGGTATGTCAGTACTGTGGTCATCCCTATTTTACTGAGGAAGCTGAGGCCCAGAGAGGTTAGATAACTTGCCTAAGGGCACACAGTTAAGTGATAGGACAGGATTTGAACCCAGGATGTCTGGACCCAGGGCCCGGGCTCTAATAGAATATACCTGCTGGGGGCATATGCCATGTGAGAGATGCAGTCCCTGTCCAAGATGGCTTGCTTCTCATTTCTGTGATACTAATTAGGTTTCCAAAAATTGAGCAAATTTTCTAAAAGACAGACTGCTAAGTAGCCGAGTAAGTGTCTCCTGATAGATGCTGCAGATTTTTAAGAAAAGACCCAGGGCATTAACATGCTGGGCAGCTCTCAGAGTAACTTAAAGCTGAGCTTGATGCCTAGGAAAAGCTTTAAAAATCCCAAACACCGCATGTTAATTCTGGAAGCAATTTCACGGACTGGAGCATCCTTATTTTCACATGCGATTCTACATACTGGTGGGGGTTCTCTCTTACTGATGCTAACTTACTCCCTGACTATTTTGAATATTCCTACTTGTGGGGAAACTTTCAATTTTTAGATCTCTCACCTGTGACACAAGTTGAATTTACATTTTGTAAAAATGTTTTGCTATACCAATTTAATATGTAGTGGGCTTATTGAAGATGGGAGGAAGGGGCACAAATTATCATATTTTATGGTCTTTAACTAAATCTGACACCTTTAGAGTTTGAACCTGGACAAAATGATCCCTTTTTCTTCAGTAAATGCAGTCAATGCAGGGTTCCTGCCTATATACAAATAATAACTTGCTAATTTCATGTCAAAGCCCAGAGAGAACTAATTTCTCACCATTGGTTGTCAACAGCTTGGGCGATTTGGGGCAGTTCTGGTTAAGCAGAGCCCTCTGTAGCAGTACCACTGACAGGACATTTGCACCGTTAAGCCTTCCAACTTCATCAGCTGTCAACACATGGGCACTTCCCAGAGCCACTAGCTCTCACGCTGTGCACTGCCTGCAGCTCGCTGCCAGCTCCAGTTTTGCTAAAAGGGTCAATTTCTCTTCTCTCACCCCTGTTCTCATTTAGTGTTAAAACCTGCTTAAAGTCTGCCTTTTATTCTGAAAAGCACACAGGCATGTGTCATCTCTTAAAGCATTGTGATGTTGAGGGAAGGGGCTCCAAAGAAATGCTAGGCTTCTTAGTGAATAATTACTTAGAAAGGAGGCTGACCGTGTTAATTGTGTGATGAATGCTGAAACAAGTTTTCCGGATGCTTTCAAAAATTAGTTAAAGATTTCAATACTGAGCAATAGGGTGAGTGTACTGGGGTGGAATTTAAAGGTGTGTTTTGTTGGTTTTTTTTTTTATTGTGATAGATTTTTAATTGGCTTTTGTCATTTGCCATAATTCTTTGATTGAAGGCTCATTTGTTATTGACTATCTGTTGTTTAGTTGTTGCTTCTTTTGTTTTTAATGTTTCTCTAAAGCATAATGGGCAATATAGGATGGATAGAATGGTCTAAAGAACTAGAGAATAGGTACAGATAAGCACAGGTGTTGGATAAAGCGATAAACTCTTAACCAACAACCACCAACATAGCACGATGAAGTAGAAACTTTCATTCATGGAGGCTCTGACAGTTTGATTCTCAGTAACTCTTTATAAGTCAGATTGTAGAAAAGAGCTCCCAAATTTCATCATATGGATAACATTACAAGTGATTTAAAAATGGAAGTGCTATTTATTGTCTCCATTGAAAAGGACTGCATAAACTATTGGAGTTTTATAGACCCGCACTGTCTGATACATGAGTAACCACATGTGGCTAATTAAATTTCAATTTAAATTAATTAGAAAATTAAATAAAATTTCAAATGTAGGTCCTTAGCCACATTTCAAGTGTTTAATAGCCACATGTGGCTACTGGCCATTGAACTGAGCAGTGCACATTGTGGAATATTGCCATCACTGCAGAAGGTTCTACTGGACAATAATAGGGAAAGCCAGTGATCCATTGGATTTCTTATCGAACAAGCAACACATCGCAAAATATTTTGCACACATCTTTTTAAACTAATATTTGTTGAGTGCCTACTAAAAGTCAGGCATTTTGTGGGGGCCACAGGAATAGTAATAATTAAGCTAGAATAGCCCTCCCCTCACAGAATTTGCATCTGGTGGAGAAGATAATTAAGTATTGAAACAAAATGTGGTAAAGGCTATGATAGGAGAAGATAGGGAGCTATGTGAGTATATAGTGGAGATTTAACCCATCTAGGGACCTCAGGAGTGCTGATGCCTGAAGTTAGGGAAAAGGGGTGTGGGGAGTAGTGAGTAGAAAAACAATGTTCCAGGCAGAGGGAACAGCATGCACAGACACCCAGTGCAGAGGAAACCTGGGTCATTTGATGAATGTACAGACAAGTGGGGTGAGTGACCTGATCAGATTTATGAACTCTTTCCTTACTACATGCATGACATTGGGGCTTGGCTCCAGCTCTTAGGCCTCCGGCTGAAAGTAGGTTTCTGGCCTTTGCTTACAATGTTGCCAATCTGCTGGCTGAAGTCCAGCGGTATTTGTTACAATGTTTCTTAAACTGCCCGCTCAGAGGCCAGCAGCGGCAGGCGGGGAACGTTGGAGTCCTCCGTCACTGAAGCAAGCAAGCCTCATGTTAGTTTCAAGCTGCCTGGCTGCCGGCCGCCATCTTGGCTGACAGTTAATTTGCATATCTCGCTGATTAGCCAACGAAAAGGGTAGTGGTCGTACGCCAATTACCATGTTTCTCTTTTAGTAGTGTAGATGTATATGAAGTTCAAGTTAAGAAGAATTAACCTATGGTGACAACTTTGGCAGGGTGGGTATTGACTGGAGGAAGCATGAGCGATCCTTCTACATTAATAGACATGTTTTGTATTGGCATCTGTAGGACCTCTGCTTTTGTCTCCCGTAGGATGAGGCAGATTGGGGAAGGAAGGATTGGAGATGAATAGACAAGGTCTAATGTGTCTTGGGGTGGTCACCTGGCTTTGAAACCGTCTAGTATGGCACATCTTTCTCTTGTGGGGGTGCTTCTGTGGGATTTTTAATTAAATCCATTGGGGTGACATTGATTAATAGGATCATACAGGTTTCAAGTATACACTTCTCTGACACATCATCTGTATATTGCATTGTGTGCCCACTACCCCAAGTCAAATCTTCTTCCATCACTATATCTGTGGGTTTCTCAGTGGTTCTGCTTCATAGGAACATTCAAACACATCATTGCCTGACAGGGACAGTGATCCTCTGAAAACTCCAACCACAGGTCTTGACTTTTAGTGATCTACTTGTGTCCTGGTCAGAATGACTCAAGTTTAGCTCTCTGCCTTGGAGCACTTAACCCATAGGAAAACTGGCATGTCTTTGCCTGGCCATGGAGAACTAGCAGTTTGCCCCATTGTAGCCTCTCTCCCCTTTCAGCCTCTCAGCTTCAAGCTTCTCTAGAAGTGAACCAGGCCCCACTCACTGGTGCTCCCTTCCCCCATTACAAAGACTTCTGAGGACACATTCTCTGAAACTCCCTCACTTTCCCTGGGTAGAAATCTTGAAGAGGGAGTGGACAGCTACATAGTCCAATGACAGCTCTCCCCCAAAGAAGTTGCCTCTACTAGTCTTGCTTCTGCCTTTTGTGCATAGCTTGAAAGTGGATAATGAACCTGTGGTAGAAAGAACAGTTATTGTTTTAAGCTAGAGGACAAATGAATGGTTTCTGTCCAAAAGAGAAGCAACCATTTTATCTGTTCTACCTTCTTTGCTAGTTACTTGAGGATTTTTTGAATGAAAAGAAGCATTCTGTAATCTATATACGTAAAAGCCTAAGCGACTGGCCAACTGGCCAATAGCTATGATGTGCACTGACCAGCAGGGGGCAGATGCTCAACGCAGGAGCAGAAACTACAGGCATGAAAACATGGAACAGACTGATGAATCTCAGAGGGAAGAGGGAAGGAGGAGGGGCGGGGGGGGGGTGCAGAGAGATTAACCAAAGATCTTATATGCATACTAGAGGCCCTCAGCCTAGCCTGTGGGGATTAGGCCAAAACTGGCTCTTTGACATCCTCTGAGGGGTCCTGGATTGTGAGAGGGCGCAGGACAGGCCGAGGGACCCCACTGGTGAACGAATCCGTGCACCAGGCCTCTAGTATTAAATACTGTGCAGCTGTTTTTGTTTTTCAGTATTCTAAAAAAAAAAACAAAAAAACATTTCAGATAGAAAAGGCAAGATTTCTATACATAGTCTTTATCATGCACACACCCATTCCCTTGCACAAAGATTGTTGGGACTTTCCTGGGTGGCTGCAAATAACTCTGGAACCTCTGTGTCCACATCACAGAGTAAGAGATATTACCTGCTCTGTATTGTTGCCATCAGAATAAAATAAATAGGAATTATATCTATACAGAAATATACACATGCAAATAGACATATGTCCATACATATATACTGTACACATATTCCTCAGAACAAAGTAAGTGCACAATAGAGGTAGCTCCTTTCTTCTTCCTTCCTGGACTGTGTAACTCTCACTCCCTTTCTTTTGTAAAGCAGCTTTCTTTAGTTTCAGGTTTGGGGTAGAGAAGAGAGGGTAGGGCTCTAGGGTTCATTATAAAGAATGTGAGTTCACTATTTGGAAATTTAAGAAAGGTGCACTAGAAATTAAACCAAAATTGGTGAAATAAGCATAGGCCTAGAGATAGAAAGACCTGGATTCAAATCCCAGCTCCACACTTCTTGCCATTCATTCATTCAACACATATATTGAGGGCTCCCCCTTGCCATTTGATGTAGTGACTGAGGCCATAGGGGGAAAGAGACAAACAAGAGCCCAGCCTCGTGGATCCCAATCTTGTGGAGTTTTGTTGGAGTGGGGAATGGGTGAACAGTAGGGGAGACAGACAGTAAGTAAATAACTAAATATAATGTCAAGTGGTGATAAGTTTTGTAAACAAAAATAATGCAAGATTAAGGAATAAAAAGTGGTCAAGGAGGGAAGGGGTGTGTGTGTGTGTGTGTGTGTGTGTGTGTGTGTGTGTGTGTGTGTGTTGCAGAGTGGGTGGTCAGGGAAAGTCTTAGAAGAGACCTGAATTTAGTGACGGGGGAAGATCTAGGAGAAGAAGATAAAAGAGGAGTTTGTAATATTCCAGAAGCCAAAGGAGCAACATGTTTGCAGAAGGAAGAAATCACATGCTGTTGGTGATGGAGTAACATGAGGAGCTTTGAGTAGTCATGTGACCCCTGGACAAGTTATTTGCCTTCCTGGAGCAATAGGCAATAATATATTTCTCAGGATGAAATGAGATAATTAATGTAAAGCACCTGTCACAAAATGGACAGGTGACTGAGATTTCCTTCCCATTTCATGTATGTAATAAAATATGAATTTAAAAATTCATAGCGAAAGATAATTTTAAATGGCCTCAATTCAGGTTCCCCACTAAATTTGCAAAGTGTTCAATTAACAGTGTATATAAGCCAAAATATGGAAGTCAATAAATTAAACTGTAATGGTTGTGGAACTGAGGCCTGGCCTTCTTTAACAGACTCTATTAGTAACAAGTAGCTAATTTGATGTATGTCATGTTTTTTGTGTCATGTGTCATGTGAATTGCAATGTGTTTAAATATGTTGGAGTTTTTCACATTCTAACGGGCAGAAATCATTTGTTTAAGAAATAGAAGCTGAGAAAATTAAATATTTCAGCATTCATGAGGATTTTTTTTTTTTTTTTTTGCTCAATTGCAGTTTCCGGGAGTGATCAGCAGATTATTCCCATTTAAAATCTAAGAAATAAGGAAATTGATTTGATTTTCATCAATTTCAGGCATTCCTTAATGTCTTAACGCTGATTTTTAAATATGCTTTCAATTTTACAGAATTTGGCTGAATAATATGACATGTGATCTAACCTGTATAGAAATGACACAATGAGACTATTACACACTCTTTAAAGTAATACAAAATTATGATACTTTTGTCTGGCTACCTCACAGTATTTACATGTCACCGAAATTATTTTATAAAAATCAGGCATTACAAATTCTACTCAGAAAGTGTTGAAGAATGAGGATGTACTTTCAAGCATGTCTGTTTAAGTTTACATGGATTTAAATATGTTTTTATGCACTGTAGTTTCCTCTAGAAGAAATCTGTATGCTTTTTGAAAGCATGACTCTTACCCTTAGATGTTTAAAAGCATGTCAAATACTGTACAGCAAAGGAAATAAAGTCATTTTACTCAAAGTAAATCATTTTTCCAAATTTTCTCAAGCGCATTTATGTAGGTACTGAGAGAGAACGAGAGGTCTTTTTCCTGTTTTTAAATACAAAACACACCAGCTGCTACCCCGGCTACCCACTAGAGAAAGGGAGAATAACTAAATTTCTGCAGCAATGTGCAGAACTAAATTTATTGAAATCCCAGTGAAAGCTTTTGTTGTGTTTGGTATAATAGAGAAAATTCCATAAGATATCTTAGATTGCATTTTCTTCGTGGTAATCTTCATAGTCCGTGTGCTCCCTGGTCAGTCTGTAAACACGCTTCATTCATTTACAAGGAAAACTCACACCTCAGAAGCCAGCCAGGTTTGGGGATTACAGGGCATTTTATTTCACATAATGTGATTACTCCTTGTTGTAAACACTGAGTGCACTGAATTTGGTTCAGTGAGGTTGGAGCTTGGTGACCCCCATTAGTTATTTTTCCTCTACATCGAAGGAATGAATTTGTATTCTGAAGTGTGTGGTTTTGATGAACTGAAGTCAGCCTTTCTTGTATCTGTTTCTGAGGCTTTTCCCTTAGTTATATTTCTGGTTTCACATTAAGTACTTTCTTAAAAATTCATTTTTTCACTTATTATAAGGAGTCCGTATATGTATGGAGGATTACTCGTATTTCCTTTCAGAGATCCTCCTCTTTTCACCTACTCTGTGCTTTCTAAAGGAAGACACAAGCAAATGTTTTTGTTCCACTTAAGAAATCCCTGGCAGGCCCTCCTCCCCGACCCCCAACCCCCAACCCCACTCCCGACACCGGCTCCGGCTGGAGCTGTACATTTCTATACATAATTGATGACTCGGGCCCGCAGACAGCGCCAGTGCACAAGCCATATAGATTACCATACAGTCAGGGGTTTTTGGTCTTTGAATTTTCCATTTCTGAATAGAAATAACTCCTTGCTAAATAACTAAAATTCCAGAAGGAGTAAGTTTATTCTAGTAATAAATATTCTTCAGAGAACAAAGCATTTGCCAGCAATAGAAGATTTGGACACTCTTAAGATCCTAACTTTATTCCCCTGTCCTCCACTCCAGCCACCTCTCAACTTAGCAACACCAGTAATGTTTGGTTTTGCTGACTTTTTGGTAGATAGATATAGATATAGATATAGATATAGAAATAGAAATATTTTAAGTTTAGTGCTAAGGAAAGTTAAATTCCAAATGGTACTTTTGAGTTATTCCTTAATCTAATTGCCCTTTTTATTTATTTTATTTTATTTATTTACTAGAAGGTGAGAAGGCTAGTAGATCTAATTGGTTATCTTTTCAGGAGGAATGTGTGAGGTTCTTGTCACGGGAGTAGCATTTGTTATGTCCCATTTACTACACCTGTCTTTCTTTTCCCTCTAAACACCATGAACACAAGTTCCTGCCTTTAGGCCTTTGTACGTTCTGTTTCCCCCCTTCGCAGACCCTTTTGAGGTACTCTTCACCTCCACCCTTCTCTTGGCTGTTCTACTCACCATTCTGGTCTTACATGTCTCCTCTTTAGGAATCCTTCGCAGCCTTTCCTCACTCCATTATGTGGCCTTTGACTTTTTACTTTGCCCCAACTAGACTATAATATCTAGTTGGAGCAAAGGCAGAGACCAGACCACCCTTATCATTGTGTCCCCAGCCTCTAGGATATGCCTAACATAGAGTAGAGGTCCCATAATTATGTATTGAATGAAACTACAAAGATACTAAAAATATAAAATTGAACTTAAATATGATGATATGAGTTGTTAGATTTTAGATGATAAGTTGTTAGAATTTATAGCATTCCTAGATTTTCATTTTGTTTTTTGTATACTGATATATATCCTTAGGAATGTTGAGATAACAGAAAAAAATAAATTTGGATTACAGTTATATTTTGCATTTAAAGACTCATGAGACTAATTTGTAATTTCAAATGACCAGGTTAATATAAATAAAACCTGTGTTAGTTAAGAAATAAACATAGCTGAAAATTTTTAATTTAAATTAAACCAAGTTGGGGAAAGGGGTATATATATATATTTAATTGTAAGACTTTAGGCTCTTTGCTTTTATTTTGATTCACTTCCTTTTTAAAAGGGCAGAGAATATTTTCTAAATCCAATGGTGTGCTACCTCATTCTAGATATCTGGAAGAGAACTTTATTTTTGTCATTCTTTCATGAACCGCCCTTATACTTTCAGAAAACAGATGCATAAATATCTTTCTCTTTTAATCAAGGAAACATAGAAAGGTACTAAAGTTCTAATGCAAAAGTGGCTGTTTATTGTTGTTCAATACTTTTACATTTCAGAACATATTCTAGTTCCCCATTAGAATCACTTATCAGTTTGCAAATTAGTTTCCTAAAGTTTACCAATTGTTGATTTCTATGGGACATAATTTTGAACTAGGCCCACAAACAATAATACCATGTTATGTGTTGTACAATCAAACTGTTTGAGTCCATATCCGGACCTCAAAACTTACTGTTTGACCTTGGGCAAATTTGTTAACCTCTGTGTACCTTGATTTCTGCATCTGCAAGCGGGGGTATAATTGTGCCTCTCCATGGGCTTGTTTGCAAAATTACATTTCACTTGCGAAGTACATAAAACAGGCATGCTCAATGAATACGGCCTGTGTTTGTCATTATAATTATTAAACAGTTCTAGAAGCAAGAAATCATCTAGTCCTTCGTTCAAAAATATTAATTGAGCCCTACTATGCCCCTGGCATTTTACTATGTACAGAGGTTATAAGGTGCAGTAAAAATAAGCCTGTTTTTTGTAAAGCTTATAGTCCAGTGGAGGAGACACAGATATTCATGAAGAATCACACAAATACATGTAATGTTGCAACTGTGATGAGGGCCACAAAGGAGACCCATGATGTCATTAGAGTGCATATTCAGAGGAAATTGATATTGACAGGAAGGCTTCCTTGATGCCTTGAAGGAAAGAAACTAAGATCTCCAGTAGAAGGGAATATATCCCAGTCATGGAAATGGACTGAGGGCCCTGTGGCTAGAGCATGGAAAGTCAGGTGAAGAATGGGGAGAGAGGAGATGGAGAGGTAGACAGGAGCACATCGTACAGGCTATTATAGGCTTTGATGGGTCTTTAAGACTATTGGGAAATCAATGAAGGATTGCATTTCAATTTGGAGAATAAAGGTTAAGAGGAAGAGACCCCTTCCTAGATGTATCATGGGTCCCAGGCTAAATTTTTAAATCACAACATTTACCATTGTGCCCTAGTTGATTTCACTCAGTGGATAGAGCGTCAGCCTGTGGACTGAAGGGTCCCAGGTTCAATTACAGTCAAGGGCATGTACCTCAGTTGCAGGCTCGATCCCCAGCCGTGGTTGGGGAGTGAGTGCTGAGGCAACCAATTGATGTGTCTCTCACATCGATATTTCTCTCTTGTCTCCCTTCCACTCTCTCTAAAAATATATGGAAAGATATACTTGGGTTAAGATTAACAAAAAAACAAAACAAAACGGTTGCCATTGCTCACTCCTGACTGCCTCTCTACTTCCTCCCAATCCGGGTCCTAAGCCCATAGCTCTCACACCACTGTTTACTCCTCTGCATCAAGCTAGTCAGTCCCACCTTGTCTATATAAGTGCCTCCTGCTCCAAAATGCTTCTAACAAAATGCTTCTAACAATTCTGATGGAATTTTTAGATTCACATAAGTATTTAGCACACAGTGGAATTGATTTAGACTAAGATGTGAGCAGCTTACCTCAAAAACAGTGTTCTCAAACTTTTTGGACCCCTTTCCATTCTTAAAATGTGTTGAGGACCACAGAGAGCTTTTATTTATGTAAGTTATACCCCTCTGTATTTATCATATTTGAAATTAAAGCTGGGAAATTATTCATTTAAAAAATAACAAAAACACTATGATATGTAAACAAACATATTTTTGTGAAAAATAACTATTTTCCAAAACAGAAAGGAAACCCAGTGAAGAGAGTATCGTTGTTTTACACTTTACAAATCTCTTTCATGTATGGCTTCTGAGTCTCCTATCTGTTCCTGGATCAGATCTTTCGGTGTCACCTATCCTATAGCCTCTGGAAAACGCCACTGTACAACTGTGAGAGAATGAGGGTGAAAAAGGCAAATAATGTCTTAGTTTTATCATTAAACTAGTTTTTTTTTTAATATATTTTATTGATTTTTTACAGAAAGGAAGGGAGAGAGATAGAGAGTTAGAAACATCGATGAGAGAGAAACATCGATCAGCTGCCTCCTGCACATCTCCTACTGGGGATGTGCCCGCAACCCAGGTACATGCCCTTGACCGGAATCGAACCTGGGACCTTTTAGTCCGCAGGCTGACGCTCTATCCACTGAGCCAAACCGGTTCTGGCATTAAACTAGTTTTTATCTTGCCAGCCCCACAAACAGTCTTAAAGATCCCATAGGTCCCAGGCCGCACTGTGAGAACTGCTGCTCTCGAAGAGGACATGCAATTTGAAAAACAAGATGCTTATTAAGTATAAAAACTCTCCTCTGAGATGGCATTTCAGGCTGTCTGAAAAGTGAATGGAAAGAATTCATGCAGCCTGGCTCTAATCTATTTCTGCTTTTCCTCACTTCTCCCATATGTCTGTGTTTGAACCCATTAAATTCTCTGAAAAGTCCAAATGACTTTCAGGGTTAGCCGAGACTCTTGTGGGTGTTTAGACAATATTTGAAATTCCTGAAACATGATCTTATTGCCTTGGTTCCTGGTGTAAGGCTCACTCCCCATTCAAAGTACATTGCAATTCCCTTGTGGCTTCCTGTGAGCATCGGTCACTCAGCTTTTATGGCACAGCCTCGCCTGGAGACTGGAGCCTCACCGTGTTTCCCTTTCAAGAGGAACTGATTTGTGAGGGGTAGCTACAGTAACAAGAGGCTTGTTCATCTCTGTGGTCTCTTCCCATTCAAAATGATATGATTTTGTATTATTTTCTTATGTGGCACACAAGCTCTTTCTAAAGACAGCTAAAAGTTTTGGAATGGTGCAGCATTTACAAATGATTTGGGCTTCTCCCAGTGACAGGTGAGGAAAAACATTCCTTTAAGTGAGTTTTGTTGCACTTGTCAAAAATTCATTTTCATTCCTTTTCATCACACCTTGTGCCTATAATGTAAGTTTCACCATCACTATCAGTGTGAATAAATTCTGCCCTTTTTTATTTATGTTTATCATATGTTTCTATTCATTCACTATTAAATACTTCATCTCCACCTAACCTTACAATCCTCAAAGTACATGCAGGGAGAGAAAGACCATAAGGATGATAAAAGGCTGCTAAATCTATGCTTATCTTCAAAGTAGAAACTCATCATGCGGAATTAATGTTATCGACCACTGCAGTTTATCTCCTGAGTCATTAGTAATTTCTATCTTTAAGGAGAGACATACATATGTAATTTAAAAAAAAAAACATTTTGAAAGGACAGCTGAAACGTTATTTGCACTTTTTCATTTGAACTGAGATTCTTCGGTTTCTCTTAAGAAAATGTCACTTATAATAAATGGTATGGGACATGTTGTATTTGGTCAGAGGTCATGAATGAGTGGCCCACAGGCCACATGCAGACCACAGATGTGTTTTCCTTGGCCTAAGTGGTGTGTGTGTGTAGGTTTTATTTTTCATCTGAATTTGAATGCAGATACTCTGTGTTTTTTCGAAGTTAGCCCCCTCCCTATTATCTTTACACGTGGCCTAATGCATACATTAACTTTGTCAGTTTGGCCCCACTGTCAGCATTTGAATTAACAGCTCTACAGCAGGTAGTCACATTAAGGGAGAACAGAAAAAATAGAAACAAATGGAAACTAAGACAATTACACTATATACTGTGACTGATATAAGAAATTGCCTAATCAAAAATTATTTAACAAAAATATATACTTTCTGATTGTTTTATTCTTAGACATATGAAAAATAACTTTAAAGATAAGTTGAAAATAACACTTTCTTGAGAGGCATGCCTCAAAAATGGCATTGGTTATATAAAGATGTTTTTAATAGCTTAACATAGGAGTTGGGGTATGTGATTATGAAAGGGGCCATGTCATCCTGAAAGAGGTCATCTATCAACAGCTTGCTTTTGAATTTTGTTCTTTTATTATTTAGAAGACTGGTTTATCTAGAAAAAAATTTAATGAACATTTAAACAGAATTAGCCACACAACTAATTTATCAAGTGCAGCACTTGACTGCATTGGTTTATGTGGAAGGTCCCACAGCACCACCTAGTGCCTTGTATTTTACTTTGCATAATATTTTTGTAAATTAAAAAATTCTGATCACATTTTAATATCAAATATGGCACTGATATAAATATATGGTTTAAGCAGTATTATAAATAGAATTAAACAAAGTAATTCTTACAGGTTTAATTAAAATTTTTAAGTGGAACTTCAAAAATATTATGTAACAGAACTATTATAAAAGTTTACTGATAAAAAAGTACTAATATTTTAAATTCACAACCAAAGACACCCTTTGGAAGGTTATTACATTGTATGTGATCTAATGGAGTTATTGGTAAGTTTTTGTGCAAAACAGGTGCTCATTCCTTTTACTTTTTTATTTGCTGCTTTATAATAAATTAAATGTCATTTTTGAAGCCCATGAATTCCCTCTCTTTATAGATTAAATGACAGTTACTAATACCACATACCATAGCTCTTATTAGTTGCAGACAAAGTTGTATTACCACTTTTAAAACTAGAATTTTAAGGTTTCAAAGATAGGATGTTATAAAATACTTATATATTAAAAATAAAATGAGTCAAATAAAAGAATGAGGTACACTAATATATTCTTCTATGGAAAAATCTCCAAGAAACATAGTGAAGTGAGAAAAAAATAAAGCCATGTCCAGAATACTGTGTATACTATGATTGTCTTAAGAAACCTATGAATTTGCATAATTTAAAGGGACTAGGTGGTTGGATTCTGGCATATTATTTTCTTCTCTGGAAGGAGTCTCAGGGAACTGTTAATATCTCTGGAGACAATGGGATGCTAGAAAATTTCACGTTTTATTTTTTATTCTATACAATTAAAACTTTTCTAATCAAGTTCATGGATTACTATAAGATCAACAAGGGTTCTTTGAGTATTAATATTATGAGCTATTTTTTCTTGTAATATTTCTCTGTATTAAAAACAAAGCCTTTTTTAATTAAAAAAAAGAAGCCAGCATTATGAAACATGGTAAGCATCTATTTTATAGGCATATCTTTTCAGAAGGCTTTATGGTGCATTATTTTTTATTGTGGGGTATATAAGTTCCAAAAAGGTAGAGAATTTTGTCGGATTTATCACACTGTTTTCTTGACTTGTAAAATAGCATCTGGCACATAATAAGTGCTCAGTAAATAAGTATTGAATGAGTGAATGAATAAGAACATACCACATTGTGTCCAAATCTATATAGTAATGAGATGTATTATGGTAGAATTTTACTCTATTTGCATATACATAAATATATATATACATTTGCATTCTTATATCTAATGTCATTTAAAACATGAACACTGATAGGTGTTATTTTAAAGTTTATAATAACAAATGAATTCAATTATACTTAGAGATGTTTGTGTTATTATTCCTCTCCCCCTTTTTTGGCCTATTTTTAATAAGACTTTGTGCTTTTATGTTAGCTGTATTTGGAACTTGGTCATAATGAAACTCTATCTAAATGTTTACTAAAGATTAGTACTCTCATCATTTTCTTTCTATATTTCAGTTATCGATAATTCTATCATAGGACCTAAATGGTTGCTACTTTAAAGTTCCTGCGATCACTTCTATTAATCACAAAATGCTAATTACTCATTGTTAAATATACTCAATTCCTAATTACATATTTAAAGCTTCATGACATTTTATAGCTACCTGTTAGTGAAAATCCATTTATAGGCATAATCTATATTGTTTTATTTTAAACATACAACGGTTCTTACTGATGTGTGCATCAGTTCTTTAATTGTCAGTGTGTAGAAGTTGCCCTCTACTGGGGAACTAGAAAATTTATGTTGGCATAGATTTCAGTTTCCTTAAAGATGCATAGTTAAATTCATTGATGTGTTTTTTCAGATGATCACTTCTTGCTCGCTGGCACGTTTAAATTTCCAAGATATTGAAGCGGTCAGCAGAGTACATTTAAAAATAAGTATCTGATGTGAATAATATACGTACAGCCATTTCTGGGTGGAAACATTGTCTATTCCTTCTTAAAAACTCCTTAGTGTCAACACCCAATAGTGTAGCTCCTGAAGTAATTGCGTAGGAATGAGTCTTTGCTGAAACATTAAGGAGAATTCCCTGTATATAATTATACAAGCAAAAATGAGTCAGGACTGTTTTTAGAAATTCATCATGGGAATTTTGAAATAAAAATCTAAGCACTAAAAATTGTTTTTGCTACCTCCTTTGCATTTTCCTGGGTCATAATAGGAAATTTGATTATGTAGAAATGATTTACTTGTATTAATTATTGAACTTTTTGCGCCAAAAAGTTACATGATCATAAAATGGCAAAGTCTGTTTACCGGTTCTAATAAACTGACAAGGCATTGTTCTTCCTCACCTCCTTAGTGTTCTTCCTTCTGCCTCCAGGAGTTGTCAGACTGTGGGCAGCACTGCCCTAGAGAGAGCCTAGAGAGGGCCACTGATATTTAATAAAAATAAATACATTATTAAGGAGAAGCCTGTTTAAATTGGCCATTGATGGTAGTGGGGAGGGGTCAGGATAGAAGACTCACAAAATTTAGCCTAAATGAGACTCCTCCTGCCTCCCCCTCGGTGGTGGTGGTGGTGGTGGTGGTGGTGGTGGTGGTGGTGGTGGTGGTGGGGTGGGGGATGTGGACCAACGGTGCTCCTGTGAGGAACAGACCTTTATTAGGAGCACTGTTAATCCATGCCCTTCCCCTAACTGAAACCTCTCTGAGTCACGAAGTTCAGGGCCAGTTTCCTAAGCTGCAAGAATGGCTCTGGCTAAGGAATAGTATTAAAACGACGAGGAAATCAGACCACTGATATATGAGACGAGGCAAGTGGAGTGCAGCTGTCTCCATTCATTTTGTCCATCTTTACCCTCAGTATTGATCGTCACAGCTAGGTCTAACAGCAGCGTGTGCTGTCATTTAGACACATCCACGAGGAATGGTCGCGCTGTGCCAAACCCGTTCATTTCACATGCATAGGCACAGGCTGGTCCTTTTGTTTGTGTAAAGGTCTCTTAGGAGTTTGAACACTAGTTTGATTAAACCATTATTTTGAATGTCTTCTTTACAAGAAAATCATTATACAATTTTCTAGAAGTTTATTTTGCCATCTAGAGGCCTGCATTAAACACACCTTCCCCAAATCTCCCACTTTTCATCACCCCCTTTTCTGTCCTCGGTGGCCCTCCTACTCTCCCTCTCCCCCATCTTCCACAACTCTACCTTGCTTTAGCAAAATTTTGCAAAAAAGTTCTTCCATAGCCTTGTTAGCAGTTTATGAGCACCTGTTTCATGATTTGATTTTCGTCATAAAACCCTTCTATAATCTGTTCTAATTTTATTATCTATGTCGTATTTTTTTCTTTATCCATATGCTAAATAACGGAGCTGAGTGACAGTTTTCAGGTCCTCCTATGTGAGTTTTGCTCTACTCAGCTGGTTTATGAGAATCAGTGGGGTATCAGAAATGAAGAACTGGGCAGGGAATTCAAGACACTGTGCTAGTCTTAGTGTTTCCACTAACTGAGGCTGTGAGAGACACCACGCCCTTGGGCCTAACTCCACAGTCTGTAAAATGAGATAACAAATTATCCCTAATATTTCTTTCAGCTAGAATTCTCTGCTATCTCTGAATTCTCAAAGAATTAACCGCATAATGGTAGAGAGGATTCTGGAGCCAGACCACATGGCTTGCTTCCCATTCTCCCACCTATATCTTAGGGCAAGCATGTCAAACTCGAAGGCCGGTGGCTGACCAGCTTCGAGTTTGACATGCTTGCCTTAGGGATTTCATGCACTTCTTTCTGCACACCTCAGTTTTCTCTTCTGTAAAATGGGAATCATAATGGCACCTTTCTCCCAAGTTTGTTGAGAGGATGAAGAACATAGAACAGTCCCTGGCACACACAGAGAAGGCATTAAATGTCAACATCTCAACATTATTCCAAGCATAAGCATTTTCAAGCAATTCAGAAGATGTGTATTTCTCATCAAATAGATATGCTGCTCCCTGAGGGAAATACTTGTGAGCACACTTTCAGGCATTTGTTTGTGCAGCAGAATGTTTATTGAGTGCCTAATATGTGCCAGGTACCATTCTGTTACAGGCATCACTGGGAAAAATGGCAGAGACACATTAAATCATTTAGCCAATGGGTAATAAATATTCAGTGCTACTCTGGTGGCCTGAGCGAGTTACTTGGTGCATTCTTTTCACCACTGGCAGATTATGTTGTGATCTTTTGAAATTTCTATTACATATTTGGTATCTATTTTCTACAATCCATTTCCTGAATATCTTAAGTTTCCTACTTTCCTCCCTTTTTTTTTTTAAACTTGTCTTCCCCATCTCTTGACCTCTCAACAATTGTTTTTATCCCTTTGGCTGGGGTTCTGCCTCCTGGCACTTCCTACAGCTTAGCCAAGGTCTCTATAAGCAACTTGTTCCTCAACTATAATATTGGGAAAATCAACTTATTTATTGGAATTTTAAATTAGATAATGTGTGCAAAGCATTTAGCATCCTTTCCAGTACATAAAAGACCTAAATAAATATTGGCAGTTGTTAGGATGGTGGCATTTGGTATCACTGAAGCAGTGATTCTGAAGCAGGGCATACCATAAGCTTCTATGTATATAGAAGGTTCCCCTGCCGAAACCGGTTTGGCTCAGTGGATAGAGCGTCGGCCTGCGGACTGAAGGGTCCCAGGTTCGATTCCGGTCAAGGGCATGTGCCTGGGTTGCGGGCATATCCCCGGTGGGAGATGTGCAGGAGGCAGCTGATCGATGTTTCTCTCTCATCGATGTTTCTAGCTCTCTATCTCTCTCCCTTCCTCTCTGTAAAAAATCAATAAAATATATTTAAAAAAAAAAAAAAAAAAAGAAGGTTCCGGCTCTGGGAACCTTGGTTACCCATTGGATTATATGGAACCATTAGTTCACATTTTAAGAGAGCTGTGCTTCTTGTGTACAATGCTTGTTGTGCTGCTGCTAATCCTCAATAGCCTGCCCCATGGATTCCCAGGGAAAATGGAACTGCAACACATCAGATTGTAGCCGAGTGCCCACCATGGAGACCTCAGGCTTGAAACGAACCCTGGCAAATATTTCCTCAGCCATAAAAGCTTATGTAACAAAAAAGAAACTTTGACTTAATTCCTTTTGCTGCCTTTTTGGTCTCATGTATACTCTATAGATAAGCATTTTTAAGAAGCTTCTTCAGAAAATTATTGCGTATTAAATCTAAAAACTTAGAAGATATCAAATTTCAAATTGTTATCACTCTTAAGCTGGATAGAAAAAAGCCAAGTTAATTGTTAATAGTTCTAATAAAGCTCTGTGAGTTTATAGAGTCTGAAAAGATTCACTTTTTCAGTTAAAAGGTAATAAGAGAAATTGTAAGTTTCAACCCTGTTTTCAACTGTAACATGTCACAGTAGTAGTTCTGAGTAGTACCGTATATGGTATTTCTCGTTCATGTTCTTGCACTTACCCTTTTTCTCTTGTATAGCGCTGGATGTTAGGGGCCTCAATTCCCCCATGTTCTGCCTGCTATCCAGCATCCTTCACTTCCCCTCCCACTGGTATTTCCCTTTGCTTCCATCACCTTCAGCAAAGAGAACCGTCTTCAGATTAGAAACAGCAAATATTGGCCAAAGGAAAGTAGGCTCAGAATAAGCAGGCTCTATCTGCTGGCCTAGACACATTACCTCACAGGGTGCTGAGAAAATGGATATTTGAGACTGCCGAATGGCTGGTTTTAAAAAATCATAAAGAAAGGAAGTAGAATCAGCAGCTGGCCATGTGCAAATGTGACTGCAAATATCAAAAACAGGAAGACAGTAGATTTTACACACTATTAACTGGTCATTTGTTTCCAGCCCAGAGAAAAATTAAAGAATGAATCATTAAGAAGTTGTGTTATAAGCAGTTACAAAGGAACAGACTATGTTGCTTAGAAGCCAGCATATGTTCACGAGAAACCACACCATTAAAAATAAAAGTTTGTTATACTATCATTTCTTTTTTAAATATAACTGCTACTCTAAAACAATACTTCAGAGCCAGGTCCAAACTACAGCCCTTGAGCCATATTTGACCATGACATTTGCGTACTTACTGTCTGGCTGCTTTCCAGCTCTGCCAGCAGAGTTGAGTAATTGCACTGGTCTGTATGGCCGGTGAAGCCTGGAATAAATATCTGGGCCTATACCGAATAGGTTTGCCTACCCCTGCTCCAGAGTCTGAATCAGTTCTTCTTGAATTTTAATGAGCTTACAAATTACCTGGAAATCTTGTCAAAAATATAAATGATGATACAGTAGGGCTAGGTGGGGTCTGAGAGTCAGCAGTTCCTGACAGGCTTGCAGGTGAGGCCCATGCTGCTGTCCACAACCACAGTTCAGTCTAGCCAGGACCTAGATTCCAAACAGACATGTGTATCAGTTCCCCCATTGAGAGAGAGAGAGAGAGAGAGAGAGAGAGAGAGAGAGAGAGAGAGAGAGTGTTCTGAGTTGGAAATCACTTTCACTGGTTAGACTCTTAACTCATTTGAATCATTGTGTCTAAGGAGAGCTAGAGGAGCAGTGTCATCTTAGAGAGACGTTTTCTGGGTGATTTAAAAAATGATCATCTAATGATCATTTCCTTATATAAGGACATTGGCTCAGTGGTGATATTTGACGGGAATAAGAATGAGCTTGATAACTCTAATCTATAATAATAAAAGCATAATATGCTTATTAGACCGAATGTCCTTCAGCACTAAGCCGGGGCTGCAAGGGAAGCCCGGGTCCCGGGTGCCTGCTAGCGGCCAGAGGGAAGCTCAGGTCCCAGGTTCCAGAGGGAAGCTGGTGCCGGCAGCCGGGGGAAGGAAGGCCTACTCTTGCACGAATTTCGTGCATCAGGCCTCTAGTATTTAGATAATAACAACAGGATCGGCCTGCTGGACATTTACTCTGTTGGAAGACAATTCTCCACATGTCTCACATTTCTCTGTATCTCATGAGCAGGCACTGATTGCCCATGGTTCCCAATTATTTTTTCAAGGATGTTTGTATAGTGAACAGCCCTGAGAGAGAGAATTACTATCTCCCTCTGGAGCAAAGGGCGTGCATACTTTCTGCCATTATAAAAGATTCAGATTCCCTAAACTCCACATCCCCTTCCTATAATGCAACCCGCTGTGTGTGCAGGCATCCGTCTGAGCCCAACTGCACCACCCGCTTAACTTGGAGGCAAGGGGAACTGAGGCCAACATCATGCTTAGGCTGCTTGCTCTGCTATGAGAATTAAAGTCCTTTGGCTCTGACCCAGGACTCTCCTGTCTTCTTCCAGCATCCATGAAACAGCGGTAGGCCTACCTGTCATCTTCAGAGTTTGGGAAAACCTCAGCACCTTCACAGTTTTAGAGACCCTCTCCCAACAGCCACAGCACAGGTTTCCAATCACTGACTTTCCCCTTTCCCTGAAACTGTCTTCCCTGACTTGGTTGTATTTATTTTTTAAATATATTTTTATTGATTTCAGAGAGGAAGGGAGAGGGGGAAAGGGATAGAAACATCAATGATGAGAACCATTGATCAGCTACCTCCTGCACTCCCCACACTGAAGATCAAGCTTGCCACCCGGGTATATGCCCTGACCTGGAATCGAATCTTGGTTCATAGGTCAACGCTCAACCACTGAGCCCTGCCGGCCCCACCTGTCTTCCCCTCATTTTAGTAAAACCCTTCACTTTATGCTTAACATAGAAAATAGAAGCTCTTCAATGAAAGTCCCATCCACTTTCTGACATGAAGCATACAAGTCTGTCTTCTCCACCCAATCTATCCTTTGCTCTCTTTGTTCAGTGAAAGGTGTCAACCCTTCCAGCTGTGCACTGGAACTCCTTCCCTGCTGCCTCCTCAGGTAACAGGCACAGTCCCTTCTCTTCACAAAATCTCTATTCCCCTGCCTCCTCTTGGCTCCTTTTTATGAATTTTTAAAATCCTCAAGTTTCTCCTTTTAAAGCAAAGCAAACAAACAACAATACAGTCATGAGAGACAACTCCAGGGCTTCCCAGAAACTTTTCTGGAGTTTTGTTTAAAATTCCACCGCAAAACGACTGAAGTTTTATGTGCTTAGGAGACTCTGGAATCCTTTTCCCTCAGTACCATGCTGTCTGACACATAGTGAGTACTCAGGAAATGCTTGTTTAACTAAATGTATGTCCCTGAGACAAGCCAACTACCATTCCTGCAATGGGGTCACCACATCCAGGAAGGGGGATTCTTAGCTGTGCAGACTCAGAGACTCACTGCCATTAGCGTCCCCCAGGGTGGTTGTGTGCTGGGAAACAAACATGTCAGCGAGTGAGTGCGTCTCTTCCTATCAGAAACCCTACTTGGGAAACAAACTTGCTATTCAACATTTTCCTGGCAAGCATGGACACAGACGCGAGAGGATTACCTGGACATCCTCAGTGGCGGGCGTGGCCTAGCGGAAATAGTCTGATGCAGCTGTCTTCACTGCAGTGCACTGTGCCTGGTAAATAAACCAGAGTGCTCATGCCTGCTCCTCCTTCCCTGACGGAGCCGTGAACATACTGAGAAAGGGGCTTACTCTGTGAAGGTATGGTTTTACAGAGCCAAGTACAGAAGGAGGAGGGGAAAGAGCCCTTACCCACCCATCACCCAGCACCTTCTTTCCAAATGCCCTTCTGTAGGCTCCTAATGCCTCTTTCTTTCTCCTATAAAGTTCACTCAGCTATATATTTTTCCACCCATATTTATCAGGTCATGGCCTCTGAAGACCATATACCCTGGTCGTTTTGTTCCAATGTAGGTAGGTATCTCCAAAATCTTCCCTGCCAGCCCTTTATGATTTATTGTTTAGGCCACGCTGGCCAGTCTCACTCATTACCTATTGGTTTGACATAATTTCGTGCTTGAGGAATAAACTTTGCTCTAACTTTTTAAGATAGCCTATATACTGACCACAGGACAAAATGTGAGACAACCTAGAAATCTCAGCATTAATCTTTTTTTCCTTTTTTTTTTTTTTAAAGAGAGCTTTGCATCGAATATAAATACAAGGTTCAGAGTAAAGGAATTGCCAAAGTATAATTCTCAAAAGTTGAAAACATCCCTAACCGGTTTGGCTCAATGGATAGAGCATCGGCCTACGGACTAAAAGGTCCCAGGTTCAATTCCGGCCAAGGTCATGTACCTTGGTTGCGGGCACATCCCCAGTAGGAGGTGTGCAGGAGGCAGCTGATCGATGTTTCTCTCTCATCGATGCTTCTAACTCCCTATCCCTCTCCCTTCCTCTCTGTAAAATATCAATAAAATATATTTTTTTAAAAAAAGTTGAAAACACGACTTTCTTACAAACATAGAATGAAAACACACCAAGCATTTATTTAACTGAACAATGAGGGAACCAGCAGGATGGTAAAGTTGGTTTCAAGGAGATTATAGAAATGAGGGTCCATCAGAAAAGCATAGCAAAATAACTTTGCTCGTAACTACAGGGCAATAAAAACATGTTTTTTCTACTAAACATAAATTACTTCTATCCCAACAGGACAAAACTTGATATGTTAATATGAACTGTTATAGGCTCTAATCAATAGTAATTAGAAGCCAAACAAAGGTATATGCTCTAATAAAATAACCCTTGCGCTGGCCTATTGGACCATGCTCCAGGATGGCATAGAAAGGACGTGCAGTCCTGTTAGGGGCTTATTTCCAAGTTTTGGTCAATTTTTATTAAGGGAGTGCTGTGGACTCTGAGATTCATTTGGATGAGATAATATCTTCAGAGAGGCTCAGAACCCTTCCCCAGGAGGGACAATGGGAGGGCCTGGGACTTTTAGCTTGGAGAAGACCGAGTGTGGGAACCCAAAAGCTCACTTCACCATTATTCTTAAATTTGTAAATGTAGCCTTAAAAAAATTATAATTTTAGAGTGCAGAGATTTTATTTACACTATTCAAAAGCAGCAGTTAAAAGGCCACTTGAAGAACAAAATAAACACAGAAAGAAAACAGAAACAGACTCATAGATACAGCGATCAGCCTGATAATTGCCATGGAGGTGGGTAGGGGCTGGGTGAAAAAGGCGAAGGGAGTAAGAAATACAAACTGATAGTTATACTGTGTAATAACTATGTATGATGCTAAGTGGGTACTTGAGTTATCAGGGGGAACACTTTGTAAATTATGTGCTTGTCTAACCACTATGCTATACACCTGAAACTAATATAAAATGATATCGAAAGTCAGCTGCAATCTAAAACTAAAATGTTAAAAGAAAAGCCATCACAAGGAAGGAGAGGGACAAGACATGCCCTAAGTTTCTCTGAGGGAAGACGGGCAGCAATGGGAATGGTTTGGTGTCAGTATAAGAAAGAGCTCCAGCCACGGCAGTATGTGCCTGGAGAGCAAGGACATTGTCTCCCTATGCAGTGGTCAGCAAACTGCGGCTCGCGAGCCACATGTGGCTCTTTGGCCCCTTGAGTGTGGCTCTTCCACAAAATACCATGTGCAGGCGCGCATGTACAGTGCGATTGAAACTTCGTGGCCCATGCGCAGAAGTCGGTATTTTGTGGAAGAGCCACACTCAAGGGGCCAAAGAGCCACATGTGGCTCGCGAGCCGCAGTTTGCCGACCACTGCCCTAGGGGATCTCTGGCAAAGGTTCAGCCATTACACCCACAGAGCAAGAAGAGAGACAGTCAAAGGGTGTCAGACATCAGATGAGGACTGGACCAGGGTAGGTCTGAGATCCGTTGCAAAACTGAGACTGTCGTTCTGTAGACCTTGAGTTATTGCCTTTTAATTAAAAACTTAAAACACCTTTCCTAAGGCTTGACATTCAATATCCTGGAGGCGAAAGCCTAAGGAGTCGGTTTTAGTATCTGTGATCACAGTAGTTGGTGTAGCAAAACCTTTTGTTAATACTCAGTGGCTAGAGCATTGGTCAGCTCACAGAAGAGTCTGGGGTTCTATTCCCGGTAAAGGGAGCATACCTGGGTTGCACGGTGCAATCCCTGGCCCAGGTCTGGGTGAGTGCAGGAGGCAACCAATCAATGTGTCTCTCTCATGTTGATGTTTCTCTCTTCCTCTCTTCCTCCTCCTTTCCTTCCACTCCCTAAAAATCAATGGGGAAAAAAATATCCCCAGGTGAGGATTAACAACAAGAAAAATATTATAATTCACTTTAGTTTTGCCTTTTTACAAGTCCTGCTGTTGAGAGAAGCACAGTCACAGTTTTGTTGTTTTGGTTGTTACTTGGGAGTTTGGGGCAGGGGAGACTTGGGTTTGTATTTTAATGGACTAAATCTCGGTGTCTCAGATTTGACGCTTTTCCCCTCTCCACTAAAGTCATTGAAATATATTCACCCAGTCATTCACATCAGAGGTGTAAATGGTTTTTCTGAAGGTTTTTTAAGAGACAATCAAAGCCCATCACTTTGTGACTTGAATTCTTCAGGTATTCTGATCAGAAAGCTTAACAAACCCTCCCAACTGCAAGGATGCTAAAACTATGTTTTGACCTTGACTCTGCCCGGAGGCGGGAGGGGGTGGGGAGGGGGGTGGGGGGGGGTGGCAGGGCGGGTATTGACATCTTTCGCTAAAAGTGCTCATCCACCACCTCTTGGTTTTAGCCATTGGTGTAGAATTTACTTGGGAAAGAGAAAGGAGAAGCAATCAAATTGAGCCTTCAGAGTGTGAGGGAAAATAACAAGTTTATATGACTTTGCAGCTCCCAATGGTTGTTGCTGTTATAGTTTAAATTTTTAGGTCACCTTTTTTGTCATTGATATTTGCAAAAACCTGACTTAAAAAGTGCATCAGCCATGTCACACAAAGGCTTATTTCTCCATTTGTTTCATGTCATCAAAAAGACATAACAAGTATAAAGCTCCTCTCAGGTTTAGTCTTAAAATAGAACCCTGAGGAAACGGTAAGATTGCAAATACTTTACTTACACCACTCAGGACCCCAGGCTCTGGAGTCGAGAAGCTAAAGATTGAATTTCCAGCATTGTCTCTTTTTATTTCACTCAGTATCTTTGAGTCTCAGTTTCCTTCCCTAGCAGGTGGAGAAATAATAGTACCTAGCTCATAGGGTTGTTGTGAAGATTATATAATGTAACAGACACTAACCAGTGGTTCTCAACCTTCCTAATGCCGCGACCCTTTAATACAGTTCCTCATGTTGTGGTGACCCCCAACCATAAAATTATTTTCGTTGCGACTTCATAACTGTAATTTTGCTACTGTTATGAATCATAATGTAAATATCTGATATGCTATATGTATTTTCCGATGGTCGTGACCTACAGGTTGAGAACCGCTGCAAGCCCTCAGACATCTTAAATTCCTCATAAACGTTAGCTATTATTATTCTAGTACTAATTCTAATGGCTTCACCAAACCTTAATTATGGAGCTATTGTCCGGATTAATGACATCGTGGCCAAATCATTCCCTTACACAGCTGCAAAGCAGGTTTCGGCATTGTGTAACAATTCATTCTTAGCTAATGAACTTGAACAGCCATTTTCGAGAAAATAATGAGGAATCTTGAATCTAGAATTAGAAAATGCATCCTATTTGCCAGGAACTTTTTAGGAACAAATATCTAACTATTTTAGGAACAAATATCCTAAGTCCTTGGGAGAACTGCAAAGAACCTACTGTGTGTTGGTGACTATACACTTGAAATGTCTGGGCAGGAAGAACTGCAGATCATAGTGCTTTGCCTCCTAGAATAAGGTCCTGTCTAAGAATCGGTTGTCAACTAGAGACCAAGGTCGTACAGCAACTGATCACTGCCTGCATGCCTCAGTGGGACTCTAGAAAACTGCACTGGCCACTAAAATGTCCTCCCGGGGACCACGGGTGTAGTGGAGTCAGTTCTGGGTTGGGAGTTGGACAAAGCAGGCTTGAGTCCAGGCTTCGCCATTTATTTTCTGTGTGACTTTGGTCTGGTTGCTTGGCTTTTCTCAACCCTAGTTTCCTCATCTGTGAAATGGGGCTATTTTATAACCTAACTCCTTCAAGAGATCAAATTGTAAATGTGCATGAAAGTGCTGAAGCCAAATGCCACTAATAGTACTGGTTTTATTACTATTACTAATACCATGCCACTATTGCAAAGAAAAATAAATGGGAACAGGAAGAACATGGGTCCCTGTGTACTACATATGACACCAGTATGACTCCTCAAACACAAGGCAAATATCCTCAGAGTGGTGATGAGACTCAACCTTCTTCCTGGCTGAAAATCCTTTTCCTATGACAGATATACTACCTGTGTCTCAGAAGTATTATTAGCGTATTGATAATCCAAAATTCACGGTAATATGTTTCTATTCTATTTTTTATCTTAATTTAAGTGAGTTGACAACAGAAAAACTGGTTAGGTTATAAACTAAGTCATATCCGTTGTCCATATACTAAATTATTTACCAACTCATTATACCCTCGCTTTAAGTTCTTCATTCGTTCGCCATTTGTTGATCAGATCCCAAGCTCCCTCTCCTGACCTGCAAGGCCTTTGGTGATCTGGTCTCTGGCTCTTCCACTTGATGCTTTCTTCTCACCCTGCTCAACTTTTCATAGTTTTGTGGATGCCCTTTCCTCTTTCTGAAATATCCTTACCCCTGTCTGCTGGATCTGTTTTCATTAACTCTTATAATTAATGGAACAATGCCTGGCCTATAAGTGGACATTCAATAAATGTTTAAACAAATTGACTTGAAATCCGATGGCTCCTACATAGACTGAAACAAGCGAGTATTTTTGTTTCCACTTGGCCTTGTAAAGTCTGTAATTCCTACTAAAGTGTGAATATATTCCACATCATCGAAAGGCAATAGCTCTTAATACATTATTTTGCACATGTAGCTCTCCTAAATGTGCCAATGAGAACCTGTTTCATAGACACTAATGGAGTTGAAAAGCCACAATATACGTTTTAGTAAACAAATAGGTTAAATATATAGTATAAATTAAAATGCTATATTCCCTATTGTCCATTGCAAAGGTTTGCACAATCAAGAAGCATGTGTTCTATTATTTAACAATGAAACAGGCATATATGTGAATATTCACATGAGTATACTCCTAAGAAAGTCATGATAGCAATGTTCACATAAGACAGGTCAGTCCCTCTGGGGCCACATCCAAAGGATTGTAGTAACTAATGACAAAAGGACTTCCTACAGGACTTCTTTCCCAAAAGTAATGCAGCAGTACCGTCCATAGATCCTGGGCAGAGTATACTCTCTGTCTGTCTGCCTGTCTCCCTTCTCTCTCACACACATGCACACGGACTCTCTGGGATTTTAAAGTTCCAAGTAGAATTCATTAATAAAAATATGAAATGTGTTTTGTTTTATAAATCATAGTGAAGTGTGGAGAGATAAAGGAAGAACTAAGGGGCGAATAATCATCTCCTACTTTCCACTGAAACCTGTCAGTTCACTCCCAACTCAAACACCTGGTTTAAAAGATTTATCTACAAGAAACCTAAAAGTTTGTATCCTGCCTCATCGACAACAGCCTCAAACTGTTCCTTGTCATCTCAGAAAACAAATCTTTTGCTCCTTCCTGCCTAGGGGAGGCCGAGGGACGGAGGTGGTCCTGTGTGGCCGAATTAGATGAAAGACTTGCTTTCCACCATGGAGACATGGAGTCTAATCAAGCGAAATGAGTTCTGAGATCCCAGCTCATTTCCTAGGGGAGATCAGTTCGCATTACAAAATCACGGCATCTCATTCATCACAACTGACTCGGTCTTTGCTCAGGAGAGAACCCCAACTGGGACTAAACCACCTGTCTTCCCTTGCAAAGAGGCACTTTATCTGAGGTAGAGCTGAAAGCCTGGGAGTGAGAAAGCTTGCCAGCTTCCACCCGAGTGATACACATGCAACGTGGAAGGCAACTTCCTTGCAAAGGAAGATGAGTTTAAGGAAGATTGGTGGTTGTGGCTTTAAAGATGTCAGATACAAATAATTGTAACAGAGATACTATGGCATTGTGGTGGAGAGAGCCAAGATCGGGGCTCCCTCTTCTTTATTTCCTAGGTTTTATTAAAGGATAAGCATTTCCATGCATCAGAGTTTAAAATGGCAAAGAAAGTGTGCTGATTTCTATGCTGATAAATGATCATCATCTCTTTTATTTCTTTCAGGGCATTGTTATAACACCCCTGCTACTGCTGCTTTTTGTGAGTATTTTGATGTTGTCTTTAATATCTTTTATTAAAAGCCATCTACTATCCTTGAAGAAAGGCCATTAAAATAGAATTGAAATTTGAATCACTTTGTATGATTTTGCATCACATTTTGAACTGTTCTCCCATTTGAGCTGTAGCAAGTAATAACATGTGGACCCAAAGTATCTCTGTAGCCTCATGATCCAAGGCCAGTGTCAGGGCCCAGTTATTAAGCCTCCAACTCCTGGCCAAGTCGTGAATTACTAGAAATTAGTGGCCTGTGACTAGGTCACAAATGTACTGCTCTTTATTTTTCCATTAGGAAAAACAAAGTGATTGCTAGTGACCCAGTATTTGATAGGAAGAGCCTTGGACCCAGAGCCAGAGGAAGCTTAGGCTCCAAGGCTGACGATAACCGGCTCCCCACTTTGGGGAGTACTGCCTCAGTTTCTTCATCTGTAGAATGGGAAGTAATATTACCTACCCCAGTGTGCCTCCCAGGAACAGTGAAATGTGCTTTAGAAATAAATAAAAACACAAGCTACTGATTAACTAAACAAAAATTGCACAGAAAATAAGAAATGCTAATTAGCTGTCTTATTTCTTTTGGTACTAAGCATATGAGAAATTAGATGAAAAATTATAATAGAAATTAATGTTATCTCATGCTGAGAAAAGCATATGTAATCATGAGTGATACCTAAAATATTTTATGAACTGTGCATTTTTCATACACACATCTCCCAAATATAAATCACTCCACTGATCACTGCAATGGAGGGGGGGTGTTTCTGGGAGTGAAATGTAGCTGTTTAACTAGCACTGTTTGTCAGTGAATTAAAACTATGGGGAAAATTTATTTAATTATAGGGTAATTACCCAAGTTGGAATTCAATTAGAGTAATAGAGTGAGGGACTTCATTTCTTACAAGCTGTGCAGGAAGTGGAGGGGGAGAGATACTACTAAACAGTTGGATTCTGCATCATTCATGAAAGACATTACCTTTAAGTATGAAGGCCGAGCCTTCCCTTCCCTTTTCTTTTCTCCTGAAATGCTAGCTTCCTTCTGACCAGGTTAGAGGAGTCCAATAATCAGATTACTTCTCTGATCATAACAAACCTCATTCATTTGGACTTCACCAGTTCAGAATTTGAAGTGAGTCCACTTGAAACGAAGTGAATATTGATTTGCATTTGTTTGAAATACAAGACTTGGTATGTACCTACCTGCTCACCAGATGTGAGGGCCTGGGATCATCCCTCGGTGTTGTTTCCGAGACAAGGGCACAGCTTCCCGGGAGCATCCCCTGCATGCACAGCACAGGCCAGCCTGCAGTCCCGCTGCAGTGGGCCAGAGGACTAGTACAGAGCCAGGCATCTGGTTAGTGTATAGCAAATGGCTGTGTAGCCCAGGTTTTCTCCACTGCAGAAGAATAAAGAGTGGCATCTCTAACTCATGTGACTCTTAAGAAAATCTGGGGGAAATCATAGCCGCAGCTACAGGGCTGAGACCTAGGGTAGCACTTTTGAGAATCTCAGAGGCTGGAATCTCTGGGGCCCCGTTTCGGCTCATGACTAAAGAACTAGAGGGGTACTTTCCCCCTCTCCTTCCCATCTCCACGCCGTGGAGATTTTCTCCATGGATTAATACTATGGCGTCATACTATTGCAAGCTTCCCCCTCTCTTGGACCCACAGACTTGTGAGCTTTAGTTGGTTCGACATTTTAAAATAATAGGACATCAAGAGTAGTGAAAGAAACCCCAAGACCCTGAACTTTAAACAGTGTAATGTTTCCCCCTGAGCTACCCGGGCTGTCCCAATAGGTTGTCACAGGCACCATCACCCAACATTGATGGGCACTTTTACTATGTTCTATGACTTTAACTCGCATGCACAGTATATAGCACTTTTGTCTCTTTAGGTTGCCATGCAATTTACAAACAATGGGCATTGCTTAAACACTTGGGTCACCAGGCCTCATTTCCTGAGCAGGAAAAAACCCCGAGCAACTTAAAATATGGTCACAGTCCATAAAAGTCGTAGTGTTGTTGTTTTTATCAACACCCCTGTTATGAGTTAAGTTGTATCCCTCAAAAAGACATGCTGAAGGTCTAACCCGCCGTACCCCAGGATGTGACCTTATATGAAAATAGGCTTATTGCAGGTGTAATTGGTTTAGGTGAAGTCATATTGGTGTAGGGTGGCCCTTACTGCAATATGACTGGTATCCTTATAAGAAGAGAAGCCAGAGGCACACAGAGAGAATGCACGTCAGGTGGAAGCAGAGAAGGAGTGTTGGGTCTACAACTCTAGGAACACCAAGGGTTGCTGGCAAACTTCAGAAGCAAGAAGAGATAAGGAAGGATCCTCCCCTGCAGATTCCACAGGGAGCATGACCTCATTGATCTCAGACTTAATAGCTCCCAGAACTGTGAAACAATATATTTCTGTTTACCCAGTTTGTGGTGTTATCTATACTAATAAAAGAGAAAAATGGTAATTGGCGTATGACGATACCCTTTTCATTGGCTAATCAGGGCTATATGCAAATTAACTGCCAACTAAGATGGCAGTTAACTGCCAACAAAGATGGTGGCTAATTTGCATATGTAGGCACAATGCAGGGAGGCGAAAGGGAAAGCAGGAAGAAGCCCCCTGCCACTGACAGTGATCGGAAACCCAGGGGGGAGCTAAGAGCTGGGGGGCAGCCATGATCGGAGAATCAGGTGCCTTTTCTGCCCTGGACAGAGATAGCAGGAAGTAGGGGTGGAGCCAGCGATGGGAGCTGGGCACGGTCGAAGCTGGCAGTCCCAGGAGCTAGGGGTCCCTTGCCTGGGCCTAAAGCGAAGCCCACGATCGCGGGGCCGCTGCAGCTGTGGGTCCCCGCTGCCCGGGCTGGACGCCTCAGCCAGAGGCTTCCTGTAGGGGCAGGGGCGGAGCCTGCGCGATCGCTGCACCCCCCCGCTACCACTGCAGGTCCCCGCTGCTCGGGCTGGACGCCTAGGCCAGAGGCGTCAGGCCTGGGCAAGGGGCCGATCCTGCGATTGGAGGGTGATGGGGGTCAACGCCTGAGGGCTCCCAGTATGTGAGAGGGGGCAGGCTGGGCTGAGGGACACCCCCCACACACACACCCAGTGCACAAATTTCGTGCACCGGGCCCCTAGTCCTATATAATAAAAGGCTAATATGCAAATTGACCGAACAGCAGAACGACTGGTTGCTATAACGCGCACTGACCACCAGGGGGCAGATGCTCAATTAGGAGCGCTAAGGATGTCTGACTGCTAGAGGGCACAGGCTGGGCTGAGGGACCACCGCACCCCCCCCCCCAAGTGTATGAATTTTGTGCACTGGGCCTCTAGTGTTAAAGAAGAAACTAAAACAACACCTGGAAATTGAATTGTCTTTTTTTTTTTAATAATATCTTGAAAGGGAGTGAGTTCTCATTCACAAAGGGAGAGTGTGGCCTCCTAAGCACAGAGTTCACCCATAATAATGGGAGAGGGAGAGGCAGAATAACTCTTATTGAGTAGATATAGTGGGAACTTATTACATAATCCCACGTGATGAGCATGACTACCTTTAGAGGTAGGTATTATCCGCTCAGTTACTACTTCTTGAATATTTTTATGCTGGGTAACCCAGGAAAGACTAAACAAGAACAAGGCATCATTATTGCCTTGAACAAACTTAATGTTTATTTGGGTAAACAAGAATAAAGAATAATGAAGACATTTAGAGGAAAAAATTAACTGCTACGCTGTGTTATTCAGACTGAGTTGCAGAGGAGTTCATGGGGTCAGGGAGAGAGACCCGGGACCAGCCTTGAGGCTGCAGTCATGATTAGTTTTCCTAGTAAACAGCTACCTGTGATAAAAAATAATTTTTCAACTTCTGATCCATCAATAGAGTACAGCCATTACTGTCACATACAGCACTCTACTTGTCATATATTCCCAATGATGATTGCATAATTGATAGTCACATGTATATAATGATAACAAAACACTTAAAGAGAAGCTATTCATTTAATTGGCCCAAATGTTTTATTCCTGTACTATGGACTGTTTGTTTCTAAAGCAAGTGAAGACCGATATTCTCTTGAACCTGCGAGTAGCTTATCTTCTGACTGTGTGTGTAAATCGCACAGAGATGGTTATCACACACGGAGAACTCTGTGAGGCAAAATAACCTGGAGTCTTTGGTCAATGCCCCTGCTGGGCCCCCCCCCCCCCCACCCCTCACCAGACTTTTGAATCCTAAAGGGCCAGGAGGAGCACCTGGTACACCATTTCCAAATGCTCTAGCTAGAAGTGACATTGATGTACTCCCTTCTCCTTTAAGGACCACTGTCCCGGAGGCCAGCTCCCCTGTTAGTCTGGGACTTCTCAGGCTCCTCTGAAGGGAGGGAGGCAGTGACTGGGTGAGCTCAGGCACAGGGCTGCCTAAACCACACTTTCCCTGCCTCTAGCTCCTCCCAGCACCAGCTGCTGGGCTCCCTGAGCAGGCAGGGTCTGCTCTGCACAGCATGAGGAGGACACTGTGTCCTTGCACCACCCTTGCTGAGGGTCCCCACACTTAGAGCACTCTTCCCGGGGGAGCTTCAGCATCTGCTCCAGTTAAGGAACTGTTTAGTTAGCAACAGTAGGCACTTGGTTCCTGAACCAAGCTCATATTGACAAGACCAAATCCCGTGGTCAGGGGATTTGAAGCAAAGATTGTTTCCAGGTGCTGGGAGTATCCCTGCCCCCAGCCCTCCAGGTCCCCAAAGCCCATCTCCCCACAGCTTTCCTCTGTGCGCTGTGATAAGCCAACTTACTATTCATTTGGGTGCATCCTTCTAAAATGTCTGTGTGGTTTGAATAACCGGAACTTACAGTTGTACATTGGGGCCTTCAGTTATGGAAGGTAACCTTTTCATTTTAGGTTTTAAATTAGCCTATAACAAAAAGACATGTTTTACATATTTTTCATCTTTGAAAAAGCAATTGAAGCTTGTTTTGCTTGTTCCTTCTCAGAGAAGGAAACACCATGCACCTAGAGTAAAAAGGATCCTTTCCCAACTAAATGCATGCCTTCCAGGTAGTGACCCAGCTTTAGTGTGATACGTGCAGCTGAATCAGAATCAACCACATTCTTCACAATCATGTTCTTAATTTTAATAGAAATAAAAGTCATTTTGACACTGAGCCTGTCAGCTGGTGTACACTTAACTCATCTGTGTGTGGAAAGAATCAATGTCGCTGCATGTGTCCCTGGAGAGAAGGAGCAGCTGGGTGAAAGAAAGGCTCAACTGGAGTTTCTGGGGAAAGATGGAAGCCTAAAAGGGTTTGGGGGCTGGGGACCAGGGACACTCCTCTCTTGGCTTCCCTCTGTGAAGGAAAGGAGACTGGTACAGGAGAGTATGTCTATCTGTGGGTGACAGTAAACAAGTCTCTTCCTTCTCCCCCTTCCCCCAGGACTGGGCTCCATGGGTGACGGGTGATGGGTGATGGGTGATGGGCAGGATAAGGGTGGGCACTGGACAGGAAGTGAACAAGTCCTATTCTGTGTCTCAAGCAACGTCTTTCCATTTTCTCACAAAAGAGATTTAACACCCGTCATTCCACTGTATACACTATAAATATCTATCCTTATTTTTCCCTGAATGTGGTGCTAATGAAAGCGAAGACCAGTCATCAAGGGTGAATTATTTAATGCAATAATGTTTTAATCGCTGAGAAGAGGCACACATAGTGGAGACGCCTATGGCTAATGGATTTCCCTGGTAGGAGATAAAAGGCTGATTACACAGCAGAGCAAGGGAAGACCTGGTGCATTAATGACAATTTACAGGTCAGCTCACTTATAGGAGAGATTTAAAACGCACCATCTGTTTTCTAACTGGAGGTTGATAAGTATGATTTTTACGGACAGTCAACGTCCCTTCGTCAAGAATTGGTACTTGTTTGTCTTTGTGTGTCTTGTTAGTTTGGCCCCATAATATTTTACTGACTGGACCCCCAGATTCTTTCCAAATCAAATCGTTTCTGAATTGAATGGATTGATAGCGGCCAGCCCTGCTTCCATTCAGCCTTTTTCTGCCAAGTTCAAGTCCTAATGCCCAGAAGACATCATTGTATGTGCTGGATTAACTCTGACGAAGCTACCCTAGAACTAGTCTTGTATCACTGTGAGAGCATTGAGAAAATGTCACTCAAATAATTTTCTGGACCCTGTAGTTGAATTTGGGAACCCCAGTTGAGAAAGGCTGTACCATCAACCCCTGTGGATTGAGTGCCTCCACACACCCCCATTTTTTCTTTCTTTTCCTCCTCTTCTTGCTTCTGCCTGTCTTCAGTTCCCCATCTCCATGCACCCCAACCCCCAACCCCCACATACTAATGCACTTCCCCTTCTTCTCCCACAGGGGTAGGAAAGGGGGAGCCCACTCCTGCTCCCTTACCCGTTTCACTGCTCCTTACCCTCTGTAATTAACATGCAGTAGAGTATAGCATGAAGTTAGAGACTGTGGAGCGACACTTACAGGTTTGGATCCTAGCTCTGACACTTTTAGCTATGGTGACCTTGACCAAGTCTGTTCTGTGCCACTCTTACCTCATGAAAATTGGGGTACTGATAAGACCTACTTCGGGGAGTTGCTGTATTAAATTATTCAACACACATTAAGCATTCAGAGCAGTGTCCGGCACATAGAACATGCACAATCTTGCTGCCATTAGTATAATTAGGACAATTGTGTGGGAGGCCAGCCCACCACTCCTTGTCTGGGCCTGTGAATTCAGTAGGGCCTTATAAGATACCTGAACTTGGAAGGATGGGAAGGAAAGAAAACGTTGCCAGGCCTCTTTTTCTACCTATGTTTCATGGGCATTCATTAGGCACCTGCTATGTACTGGATTAGTGGTTCTCAAAGTTGGAACCCTAGCTCTGCAGCACCAGCCTTTCCTCCTCCCCAGATGTTCTGAAGGTGGGGCCAAGTAGTCTCTGTTTTAACAAACCCAACAGATGCTTCTGATGTGCTGGTGTAAGAACCAGTACCCCAGATGTAAAAACATAGCCACTCTGCTGGGCCAGGGAATGTGAACTTGAGTAAGACCCTGTCCCTGACCTTCAGGAGCACACAGACTCCTTGGACAAACAGACTTGCAAACAAGAGCAACCGAGGGTGCTGAGAGGTCCAGTGGACACACAGAGCCACAAAGGACGGGGTGGCATTTTGAGAGGAGGGTTTGGAAAGGATTCCTAAAGAAGAAATGCTTGAACTGAGTCTTAGAAAGAAACTAGAACTCTTCTCGTTCTCAGTGAGGAGGGGGAGGACATTCATAGGAAGATGATGGGTGGACCCCACACAAAACTCAACTTTTAAACCTAGAGAGGAAGGGTTTCTGCTTAGTGCATGGCTGCATCCCCAGCACCTAGGCATGCCGTGGTGACACCAGGAACTATTTGAATGAACACAAAGCTCCTAAATTCCACAGGTTTAATTTTCACTGAATCACTTCTTTTCAGCATAAGATATTAAAACAAATCAACAAACCTACCTGTGAGTTTCTGCTTCACAGCACTCTATTCCTGAAAGAAATTAGCCGATGACTGGATTGTTTAAGGCACTGTGTCTTAGCACAGGTTGCCTCAGTAGCTCAGTGAGGCCCAGAGCACTTGCTTGGCACAAGATGTTTCTGAACCTGCACGTCTGTCCAAGTGTGCGAATTATGGATGCTTCTCATAAACACACTGGTCTTCACAACAGAAACCATGACAGGTTCCTCATTAAAGTGTGATGAGCTGAGTACCCCAGACAGCGTGCTTCCTTCTGCTTTAGTTAAGGTCAGCTCTGCATGCGGAACGGCTGGGTCTCGGCCTCTTCCAGGCATGCTCTTGGGAGCCACCCTGTGCCAGCCGCTCTCTCTTCTTTCTTCTGGATGCCAGGCATGCTTCACAGTGTCAGAAACTTCCCCAAGGGTCTCTCTGCATCTCCACACTGACCCCAAGACCCGCCTCGTGGCCAATTTGAAAGATAGGACTTGTGCCAAATTAGAGCCCCGCACTGAGGTTCCCTTCCTCTCAGAGCCACTTCTGAGGGAGCTCTCCTGCGGGATTGCCTCCCAGCATCCCTGCGGACCCAGCCTGGCTTTGTGTAACCTGTTAATGACATTTCTGGCTAGCGTGCTCTGGCCTCTGATCTGACAAAGCCTCAGTGCAGGGCGGCTCTAATCCGTGTTCCTCGTCCAGTGCATCTAAGATCATAGGCACCATAGAGGACAGAGGGACCTGGAGACCATGGCAACCGCCTCTCACCCGTAGCCCTCTCCACTGTCTCCAAGGAGCAGGAAGCTTCCAGACACTGACCGTGCAAATGGTGAATGGAAGTTAGAACACATGGCATTCTTAAAACTGAAGTTGCAATGGGTTTTCCTTAACTTCTCTTATGCCAGATTTGATCTTTTAGATCAGGGGTGGGGAACCTTTTTTTTGCGAAGGGCCATTTGGATATTTATAAATGTCATTTGAGGGCCATACAAGATTATCAACTTAAAAATTAGCCGGCTGTATTTGGTTAAATATTTAACCCCTAATGCCTTGGCAGGGCCAGACCAAATGATTTCACGGGCCCTGTATGGCCCTTGGGCCAGATGTTCCCCACCCCTGTTTTAGATCAGTGGTTGCCAACCTTTCAGATCTCACGGACCACTAGTGGTCCTCGGACCACCCATTGGCGACTGCTGTTTTAGATAGAATCGGGAAATAACCCCCCAAATTGACTTAGTAAATGAAGCCACAATTTTACTTTTTTCTCCATTTGATCTCTGAGTTTACTGCTGTGAGGAATACTTTATGGCTAAGCAAACAGCCTTCCCAGTATGGGAGAGCTATTGTCACTGAGCAGATTTGGCTGAAGGATGGCTTGAGTGTGCTTTAGAAGTATAGCCAATTTCATATCACAAAGCAGCGATTAGAGATGTTAATTGTAAGTCACTTCGTGCTGAACCTCAGTTTTCACATCTTTAGAAAGAGGGAATGGAATGGGGCTACAAGTCTCTCCCAGGGTTAAGATTCTGTCAATTTTAGGTCTTCTCCAGAGCAGCATTAAGGATCTAAGGAGGAGGCAGGGAGAGCTGAGGGCAGAGAACAGGCCACCCTCGGTCTGCTCCACACACTCACACAGAGACACACTCATAGACACACACACTTGCACAGAGACACACTCACAGAGACACAATCACATACACTCAGAGACACACACTCAGAGACACACACTCACACAGACACACAATCAGAGATACTCACACAGAGAACACACTCACACACAGACACACACACAAACTCACACACACACATATTCACATCCTTCTTCACACGGCTCTCGTCATGACTGTATGCCCTTTGTGTCTAGGTGCACATATGAATTAGTTGTGTTACTAGTGATAAATAAGCAGAGAAAAAAATATCATGTGAGTTTTATAATACCATATGATAATATTTTATATATACTTCAGTTTTGTGTGTTTTTAACTTTAGGAAAAAATGGATATGGTTTTGAATAAGAGTCTGTCATTTTTTAGCACGTCATGTTTACACATTACTTCATTTCTTCTGTTTACTTACCCGCAAACACATTCTCTGTGCCAGTTACTGGGTCAGGCACAGGGATGGCAGAGGGACGATCGCTTGTGACGTAATTATTCATTAAAATACCTTGAAAGTTTGACTTAATAAAGTTGAGGTAGAAAGAGGAGCAGGGCCATGTAAGATCATCATGAGCTTCCAGACAAGAATCATCACCTTTTAATAGACAGTTATTGCCCTGACTCCTACAGGCCCTCTCCAAACATGTAAACCTATGGATAGACCATTGAGCTGGATGTTTTGAACTTGAAAACTTTGTTCTTTAAAGTGTATTTTTCTGTTCATCCAGTGCTTCAATTTCCTATAAGATATGTTTTTCTTTATTTCAGTCCTTGCCCCAAGGGCATCCTTGGAATTGATATTGGTGAAGAGAATATATGTTAAGTACAAGTACCTTGTGCCTCCAGGACACTGCTGCTCCGAAATAGTCTGAAATTAGTTTTTACTACTCTGGCTTTGCATTAAAAGAAATCTCTAACAGCCATGTAGCATTTACTACATCAGGAATCTTACCTGCTCCTCACCAGTTCCACGTTTCCTACTTCCCTCTCTTCATTTTGTTAGTGTGTCTCTGTCAGGGAGGAAAGGGCTACAGTTTATGAGTTAAACCAGTGGCCAGTGGTCAGTGTTGAAGGGGGTGTTGAATGAGTGCCAGCACCAATGGGCAGGACATACGTTCTCGGCCTTTTGAATGCATCTAAATTGGGCTGGCGATAGGTTGTAGAACTTGATAAACTACTCCAGGGTAGAGAAAAGTTTTGGTGAGTTAGTTCACCCCAAAACCAGTGAAAACATTGATCCCACATTTCATCCTGAGCTACTGACTTCATTGATTTAAAGATTTGATTTGTTTTCTTTAACATTCTGTGTCCTCAGTCATCACCATCTCAATGTATTTTACAAAAATGATTTTTCCAAAAGGTATTTCCAAGTTTAACTAAATGCAGGTAACTATGGAAGTTGAGATTTGGTCTGCAGGGGGAGGGTGACAGCAAGTTCCAAGGGCCAGGGAACTCATTAGTAATGGTTTGAGAGAATGTGATGGCAAAGGGAGTTATGAGAGAGATAAACATCTATGGAACAGGTTAGTATTTTGTCAGGTTTGAAAACCAGAAGGAGATTTGAAAAACATTCAAGTTCATAGGAAGACAGCAGTTCTTGGTGGTTAAGGCTAATGTGAGGGTGCAACTGTGTTTGTAGACAAACTCCATTTTGTGCTGCTGGCTCTTAGGAAGCTGAGAATGCAGTAATTAGCAAAGACAGAGCCAAAAAATGAGGAAGAGTTAAAAAAATAGGATTTATGAACAGTACTAAGACATACACATCTAGGAGAGGTATACTGACATTTTAAATTGAAAATTAAGTCATGTTCAGTAGTTCCCATTTGCTAGACTTTGTGTAAGAAAAAAAAAATTAAAGACTGTGAGACTCATTGCCTTTGATTTGAAGGAGTTAGAAAGTTAGAAAATATTTCACTTTCATAACTAAAATCATCACCTTGATAAGAGAATAAGATATACTTGTTTGTTTTAGGTAGGTGATAGGTGAAATGGTAATCACATAAACTATGGTTATAGGTGAAATATCATGCCATAGAATTATAGACACTATGAACACAGAATCACTTTATTTTTCAGAATTGGATTTCATAATAAGCTATCTCAGTTAATTGTAAAACAATAGTTATTGTTTGTCCTCAAACTTAGTGTCCCAATAAAAATTGTATACTAAACTACTTAGCAGTCTATTTTGTGTTAAATTTTAAAAATTTTTAAATAACTTCATTTGCTCTTTGTAGCTACCAAATTTTTGGTGTATTATGAGAGAATTATTTTTTGCATGATTTGTCTAACAGCACTATTTGCTCACTGGTTCCAAGTAACTCTAACTCCTCTTATATTATTGTTTAACAGCTCGGCTCATCCTCTTCGGTGCCTTTTACATCTATTTTTTCTCAGCTTTCTGTGACGGTTGTGGTGCCTCTCATTATTGGACAGGTAAGGTCTCCAATTCCATCTGCTCTTTTCTTTATAGATCAAATTGTGAATTCTTAAAAAAAAATTGTGACTTCTTACAAAATGTCAGGACAATTGAGAAAAAGATAGAGGACCAGACAGTTAAATGAAAATACAAGACTGTGCAACGCAGGTTTTATCAATCACAATATTCTCATCGTTTTATTTTTTTAGTTAATATCAATGTGCTTTAGATAGGAACACCTGCCCAGAATCTTGATTTTTTTTTAACATTTATTATCCCTTCTTTAGAGCTCTGCAGCTAGCTTGAAACATTTAGCAAACCGATACCTTGTTCTGTGACCTCCGGTAAGGTCTCGGCATTTGGGGCCGTTGCTGGGAGCAAGCATCTGTCTTTGGCTGCTCAGAGCCTCCTCCAGCAGCAGGTATCCTATTTGTGATCGTGTAGTTAGTAAAATAAACATTTAATTCTATAAGCTCTTACATTGGATCCTAGAAAATTTACTTTCCTTTACCATTCTTATTGAATTGGACAATAGAATAAATTCGTACAAATTAATTTCTTATAACAAGGTCATAATAACCACATAATTTAATTATAAGATACAGGTTTTAAAACAAGGTTGTTTTTCTACTCACAGGTAGCCACAGTAAAGAACAACAGAATTTAATGTGCTACTAAATGAATGAGTTTTAGGAAAGAATATATTCAGATGATTAAGGGCATGGACATGGGTTTAAGAACAAGTAGGTTCTAGACTTAGTTCTACTTCTTGTTTTCTGTGCGACCTTTGGCAAATCATTTGATCTCCTTAGTTCCAGATTCACAACTTATTAAATTGCATAATAATAATAACACCCATCTTAAAAGGTATTCAAGGAAATAGGGATGCATATAAAGGTTTTGTCATTAAAGAGCCTGACACAGGTAAGTACTCCATAGCATCTGTCATCACCATCACTATCCAATTCCCTACAAATACTACGCAGAAGGCAACTCTTTGAAATATTAACTATAAAAATGGTGTATGTATAGACATGTAGTATTTACAAGCTACCTTGGGTTAGGGTCCCTGGGAAACAGACACTGAGGCCATGCGGGGAAGTACCCTGGGGCTCAACACCTTCGGGAGAGTGAAGAAAGGACGGGATGAGGAGGAGGTGAACTGTGATGCAGTCCTGCGGTGGCCTCAACACGTCCCAGTGGTGCCCTGGAGCTGGGAGGACCCCTCAGACTGTCCTGCCTATCCTGATGCTCCTGTCCCTCCCACTTCCCATGGGAGGTGTGGCCTTGGGGGAATCTGCTCGCTCAGCAGAACTCCCAAAGGAGCTCAACTGAGATCTTTCAGCCAAGCAAGCAGCCCATTCCCGAAGGGATGGAACTGGGTGGCTCATCACAGCATCCGCTATACAGGCACTGATCTTTTTGTTTTATTTTAATTTTATACTTAGAAAAGGGACTGAATTTAGGATAAGGGGAAAGGATTTTAAAGCACTCAAAAATATAATTTAATTAAATATGACTGATACTTGAACAGTGCTGATCACAGAACAGGAACCTGAATAAATATTATTTCCCCCATCTACCTCTCAAACTTATTTGCCACATTTCCTACACTCTAGCCTTCCTGGATTTTTCTCAGTTCCTGCTTAATTTTTCTGTTTAGAGGGTCTTTCTACCCACTGTACCACCCCAGCTCATTGTTCATTGACTCTTTAATTCATATTTTCTTTGAACCACCTCTCTGATTTCCTGATTATCTGTATTGCAGCACCTCATTTGATTCCTTTCTTGTCCTTTTTCACTACTTTCTTATTTGTTTCCCTGTTAACTGTGTGTCTCCTTGATTAGACTGTAATGAGTATAGGAACCATATTTGTTTTGCTTACCATTACATAGAGCATAGGCCCCCAGTACATATGTGCTGAATGAATGAATGAGGGAGGGAGGGAATGAGTGAGAGTTCTATGAACAGTGAGGGAAATGCTGTGTCTTATAGAGACATAACAATACCTACCTGCCCTCCTCAGATCTAGACAGTTTACACCGTGGATAGTATTAGTTTAAACCCATATTTATTTTCTTGGTTCTGAAAATAATTTCATATACTAGCCAGGGCGCATATATTCTTCTCTTAGTGAATCTTGGAAATGTGTCTGTTAATAATAAATGTTTGGCTTAAAACATATGGACAAAAAAAATATCTTTGTCAGTCATTCAACTGTTTGTTTTTAAATGCAGATGGTTATATCATTTATATAATTAAGAATATTTTACCAAAGAGAATAATGAATTGTTAAATTTATTGTCCTTTACATGCTCAGTAGTAAAGTATTATAGTAAATTATAAAGTAGTAAAGGTAGCCCAAAGTAGTGTAAGTGGTTTTTTAAAAGTACTCTAGATATCAAAGTGCCTATATTTACATCTACCGCCCCCTCCTATATTCTAGGATAACCGTCACACCCCAGCCTCCACCTGTAGAAACCACCTTGCCTCCTGCCTCCCCTACATCCTTCCTTCCATCCAGGAAGTCAGTGCCCCCATTTCTGCCTCAGAAATCTCATGCCTGGCATCTTCACATCCACACCTTCTTCCTCTCTGGTCTAAATGCACCTCCCAAACTGTCTCTGCTGTGAACCTCTTCCAGTTCCGAACCAAGGTCTTTGCTGCCTCCAGGGTGGTCCTGAGAACCAATCAGGTCAGGTTATTCCTCTCCTTAAAGCATCTGCTGGCTCCCTGCTGCCAGTGCTGTGTGGCCCATACAGCCTTCATCCTCTGGCCCCAGCCCGCCTCTCCACAGGCATCTCCCGCCCCTTCATTTAGGCTCCTGTTCTGTCCCCTCCCTAACCAGGCCCCTCATGGCCCCATGACTTTCATCTTACTGTCCCATCTTTTCTGCCAGCAAACTCCTACTCATTCCTTAAGACTCGGTACAGAGACCTCTCTGACGTGCAGTCCACCTGCTCTGACTCCCCATTTCCAGTTCCCCCAGGGTCTTGATGCATAATATTTATCAGGGGAGATTCTACTTGATCTGTGAGCCTCCTGGAAGCAGAGACTCTATTATAATAAGTATATTTAATAGCATACTCCACTATAGGGTGTGAGCTGTATAAAAAGATTGCCTAAAGAAAACTATGAATTTACCTTCACGGAGTCCCCAGCTGCATCTCCCCCGGGTCTCCAGCTTTGCTAGAGAGAAACACATAGTTGGTCTCACCTTGCTTTAAATTCTTGAGTTCAAATTTAAAACGGCATACAACACTTCCTAGACGTCTCACTCGACTTCCTCATAGGGTGACTCCACCCTGTCCTATATTTTCAAGCCCCTTCCACTTCCCCTAACACTCTCCCACTCGCCCATTGCATTCAGGGCTCACTGCCTGCGCTTCTGCTTCTCAAACAGGCCAGCCTCGACCGCGCCTTAGACACTGCATCGTCAGTCCCTGTGCTGGGAACACCTCCCTCTCCCTCTCAGAAAGGAAAGACCTTTTCTCATCTCCCCTCCACCCCCGCCTCGCTCGCTATTGTCCAGTATAAACCCCTGCATAACAGGATCCTATCTGCTTCCTGTTTGTTTGTTGTTTTTGCTTTTTCTTTATCTCCGCTAACCAGAAAGTGAGCTCCGTGGACCAGGGACCCCTCAGAAAAGAAAAGTCATGTTCCTGCTCAGCCAGCTAACTAGCTTCTGAACATTTTATGCACGTTGTTCGGGCTCCGTGTGCCTGTGTTTCTGCTGTAAGCTGAGCAGGATAACATATGTATGGCCTTTTTCATTTCAACACTATGAAGTAACAGTGGGAAAGGGTTTCAAAAAGTTAAGTAGATGATGGGTGCTTACTGTATTCATTTATTATTGTTGTTTATACTTTTTACAAAGTATACATTGGATTTGATTTTATATCCCCGACTATACATTTCAACAGAATATTAATGAAGAAACAGAATACTTTATGACAATTTATGGATTCAATGGACTAAAGGATAAAAATTGGAGAAACAGTCTGAAGCCACCTTGAAGGAAAAACACATTTTAAAATTCAGACCTAACATGAAAAATTACCCACCTTATATCCTCACTCAAAAATCAGTTTATAGATATAAACACCAGTAGGGGAAGGCAAGAAAATACCCTGGGGGGGAAACAAAGCGGAAACTGAAGTGATATATCTTACATTTCTTGATTATCTCCAAATATGGGCACTTGTCACCTAAGGTGTGTTAGTCTCCCAGCTTGTGTCGTGCAGGTCCTGCAGTAATTAATATGTGTCTCAACTTGGTAGAAGTACAGGGATACAAGGATTCAAGTTGCCCTTTCACCGTTATTAGTACTTAGTTTAAAATAAAGAAAATCAAAATACAGAAGGTGAAACAATAAAATGAAAAGCTGTGGAAGATTTTTCCCTTCTCTCTCCATAGGAAAATGCAAACAAGTTCATGAGAATTTGTGACTTGGCTTTGAGTGCCTGAGTTTCTCTGAGCGCTGAGAGCAAACGAATGAGCACAGATTCTGAGGAAAGACACAACTGGCCCCCTCACCAGAGTGCCTTTCCCCTCACCTGCACTGTTGTTTTTCCCCAACAGAGGGACTTCTTGGGCACCCATCAGGTTGTGCTGACCATCCTAAGCAAAGCCTTATTTCCTGTAAGGTTTTAAACATTTCTGTAAGCAAAGAAGTTTGGAGAATTATAAAATGACGTGGATTCTTGACACACAGAGAATGTATGGAAAGTATAAGTGGCTGAACTAAGAGAAGGCGAGGTTTCCTGGAGTTTATATCCAAATCAAGGCAATATCAGCTCTACTTCACCCAGTGGCTTATGAAGCATTCTCACAGTTTTCTGGCTACACAGGCCAACAACACCTGCTTTGTGAATTTAATTTGAGAGGAAGATGGAAAAGCGCTATAGAGCCTGGCAAGGTATAAAATGGCTTACTTAGAAAACACAGATAAATGTCACCGCAAGACTAAAAACAGCGAAGACGATCTGTTTTCCTCTAGGGGCGTTGCCTCACTTGTCGGTCTATCCAATCCCCAAGTGCTGGTTGTTTTCTTATCGAGATTAAGTGTCCAGGTTCAAGCGCTGACGTGTTTAGAAGAAAAGCATTTTCGGGAGGAGGACGCAGGACTCAGGAACCTGCACTTACCCCATTGAGGGAGTCATTCCCACTCTGAGCCTGAGCACTTAGTAATGAAGAAAGAGATGATTAGGCTAACGAAGTCCATCGCTGCTTAGATTAGAAATGTGCCTTGGCTTTGAAAATGCCTTTGACTTTCAGGTTATACCTAATTCACATGTATTTGTTTATGTTGTCAGAGGGGCGATGGTAGGAAAGAAAGACGCTTTTGTATTTGGCATTAGAATCATACATGCTGTAACCTACTGCAGAGACATCTTTGTGTTTTTAATCATTTTATTTTAAAACAGGATTGGGAGGACAGCATCAGTTTCAGTAACGCTATGTCATTTCCATTTATTTTCCTTCCTGAATGAGTTGAGTTGTACTAAATTTGGTCAACTACCAGGTTCGTGCTACCAAACACAATAGATTATAAAGTGATCTTTTAAATGAAGTTCCTCTGTAGCCTTCGAATAAGCCACCCTCCCCCCCCACACACACACACACACATATACACACACTGTAACACATGAACGTGGGCCATCTGGGTACCTTGAACGCTATTATCCTAAATTTATACCATTCTAATACATCAGTGCCTAGCACTGTGTGACAGGCTGCTCTTATCTCTCCATACGTACTTCACCACACTGTGACATTAAAGAAAGAAACGAACACTAAATAAATTACTACAGTTTGGGATCACGTCTCAAAAACAACAGCAACATAATTTTTTATAAATTCAACTATAAATTTAATTACAAGATCTACTTTTTAAAAAAACTTAACCACTGTTTATACTTAAATGACACTTTCCCCTTCATCCCACCACACCTGAGCTTCCTCTCTCTGTCTTGTGCCTGCGGTCAGCTTTCTGCCAGGACTCCATTTACTAAGACTGATTTCACTCACTGAGTCCTTGAGAACAGACATGGTTTATTGAACAGCCATTTGTTCACAGGTTTGTTCTGTGAGTGGTTTGTTTTGTTCCTGAGTACCTGTGAAGGTATGCCCCCTGGCAAATTAAGCCTTTTTAGTAACAGTAGAGGATGGCAGAACCCCATCAGCCTTGTCAGGAGAAGTCCCCTGACCTCATTATTGCTAATGGATCATGGTAATTCAGCCTGTTGTGAAGTCTCATGTTCAATTATGCAGGATAATGAGTGACTCAGATCGTAATATGTCTCAACTGGGGTCCGCATTATAGGGCTTGTTCAGCTTCTTTCAAAAGTGACGGGTTTTAAATAGTGGTTCACTCTTCTGTCCCAATGAAAGTTGTCACCAATATTCAGACTGTCCTGATTTTAAAGATCTGATTTGGTTCTAAAATATGAGAGGATTGCTCTATAACTTTATATTTCACCGATCCTTTTTGTAGGAAAGTTAGGGCAGGTTTATTCATTGTTAAGTGTTAATTCTGAAATTCTAAAAGCATGCAAATGGCATTTGTCTTTGGATTCACAAAAACTCTAGATATTCAGAGTTTGAATTATTTAAGCTCCCACAACACATGCACTTTTGCTTTTCAAGCATGAGTTATAATTTAATTAAAAACTTCTGGTGCGTTGCTAACATTTTAAAAATTAATATGTTCCATGGATCACTTTCTATTATCTGCTGTCTTGAAATTCTTGAAGATGTCAGATTTTTAAGATTCCCAAAGTCGCACTCAGAATTGTCTGTTGAGGCAAAGGGGACTGTGATAATTACACACATCCATTAGGATGAACAGAGGAGATAAACTTTGGGGAGGCTTAATGGGCATGTCTCAGTGACAGCTAGCAAAGAGCATTTGGCGTGATAAAGGATGGATTTGAATGCACTTGAAAACATACTCTTATTATGGACACCAGTAGAAGCTGCACCACAAATGTTAAATTCCCCAGAAGAAGATTGGGGTGGCAGGGATGCTTTGAAATCCACTGTGGCCATCATCCAAATTACCCTCTTTCCTTTCTGCCTTCCTGCTGTCAGAATCGTTTTGAGATGCCCAATCCCACTCCCTGAAAAGAGGCCGCCTGTTGATCTCTGTGTTTCAGATTGTCCGAAGGTACATCAAGGACTGGCTTGAAAGAACGAAGCCTCCTTTCGGTGCTATCAGCAGCAGCGTGCTCCTCATGATCATCTACACCACCTTCTGCGGCACGTTCTCCAACCCGAACATTGACCTGGATAAGTTCAGCCTTGTGGTCATACTGTTCATAAGTAAGTGGGACACGGGAGACCTTCGCTGTCCCCTCAGTAGCAAAGCATAGCATGTGTGTTCCCTACATTCATTGTGAATGTTAATTTGATTAGAAAAGAATACTTAGTTTCATACTCTGTGTGCTCAGTGACTTTACCAAGTGCATCTGTTTTTTACAAAGACATCAGTAATGATACGCATATGACTTATTCTCCTATGTCCTTTTATGTCTGATTTGCAAGGGTTGATGCCAGGTGAAAGAAGTCATAATATCTGTCCAATTCAAATGTTAAGTTGAGCACTTTTTGCCAATTTTATATTATTATAACTTGAGCTACTCTTATTCTTTATCATAAATCAAAAGTAGGATTTCTAATGTATACTATTATTTTATAACAGTTGGTTAAAATGTGAATATTTACATCATTTTCCTATTACAGTATACCCAAAGTAATATCATTTCATTGTAAGAAGTAGCAGACTATAAAATGCTTACCTACTAGGCTCAAAAATTCATGTATGTGTTATCTATAGCTGCTTTCAATTAGAAGGTAGAACAGAATAGTTGCCATCGAGACCATATCGCCCTCAAGCCTAAAGTATTTTTTTTTAAGATTTTTATTGATGTCAGAGAGGAAGGGAGAGGGAGAGAGAGAAATATCAATGATGAGAGAGAATCATCGATCGGCTGCCTCCTGCACACCCCACACTGGGGATGGAGCCCATAACCCGGGCATGTGCCCCGACAGGGAACTGAACCATGATCTCCTGGTTCATGGTCGACGCTCAACCACTGAGCCACGCAGGTCGGGCCCTAAAGTATTTTTTATGTGGCCTTTTAAGTAAACTTTGCTGACTTCTGCTCCAAACTAGAGATGGCAGGAAGGGAGGGAGTGTCCCTATTCTTTAACCACAAAAGAGGCCAGTCTAGATTTAAAGGTCATTTAATCCTGGCTGTTTCCAACTTCTCAGCCTCTATCAAGGCACAGGCAGAGCTCAGGACAATATTTTAAAATGTAGTAGGTAATTAAAACATGGGCTGTTAAACAAAAAAAGAAAAGAAATCTTTTGTTCTATTTATCCTGCAATACCAACGACAACTTTTGGTAATTGTAATATCGAAGAATCTTTTTTTTTTTTTTAAACAACGAATAGCCAATTTATTACAAAGCCTGATTAAAAATATGGAACGCTTCACGAATTTGCGTGTCATCCTTGCGCAGGGGCCATGCTAATCTTCTCTGTATCGTTCCAATTTTAGTATATGTGCTGCCGAAGCGAGCACCGAAGAATCTTATGTTATTAAAAATCAAGATGAGTTATTCCAAAATATTTATTATATCCTGCCACACTTATGCTATTTGCTATAAATATTCATAGTATAAACCAGTTGGCTCTAAACTGAACAAATTTAATAACCAAATCTTAAATCAAACAGGGTTTTAGATTTGCCGTGAGTAGTAGACCTCATAGATTGTATCTGGGGATATCTTCAATAAGAACTGGTTGAATCCCACTAATTTAAATGATTGTATTAGTTCAGCAATTTATGCTTGTTTGTTTTTCTATTTGAATTCCTGTTAGTTTCAGATCAAACTAAGCATACCAGTAAATATGCTACAGCCACTGCTTTTATAGTGCTAATGTAGGCTCAATCCTTCTTTCTCCCCAGTATTTTCTATTCAGCTGGGCTTTATGCTTCTAACCTTCATCTTTTCAACAAGGTAAGTGATTTGGTATTTCTTGTTGGTTGTTTTCTAAATGAAGACGCATGCTCTTGACGTGACTTTTGCGCCACCATGCTGTTGCAGTTTTTCTCCTGCCCGCCTGGCCATCACTTTCCACCCTGCTCCTGCCGTCCTCCAGGGGAGACCTTAGGAAAGGGCCTGCCCGTGTCCCTTGTCTCCTCTGTCCACATCGTGTGCTTGGGAGCTCCTCCATTCGACTGGCTCGAGCTGGGAGCTGTCAGCTGATGAATGTAGAGCCCAGACCTGCCCTTCCGATGTCTGTCCTGAGTTCCAGCATGACTCATCCCCTACCATTTAGATAACTTCACACTGTTGTCATCATAACACCTCACACAAGATTTTCAGAATGGTCTCCATCTTTTCCTCTAACACTTTCTCTCTCATTTGTTTATTTATTGTTAATGGAACCACCATCCACAGAGGTACTCAGACTAGAATCCTTCACATCATTATTTTTTTTTTAATCTCTTGATCCTACTTCGGTAATATTTTTTGTGCTTCCAAAGCCACTTCCCTAATTCAGGATTTGTTGCCTCTTCTTGCCCTAGTCTATTGCAATGGATATCTTACTAGTATTTTCACTTCCAGGCCTGACTTCTCAATGCATTTCTTACTGCTTCGAATCACTCAGAGTTCTGACAGTAGCACTCATGTTCCGAGAGCTTCATTGGTTATCCAGAGCCTGCAGAGTGAAGCTCACTTTGGGGGCTAAGGCAAGGCCAGTCTCATGAACCACCACTGGCAATCTTGCTGCCAAAGCTTTAGGTTGAGGTAAAGGCTTTGCTGCCCTTTGAAAGAACCTCCTGTGTTCTCATCCCTTGCCTTTGCAAAGGCTGTCCCCATGTCAAAATTGGTCTCCATACCCTCGTTCATCTTCCCTGGTCTTAAAGGCTCACCTCTAATGCAGCTTCTTCCATCAGAAATTATGTAAGCCTTTGGTATGAGAAAGTTACCATAGTGAATGCCAGAAATAAGAAATAATTCCAATCCTGCGTGAGTTATAGACTAGATATATGCATGGATAACTACCTGTCCTGAGTGGTACAGTAAGCCAACCTTAGTCCATTCAAAGAAGAAAGCACCTCCAAAGAGAGTAATAGAGCATGGCTTCCTGGAAGAGATAGGGTTTGACCTGGGTCATGAAGCATGGCTAGTTATTCAGCAAACAGAGATGCAGAGAGGGGGTTCTTAGTGGGAAAAGAAACAGCAATGCAGATGTGGACACACACACACACACACACACACACACACCAAAACACGCTGGGACAATAAGAGTAGAGGGAGTTTAAAAATAATACTATTTGGAAAGGTAAGCTTGGGACAGATTGCCAGCCCCTTGAATGCCAGGTGATGCAGTGAGTTGCCACAAGGGAGGGGGCCGGGCTGTTGGTGAGGCCTGCTAGTGTCAGGGCAGCAGAGGGCTCAGGCCTCGCGTTAGGCAGCTGGCCCCATGGCACTCAGTATAGCAGGAGCTGATTGTAAACAGTCAATGAAGACTTACTGATGGGTGTAATCTGAAGCATTTTTACCAAGCCTGTGTTGTGATTTATGAGTAAGAGTATCAGGGGTGGGCAAACTTTTTGACTCGAGGGCCACAATGGGTTCTTAAACTGGAGTGGAGGGCCGGAACAAAAGCATGGATGGAGTGTTTGTGTGAACTAAAATAAATTCAAAGTAAACATCATTACATAAAAGGGTACGGTCTTTTTTTTTTTTTTTTTTAGTTTTATTCATTTCAAATGGGCTGGATCCAGCCCACGGGCCGTAGTTTGCCCACGGCTGGCCTAGAGCCATTGAGTTACCAAGAAAGTGTGACTCATTTAGGTAAGTCTGAGAGTAGGAGCTATTTTAAAGGTGTGTTTTTTGTTGTTTTGTTTTGTTTTTTGTAAATGGCTTGTTAGGGCACCTCAGAAAAGACATGTGCCCTTCACTGGCTGTTTAGCTGGTCCTTGTGGCAGCGTGATCATCAGGCCACTCATCCTGTCCTATCAGACTAGGTAGGATGCCATGCCTGTGAGTGACTGACTGACAAATTCTTAAAAAACACAGAATAGTCACTACTGAGGCTCCTGAAGGAGGACTGGTGGCATCACAAATAGTTGAATGAAAACTGAGGATTTTCAGCCTGAAGCAGACTGGACTTTCCTAAGGCCTCTGGTTTTGAGACACTTCTGTTCTGCCTTGTTCTGCCTTCACTGAAGTTCTGTTGGGTTTTGAATGTGCTCAGCCTGGTGTCAGGCATCACATTCTTTGACAAACAAGACTATGGGGTGGCTATAATTGTGTTCCTGGGGAATGGGTGTGTATCCCCAAATATTCGATTAACATTTGGGGATTTGCAATTGGACAAGATTTAGTAGATGGTTTTCACTTTCACTTTTTTCTTCTTCTCGTGCTGAGAGGCCTTATAACGCCTGGAGATTTTGTTGGAGGAATGAAAATTATCAACATTTAGTGAATCCTGCTCAGGGCTGGGCACTGTGCTAGGGATTGTGCATGAGTTATTCCCTGTAAGTCTGACAGCAAAGACTATGATCCCAGGCACTTTTATTGCTGTTTTGCAGATGAGAACCCACGCTTAGAGCAGTTTAGTTTAGAAAGTTACCCAAAATCAGGTGACAGATAGCACACCTAGAATTGAAATCCACTGCCACCTGACATTTCCAAAAGCATTGGCCCATGCTTTTTATACTGCACTAAATAAACTACCTCAATTTCTTTAAAAATTCATAACACTTGTTTTGGTTAGGGAATTTGTAGAGAATGTTTAACTGGATTTTTTAGGTTTACACAGAAACACAAACAAATTAATCAAAGACACCAAAAATTGGAACTAATACCCATTATTTTATATGCTGTTGAATTTAATTTTCTTTTCCCCTTTTTGTTCCTTTCTACTTAAAATTGGTGAAAGTGGCCTGTGGGGCTTTTTTCTTACCAATTCAGTACATCTCAAACCAATCCAATTATCCAGACACAAAAGTCTCAGCATGGAAAGAAGTCTTTTTTATACAGCATGTCACTGACCTCCGATGATGGCAGGTTAGCTTAAACCTGGGGAGACCCACCTAGAAAATCCAACTTCCCTACACCACTCTGCTCCCCTGGTGAGCATCGCTTAGCCTGCCTGACCTGGCACATGAGCCTCCTCTGCTCTGATTATTTAAAATACTCGTGAGAGTTATGACTGTTCTCATCTCCCTGTCCTTAGAATAGTGTTCAGGTTATAAATTCCAACTCTAGAGCCAAACAGACCCGAGTTTCAACCCTGTTTAATAACTGCAACTGTTGTCAACTTCCCCAACTATAAAATGGAGACAGTAGTAGTGCTGTCTCATCGGGGCATTTGGAGAGTTAAATGAGGTGCACACAAAGCCCTCAGCATAACACCTAGCATATAGTAAGTGCTCAGTAAATGTTAGCTACTGCAGAATATTTATTATATCAAAATAACATTATTTCAAGAACTAATTATGGAAGAGAGGGAATTAGCATTTCTGGTTTTATAATACATTCTTTTGGACGTTTCTGTGTCACTGTTGCTAGGAAATGAGAGTTTATTCATCAAACCAAGACTCAGCCGTCCATGGTGACCTACGCTTTCTACAACTTTGGAAAGCTGTCAAAGTTAAGGAAAAAAAAAATTGTTGAAAAGGCTTAGAAAAATAAAGCAGTCATTGGGAGCCTTTTAAAAATATATAAAAGACAGTTTGATAAGCAGATAACAGGATAGAAACCTAGAATGTCACTAGAGTGACAAAAGAAAGCATTAACAAGAGGAGGAAGAAAACAAATATTCAAATATTTGTGCAGGTCCTTTAATCTTTATCAGTACAGTTTCAATCCCAGGCCTCAATGGGCCTCTCCCTGTAGCCCTGGGAGGGAGGGGGGTGGGGAGCAGGGGAGGGCGGGAGGGAGAGAAGGAAGACAACCCTGTGGTTAATGGTAAGTCTCTTACCATTTCAGAGATGAGGCAGCGGAGCCACAGAGCTCTGGAACTCTTTATGCTGCTCAGCTAATGACAGAGGAGGTCACCTCCTAAAATGAGTGAAAACAAAACACAGGTCCAGAGGTCAACAAAGGAAAGCACCTCACGTGGACGTCCCCTCTAACAGCACTCACACAGGACCCTCTGAGGAGCTTTTCTGCTCCACATTCTGTGATTCTCCCTGTAAAACCTCTGACATGTTTTCCTTTGTAGGAACTGCAGAGGGAGGCAAACGAAATGCTATGTGGGAAACATGGATGGAAAGCTCTGTAAGAGCCAATAAAGAAACCGGCTGGAAAGGAAAGGAAAAAAACATCCCAAGGGAGGCCAGAGGGATCAAAAGAACTATAAAAACAGAATAAAAAGAAAATATTAAAAAGACATAAGGCCGAATCAGAAAATAAATAGTAACGTGATTCAAAAATGTGAGCAGACACAATAGAGATGCTAATCGCTGAAAGTAGAGTCATTACCGCATAAGTGAGGTGCACAGCATGGCCGAGGGCAGGTCACTTCACAAGAGAGCAGCTCTCACCCACTACATTTAGTGGTGGTTTTTCGTTTGGGTAGTTTTCTTTGGCGATGTTTTTTTTTTTTATAATTTTTCTTCTCGGAGGCAAACTTATCTCCAAGATGTGGGGCAGCCTACTTTCTAGTTGACTTGCAGTTGTGCTTCGAGTTTCCTTTGTGGAAAAAACAAGGCAATAATACTAGCTACCTTATGAGACTGTTCGGCGAAGGAGAAGTCCAGGCAGCGAAGTGCCTAGAAAACAATCAGCGTTCCCTCCTGTGGTTACTGGTCAGCATCAACATCATCCTGAGTGGAGGGCTCAGTGAGCAGCGCTCTGTTGGTTTTCCCCAAGGTCCGTGATGTGAAGTGGTCTGTTACTTTCTAAATAGGTATAGGCCAGCCCTGTTTAAGGGGAACATTGTTTCTAACCTTAAACATTCCCCTTGTATTTACTGATCCTCCCTCCCGACTGCAGACCCTGTCAATAGAACCAAGGGGCAGTTTCGCCTGAGATCAGGCCTGTCACTGCCCAGTGGGGGCCGGCTGCGCCTGCTTCCTGGAGCAGAGGCGTTAGTGAGTCCCTGCAGACGTCCTCCTCAGCCACTGTACGCGCTGCTCTGGCCAGTGGCAGCCGCACCAGCTTAAGTCAGCGCCTTCTTGGCCAGGGAGCTCTGGACACATTGGGAATGTGCTCTAATCTGGAAAGGAACAAATACGAAGCAGAGCAAAGTTCCCCAAAGGAGAGGGTATTGTCAGATTCGCTGGGAAGAAAACCCAACTGCTTGGATCCAGATGCAGCAACCGCTGGATCTAAACGAGAGAGCAAAGAACTAAAAGGAAAGGCCTCCGCAGGGTTGCAGACCCAGGCATTGCTGGGCAGTCCACACTCGCCCGGCTGGTTACACTGCGTGGTCTGCAGTCAAGGTGGCATTCATTCCCATACAGCTGGCTGTACATTCTATCCCCAGTCTGCCTACTTCAAGCTTTCCTATGTCTTAGGTTCCTCCGTGTTACCTCCAATTCTCTATGGGTGAGTGAAGTGCCTCACCCTTCACAAAGAAAGTAAAATCTCTGATATAAATTGCCTCCATTTTCCCATTCTCCACCTGGAAATTTTCTGAAGTTTTCACTCACCTTGTCATCTCTTGTTCCAGCTCAGACCAGAGAAAACAGCCCCTCGGAGGCTAACACCCGCCTCATCCTCTGGGGCCTCTCTGAGGACCTGGCCTCCCCCGTTGTCTCTCCTGCTGCATCTTCCCTCTCTAGGTGATCACATCCCCATGGCCCGCTTCTCCTCTTCACCAGGTTTCCTGAGCACACTCTTCCCTCTCACCACTTCCCGTTCAGTGCACCTGGACGTCAGTCCCAGGCTCCTCCCAGACAGCACTGGGCCCGCCCATCCCCCACTTCCCACAATGCCTTGATGCCTTTCTCAGTCCCATATGCTCAAAGCTTCTCATCTCTTCGATCCCTCCTCCTTTGACAAAGCAACAGTAACAGTAAAATAACTGGCAAGTACTAAACACTGCAGCGTGCCAGATTCTAAACAAACACTGGCGTTTATCCTGAAGGTGGCCCTCAGAAGCAGGCACTGTCATCCCCATGTTATGGCCAAGCAGAGGATGGTCTGAGTTTAAGTTCTTGTGCATTTGCCCCAAAAGCCTGTGCTCTTAAGCTGTTGGGAGGCAACATTTATTTCATAGAGGCCAACACTTGTCAAGTTCTTGTAAATCTGTCTTCATGTCTCGTCCCACCACCTCCTGCCCCCGCTGTGCTTCTTCCTGGGTCACCTCGTCATCTTCGGTCTCACACCACGCTGTGTGCTTACTCCTCTTCCTCCTTCTGGCCCCACTTACCAAGGCCACATTCCTTGTCACAAGCCAGTGTCCCTGCGCACAGTCAGCCTGGAGAGCCTACACGTGTGTCTGCCTGTTCTTCAAAGGCCAGCCCACTAGCTGTTTCCTTCAGGAAGGTTCTTTGTGTTCCATCACCACCCACTCCCCTGCCACGCTTGAGAGAAACCTGGCCCCACTCCAAATCACCCCCCCACCACCACCACCACCACTCTCGTTCTCTTTCTCTTTTATGGAGTATATACCTGTCTTCCTTTCCTCCATGCTCACAGGACCTTACGGGGCTCCTTTCACATTTGGCCTCCATGATGAATGAGGGGATCAAGGACTATGTGGGCCATGTAGTACACTGTTTACAGAATCAGTGTGGGCCCTAGCCAGTTTGGCTCAGTGGATAGAGCATCAGTCCGCAGATTGAAGGGTCCTGGGTTCAATTCTGGTCAAGGGCATGTACCTCAGTTGCAGGCTAAATCCCTGGCCCTGGTTGGGTGGGGAGGGGAGCCACGCGTGCAGGAGACAAACAATCCATGTGTCTCTCTCACATCAATATTTCTCTCTCTCTGTCTCTCCCCCCCCCCTTTACACTCTCTCTAAAAATGAATGGAAAAATATCCTCAGGTGAGGATTAACACAAAAAAAATTAATTAAAAAAATTAAACAATAAGAATGGTATCACAATATAAATATGAGAATGAAATGTAGGAATGCAAGGCAATCTTATTATACTCAAGTGACATATATCCACGGAGGATTCTCAGCTGAGGGGGACACCAAAAATGCAGTTTGGAAAGTTGTTATCAGAAAAAGAGCTGGAGGTAAGACCGTTTAGGAAGCATGAGCACATGGAGCGTTTCAGAGGCCAGAAGACCGAAGGGCAATTAAATGCTGTCAACCTGTGAACTGGGGACAGGGAGGAGGCGCGGGAGACGGCCCTTCTCCCTCCAGTGAGTGTGTCACAGAGAAAACAGGATGTGGGGACCTGTTTAGGGAAGATTGCTCTTCCAACGAAGTCATAGATGAGGCTGAGGTTACTAAAGGAAATGGTGGGCTCTCTTTTTTTGGAGATCCTTAAAAATCGGATAGAGTGCTACATCTGCAGCTGTATGCACGCCGCCAGGTCTAGCGCGTCTTTCCATTTGCTGACTCTTGTCTGGGTCCAGGGCAGGGGATGAACGGACTCACTGTGGCTTCACACCCTCATTCTTCAGGAAGGAATCGTCTCTAACATGCCAAGGACACAATGATAATAATGACATTTCTAGCCTCTGTCCTGGTCTCTAAATTTCTATAATCTTAATATGATGTTCACCAGTACTGACCCCCATACCATTTAATGGCTTTTGGCTAAGTGAGGGTCTTTTCATGCTTAACATACTATATAGCAATAGTAGAACATAGCAGTTAAGAGTGTAGGCACAGGAGCCAGATTTAACTTAAATCCTGGCTTTGTCATGACCCGGCTTGGAGCCCTAGGTCACATGAGCCTTCTCTGCCTCAGTTTCTCAGCTGTGAGCAAGGATGGATTGTTTTGCAGAGACCTGAGAAGAGGCTTGATATATGGGATAATGTTTTACTAAAACCTATGATGTTGAATCTTTGTTCATACCATGCACTTCTCAAAGGACCTGTTTGTTATTGAGTGAGCAGTTTTGCAGACACAATGACTCTTTCAAGCCAACAGGTTGCTATCAGGTGACAGCCTAGGCAGTGCCTCCCGGCATGACTTTCCGGGAGTCCTGCGCCACCACTGATTACATGTGTGATCTTAAGAGACCTCCACCACACCATTTTAAAACCATCCCCCTTCCAAGGATAAGTGACTCAGAAATGATTCTCTGTAAAGACATTCAGACATTTGGGCATAGAATGGCTTCTGTCTCCATGATTGGTTAAAGCAATGTCAACACGAAGGTGGGTACTACGTTTGATTTAGGATATGTTAAATAGTCTGTTAATGAAAGTATTTGCAAAGCACTTTTTTCTCTTGCCCCTAGGAATAATTCCGGTTTCACACCAGCAGACACTGTGGCTATCATTTTCTGTTCTACACACAAATCCCTCACTTTGGGTAAGTGATTCACAGACTCACAAACTAGTTTAGCCCTCAGATAGTTACATATTATGAGTGTGAGATTCAAGCAGTGCTTCAGATTAAATGGAATGGGGTATCATCCATTTCGTTAAAGGACAATAGCAAAATGAGAATGGGCCGCTGCTTTGAAATACTATTATACGATTGAACCAGTTTTGGAGGGCCTACGGTTAAAAATGTAGGATCTAGCTTAATTTGTAAGGTTTTTGATTCTCATAAAAGGTTTTCAATGTGGAATGTTAATGTTAAAAGCTGGGAATGGGGGGTGCACAATGGGCAAAAACTCAGCTTTGGAAGGCTCTAGAGTTGCCCCTAAAAAATATTAACTTATTTTCTGGAAGCTTGGGGCAAGGTGGAAATAACATTATTTCTCTAATTGGATATTGACATTAATTTGAAGTTCATTTCAGAATGTTATGTTGCTTCGATAAAGAAACACATTATTATTAACTCAATCTGATTAGCATCTAAAGTGAAATAAGTATTTATTTAATAGACAAAAATAGATCAAGAAGAAAAATGCTGTTTTCTACTTAGCTTTATCCAGTTTAGCGGTATTATCTCAATAATGTGTTTAGGTATCCAGAATCCATGTTTCTAGTCATTAAAAGTCATTAAGTAATCAAAACCTTCACTGAAATATACATCACTCATAAACTCTTTGGGCTAATAGACACACTGGCAAAAACTCGTAGGAAAACTTTTCATTTTGGCTCATGACTCACTGAAGAAAAGGAAGAATCATGACGTGGCTGTGAGTCTGCTCATGTTCAAGTTCAATCTGAACCTAGAAAACAGAGACATTTCATCATGTTTTTGGTAACCCCACTCCCTCGTATTTGTCTGACACTCTCACCAAGTTTGGAAAGTGATTTAGAAATTGGACAAACTCTTTGAGGAGCAGTTGCTATCTAGGGCTGGCAGCTAATTTGAATACATATACTGTTCATACATTGTAGCACGTTTGGTAGGTTTTCTTTATAATCAACATCAAACTGAAGTTGAAAGACCTTTGAAAGCCACATTCCAGTCCTGATTTTGTGACCCTGTACAAATCACTTAACCTCCTGAACCTCAGCTTTCCCATCTGTAAAATGGGACGGTGTAATACTTTGTAAGGCAATTGTAAAGGTCAGAATTAAATGTGTTAAGTAGCTAGCACAGTGCTTATATGTAATGGGTACTCACTTCATGCTAGAATGTATGTAAATTGCTATGGGTTAAATGAGATAGCCCGGAAGAGCTAGTGTGCTGCCTGGCACATAGCAGGTACTCTTTAAGCAGTAGCTATTGTTGCTAGTTATTTTTAACTGTATTAGTTATGACTGTGTTACCATTCCCAGTCTGTCTTGTAGATTTTCATGTAACAGGTGTCGTTTAATTGTCGACCTCAAAGAAACCATCTGACACTTTTTTCCCCATGTGGATATTGTGATGTGATGTCTGGATTTCCCAGTCTCCTAAAAAGTAAGGGGTTGTTATAAAGGTGGGGAGTCCAGAAGTGGGTGCCAGCAAATGTCTCAGATGTTCCAACTCGGGGTCTCCTGAGCCTGTGTCCTTCGAGCAGGTGCTGAGCCACAGCATTTCTACAGGGGCCTTTAGATCCGCCCCTCCCAACGGGGCATTTTTTTGGTTTCTCCATGATCTTCTGTGCTGGAGTTGGCTGTGTTGAATGATGAACCCTACCCCCAAAAGCACACAATCAGCATCCTCTTCTTTTCTATAAGCAAAACTCCTGTTCACTCTTTCTTTCTGTCTCTTCTTTCCATAATCCCAGAGCCATACTCTCTGTTCCTGATGCTTTCTGAAAGCTAATTTTCAGACAAACAGGTAGGTGCTCTGAACACCAATCAGATGTAGCTGTTTGTTGAAAAGCGTTGGGGGGACTTAGACTTGTTTGCTTTTGTAGTGTCCTCTCCTGAAACAGGTACTTAGATTCTCCAATACAATACTAGTGTAGTTACCTAAGTAACCATGGAGTGTAAATCCTTAGTTACTTGCCGAAACCGGTTTGGCTCAGTGGATAGAGCGTCGGCCTGCGGACTGAAAGGTCCCGGGTTCGATTCCGGTCAAGGGCATGTACCTGGGTTGTGGGCGCTTCCCCAGTGGGGGATGTGCAGGAGGCAGCTGATCGATGTTTCTCTCTCATCGATGTTTCTAACTCTCTATCTCTCTCTCTTCCTCTCTGTAAAAAAATCAATAAAATATATAAAAAAAATAAAAAAAAATCCTTAGTTACTTCTGTAACACGATAGACTCAATCTCTCTTAGAACTATAAAACCTAAATACTCATCCTGACTCTTCCTCTGGTACCTGCCAGGCCTGTTTCCTTAGCTCTTAGATTAGAGACTTTTAGTTCCAACTCGACTATTTTATCATGCCTTGATCATACCTGGCTAGCATTTATAAAAATGGCCTCTCTGCTGCTTCCCTTGTCTCAGGAGCCCCTTATTTTCCCATATAGCTAGGGGTGTTTGGATCCTAGTACTAGAATGGCCTTGCTACGCCCTGTGTCTGTTTTCACAAGATCGAGTACATATTCCCCTCTCCTGGTGCCCGACATCACTGGTACAGAGGATGTGTCACAACGGTGGCCTAATGCAACTTCTATCTGCATGGAAATAAAAGAACATCACACTAAGTGCGAGCAATTCATATTTCAGAACCGAGGAGGAAATTTCAGATAATTTCACTTGGAGCTATACCTTCACCTCACACACACAGCTAAAATACAACAGATTATATCTACTTGGTATTTAGAATATGTATCTGTACCTTTGGCAGTCACTGTCATAGTATTCTCCAAGTGGTTTTATACATACACACCCCCGCACACACACTCAGTATCTCAAATAGAATACTTATGAATACCATTCATTATTACATCCAGTATTTGTATTTAAGAATAAATCATTACAGTCCAAGTGGTACCCATGTAACTACAGAACCAAAGGTGAAAACTCTTGCGTGAGAAGCCTTCTGAAAGCTGTCTTGTATGTACACTCTCGATTTATTTTATTGTTCTTGCTCTTGCCCTGTCTTGATCTCCTCCATGTGCTCGCACCTACACACATGCTGAATTTGATTCATTGCTTTTATTAGTGCATTTGCCATTGATTGATTAGTTCTTCGTATTAGTACTTTTTCTATTGATTGATTGCAGATGAAGTGACTATTTGACCTTTAATTATGAGGCTTCCTATTGAAAATGACATTGAGCTATGGCCTCCCATAATCCATCTGGAAAGCCTGACACGATGCCATTCCCCAGAGTGTGTTGAAGAAGCAAGAGAAGGCTCCGGCGGAAGCGCAGGCTATCGGGCTCCATCAGAAGTGATAGCACCGCTTGTCCGTGCGCTCCCGCGGTCTCCGCTCGGGGCTGCAGATAATTTTACATTTTGCCAGGAGCACCCCTTGCTGTGGGCTGCCCTAAAGGCCGTGAACTCTCCCAGAGCCCTCTCCAGCTTGACGCCGATGTTCGTACAGTAACCAGAGCTGTTTTACACAGCAGAGACCGAGAGCAGCTCGTGCCCTAGTTAACACGGCTGTGCGCACAGTGGGTCAATAGATCGCATCAAGAAAGAAATTCGATCCCAGGTGTCCTGTGAAATTCGTGTTTTATTTGTCTTTTCTCTTGAGTATTCAAGTCACTTTTGTTATCTAGAGCTCTAATAGCTGTAGGAAACTTCCTCACCATACCTGGAAAGAGAACATTTCAGGGTGTTTGAGATCCTTCAGTGAAGTGTATGCTTGGATTCGTTTTTAATGTTTTGAAATGGCAAAATGAAAGCATATATTCTGAGAACATGTCAACTGACAATCGGCAGTCCAGTGTGAGGTTCCGCTTGTTTCTTATTTGCAAAAGCATGTCTCAGTGGAAAGAATGTTATGTAAATGTTAAGTAGAGTGTCGTGACCAACACTTATTGCAAGTCCAGTATATGTCTTACCATCTATACCAGTGATGGCGAACCTTTTGAGCTCGGCGTGTCAGCATTTTGAAAAACCCTAACTTAACTCTGGTGCCGTGTCACATATAGAAATTTTTTGATATTTGCAACCATAGTAAAACAAAGACTTATATTTTTGATATTTATTTTATATATTTAAATGCCATTTAACAAAGAAAAATCAACCAAAAAAATGAGTTCACGTGTCACCTCTGACACGCATGTCATAGGTTCGCCATCACTGATCTATACACTCTTTGTACAAAGGAGAATCAAGCAGCTCTTCCTCCCGACATTTATACTCCATCATGAGTCTGTAGCTGAGCTGTGACCAGAAACTATGCACTAAGCAAAAGGAATATAGCTTTTCTGTAGACATCGGCTTCTGGAAAGAGTAGAAAGAACCACAGACCTGAGTCTAGTCAGGATCCAAGTTCTGGTTCTCTCACAGCAGCTGGACCACATCCCTGCACTGCTGTGGTCCTCAGTGTCCTCGGCTGTGAAATGAGCAGGTGGCAATGAGCTTGAGGTTCCTTCCAGTTTCAGGTGTCTGAATCTGTGCTCAGCAGCTGATGTCTCCGTTCGGTAAGAGAGCAGTTCCCCTGCTCTATGTGAAAGGAAACAAGTACTTCATAGGAAGGGTTCTGCGAATGATGTTACAGTATTTCAGGAAAGGAAATCCAGCTGTCACTTCTTCCTAACGATGAGAAGATACCATAACACTCTGGAAAGATGTTCAGAGGAGAAACAAAATCTGAAACAGTTTCTTTTTTAAAAATATATATAGATTGATTTCAGAGAGGAAGAGAGAGGGAGAGATAGAAACATCAATGACAAGAGAGAATCATTGATCAGCTGCATTCTGCATCCCCCCCCCCCTTACTGGTTACAAGATGGGGATCAAGCCAGCAACCCAGGCATGTGCCCTGTCCGGGAATAGAACCATAACCTCCTGGTTCATAGGTCAACGTGCAAACACTGGGCCACACCGGCTGGGCTGAAATGGTTCTTGTTTTCAGTTTTACTTGGAAGCTTTGCAAGAAGGTTAAACAATTCCCTGCAACTTGGGCTGAGATGATCATTTAATAGCATCTCGGTTATTTTCTCAAGAGGAAGTGGAATTGAAATACGAAAGTTTGCCTTTCTTTTTTCTTTCCCCTTAAAGCTTATCTGTGATTCCACTTGGCACATGAAGATTATTATCTTAATAAAACTACCCTTCCTACAATTGGGAAGCACTTTTTAAAAGCACTTAACTCATTATGTCATGGTACCTGAACAAGGCAGAATATTAGCAAGTCAGCAATTATTGTCCTATTTTGCATGTGAAGAAATGAAAGTATAGAAAGAAACTTATCCCAGATCTCCTGGAACATTATTCCAGGCATTGTAATTGTGATCTCAGCTTGGACTTGGATGGTTTTATCAGTTGTTTAAAAAAGAAAATTACCTCCAGTTGCATTGCTGGTTATAAGATGGTTTTACTGATTACATTGCTGGTTATAAGATGGTTTTTAAGTACTTAATCTCTATCATTGTTCCCATAAACATATTTCCATGTGGCCCAGTCACAAACTTTCACTCATTCTTTCATTCTTTCTTAACAAAAGGTTGTGCCCTATTTAAAGTGAGTCTTGATGAGCCAGCCCCCAGCCCCTGCCTTTTGTGAGGCGACAGCTGCCTGCCCTCCATTCCTGCAAGCTAAGAGCCAGAGTGCTGTTCGACAATAAACTACTAACGCGGAAACAGAAGTCAGAGTAAAGATAGAAGATACAAGCTTGTCTTTGGGGCAGAGCCGTAAAAGTTTCTGCCCTGCAGTTCAGTTACAGTTCTGTAGGAAGGCAGCTCGGGGACCCCTGCCATTGGACCGACCCTTAAAGATGCCCTGGCATTGGAGGCCCCGTAGATTTTACTACCATGCTCAAGAGACAAGGGGGAGCATCTGCCATTTGGTGCTATTTTCTGATCCACATGAAGAGAGAGATGTAAGTTCTCTAACAAAGCAATGCACTTATGTCCTCAGAGGTTTTTGGACTATTTTGTTTTGAATTTTTTATTCTGGATTTGGTGTCTGAAAATCACTACTATAACATCCAGACTTTGTAATAAAACTCCAGGAAGTCTCCAGGTTCCAGGCAGCAAGTACGTGATTAAAGACAATAAAATCTCTGTGGGGGATTCCCGGGCTGACCCTCAGGAATCAATCATCTTCGCTCGCCTGAACGACCAACGCCCTGGTGCACACACTTCTCACCCATGGTTCCTGTGCCAGGGACTGTCCAACCTGTTTACCCACAAGCTACAGTAAGAAGATAGGTTGTACAGGGTAATCCATTGCACACTTGCATGTGTGTGAACATTTTACAAAATAACATCACTCTTACTGTAGGTGATACATTCCATAATCTATCCAAGTTCTAGATAAAACCCATTTGGTTGATTTTGCAACTCATTAATGGGTCATCACCCAAGGTCTGAACAATATTACTTTATGCCTTGGTTGGTGAGGTGATAACTCTTCCTCAGAGAGTTACTGGGCAGGCTTTGGCTTCTGCTGTCCCTTTTTCACTGAACTTTAACCCAAATTCCTGATATGTGAAGGAACCAGAGATAAATCAAGACTTGGGATAATTCTTGATTTGCGATGATACAAGATCACCTACATTTAGGTTTTATTAGTTCAGCTTCTGTAGTAGAGTTTCTAAGCCTTTCATTGATTTATTTTAAAAATTGTTTCTCTATTATGTTTTCAACAGAAGTACTAATAATAACAGCCGACATTGAGTATTTAATAGGCAAACACTGTGCTAAGTGCTTATATGAAGTAATTCACCTGAAAATCCTTTTGTGTTGGCAGTGTGGTGTATGACTGGACTGGTCAGTGTAGACCTCAGTGCCAGGGACAGTCGCTCAAATGGAAAATTCTCACTGGGGTAGTCAGCTACTATTTTATGAGAGCAGCTACACAACTGCTTGTGTTATCTTTATCAACCCAACCGGTGACGTTACTAATTAGCATAATGAATTCAGAAATAGGTTTTTATTGATGAGTTACTAACTTGTCACTGCCCGTGATAAATGTAATAAATAGACTCCTTGATATGCAGACTGCCTGAGAACTTGAAGACACGTCCCGCCCTAGCTGGTTTGGTTCAGTGGACAGAGTGTTAGCCTGCAGACTGAATGGTCCCAGGTTCAATTCTGGTCAAGGGCACATGCCCAGGTTGCGGGCTCAATTCCCCAGTAAGGGGCATGCAGAAGGCAGCCAATCAATGATTCTCTCTCTCTCAACATTGATATTTCTATCTCTCTCTCTCCCTCTCCCTTCCTCTCTGAAATCAATCAAAGTATTTAAAAAATAAAATAAAAAAATAAAGCCACGTCCAACTTGCTAAAAGATTCTTGCAAATTCCACCATCTGAGGAGCAAGTCCTAGGGCTGTGCTGGATGCTAGGCTCTGCCCGGTTTTGTGCCCAGTGGCTGTGAGGAGGCTTCATGGGTGTCTGAGGCTGACTGTGAGGTCACTAAGTCCTGCCCTTGAATGAGCTGCACCCGCTCTGAGTGACACACTCATGCACGCTGCCAGTGAGAGCACCGGGAAGGTCAGAGCTGGGCATGCAGGTTGCTTAGACTGTTTTTGTGCTTGACTGCTAATGCACAGTGAGTTAAAAAATGCCTATGTGGAGTTATTTTGATAATAAAATGAGATGAAATTCTAAATCAGCCAGGCATAGAGACGTCCAAACTGGCAAGCCTATATTTTTCTCCCATCTCACCAGATTGAGGCGAACATTAAATCGAAAATAGATGTGAGGACACTTTGAAACATTAAAAGCAGAAGGCTCTGGTATTTCCTGGGTACCTACTACATGCTAAGCACTGTATTAGGCACCTAGATTGCCTTATCATCTCATTTATTCTTCACAGCAACCCTGCACAATAGCTATTATTGATCGCGTTGTCTACACTAGAAAACCGAGCCTCAGAGAGGTCCCCCCAGTTCACACAGAGCTGGCCCGCAGCGGCTCCTCAGTCCACCTCCAGAATCTCCTGGTGTCCTCTCACTCCCCCTTGTTACCAGACTCGGCTCTGAACCTGGCCCACCTGGAATCACCCAGGAGCTGTCCAGGAAGAGGGGTGCCAGGACCCCTCCCCACACCCATCAACTCGGAATCTTTCAGGCATAGTTATGAGGAAGCCACCCAGCTGGTTCTAAGGAGTGGCCGGGGCTGATGGCCACTGCCTTGGACCACTTTTTGTGTCTGCCTTTATGTTCCACTGTGTCCCAACAAAAACACAAGACAGGGTTCTACCTACTTATTTGATCATAAAATTGGCCATTCGTGTGTACCGATTTGTGGAATCCACAATTCGCTGTGTTATTAGATGCGTAAGTACTCAGTGGTTAAGGAGGACAGAGGAGATCATCGTTTCCAGAAATGGCTCCCAGAGTTTCCTTAATTTCCTTAACTCCATTGTATGTTCTTCTTAATTTCTTCTTCTGCCTAAGAGTCTTCCCCATGAGGTCTTAACTGCCCAGTTCGTGTATCATTGAGAATAAGTGAAGGGCAGGAGCCGGTGGGCAGGACGCCATCTGGGCAGGTTACACCCCAGAAACCTGAGGCAGCCTTTTTAAGAGAGGTGGATTTAAGAGTAAATAACTGATTTCTAATCCCCCAAATCAAAACTGCCTTGTTCTTTTATGTCAGAAGGCACCTTTTCTGAGGTTTGTGTTCATCATACACATGGTGCCATCAAGAAGAAAGTTACCATGCTAGCCGGTTTCTCGGTGGTTGGAGCACAGACTCACGGTCCAAAGGGTCTCAGGCCCAATTCCCAGTCAAGGGCATGTACTTTGGTTGCAGGCTCGATCCCCAGCCCAGGTCAGGGTACATGCTGTTTTTTTCTCATGTTTCTCTCTCTCCCTCTCTCGGGTGAAGATTATATATATATATATATATATATATATATATATATCCTCAGGTGAGGATTAAAAACATATAAATATATAGGCAGGTGGCATATATATATATATATATATATATATATATATATATATATATATATATACACACACACACACACACACACACACACACACGCATACATATCCTCCAGTGAAGATTTAAAAAAAGAAGAAGAAAGTTATCACCAGAGGTGATTATCAGCCATGTTGCTAAAATTTTTTTAAAATGTACGTTAAAAATAATTATTGTTCATTGGGATCACAGCTTACATTTACCACTTAACTAATATTTTTGAAGCCTTCTGGAAGTACCACTGTTACTAGGATTATGGATACAAAACTTTCGGGAAAACTGTTTTCTTTGCCTCAGACTTAGAATGTTCACGTGCTTTCCTTTATTTATGTGACAACATGCCTAAAACATCCTATGAAACTAAACCAGGCTTCCCAGGGCCATCAGACAGCCCGTTCTGTGTCGATGACCCTGTCCAATACATTCTGGTGACTTAGCACGACTTGTCATGTGAAATCCTCATTTCTATTTCTGATGTTCTCACATCCTTGAGTGTGAACAGAAGCCAGACTTTCCCCTTAGAAGACGGACGACTCTTCATTCACAGCCTGGAGAAGTGAAAAAGTTCCCTCACTGCCCTTCCTGCCCGCTGGTCTCCCTCAACATGGCGACGCCTCCTGGAGACACAGCCGCTCCTGGGCGCAGTCCTTCAGTTCGTTCTTAACTCCCTGCTCGCTAAGTACTCCACGATGCTTCCAGACAGGTGAGGGTGCAACCAATCTTCCGAGGCCGACACCTTCCCTTGGTGGAGTTAAATGTTTCATTCCAGCATCTGGTGAGCCCGCTCAGCGGTTCATTAAACATCCTTTCCCACCAGAACTTGCCTATTTCAAAACAAAAGCTGCACCAGATGCTCATTTTGGTCTAGTTTGCATCTTTATTGACATAAAACTTGCAGCAAAGTGGTAGCATTTCAGCCCAGGTAACTGAAGGCAAAAACCATCTTTGATTTTCCTAATGGGCCGAAAATGCTCACAAACCAACTTCTATCCCAAGCGAGTCAAAGGCCAGCCACACAAGCCCCTTCGTTGAAAGGAGTGCCTCTCCCTTTCAGGCTTTTCCTTGTAAATGTGGCTCTTAGGTCTCACCCTCGGGTGCGCTGCGCTAATATTGTCAAGCAGCTCTTCGCGCTGCGGCTCCTCAGGCCTCTGTGCTCCTCGCTGCACCCCCCCGTCCCCCCGCTGCAGTGCCTGCTGATACTTGTCAGAGGCCACACCTGGGCACTCTCGGCTGATCTGCAGGCCTCTGACGGACCCAGGCCCCCATGCCATCACCTGGAGGCAGGTGGCCTTCCTGTTTACTCTAAAAATCGGGGTGATATAGGCTCACTGAATCTGTTTGCCTGACGACCTCTGACAGCAGTGCTGCATCTTCTCAGTCCCCTGTGACCGGTGGGCTTGCACCTTGCCCAGCTTCGGCTTGGTCTCTATCTTCTCTCCCTGTTAACTGAGTAAGAGCATGGCGGGGGTGGGGGGGTGGGCTGGCGCGGCGAGAGGGGTTGCCCATTTGTCCACTGCATCGACCCCAGTGTCTGGCGCATAACAATGAAGACTTACTACTTACCAGACATATTATTTCACTTAAAAAAAATACCTACAAAGTAGGTACATTTTACAGATGTGGAAACCGAGGCTGTGTAACTTACCCCATGATGGTCACTCAGGAGTTAAGGGGTGGACATGGGGTTCCAGCCCAGGGCTTTCTGTCTTGGCTGCAGGTCTCTTTCCTACTGCACTGTACTGCCCCATGCAGGCTACTGGGTCTGATGGATTATCAATTGTTGCATGAGACATCTGTGTTACTAAAAACTAGCTTGCTTTGGGATAATCCTTCCTGAAAGCCTTTTGTAACCAAATTCCACAACTGCCTTTGGACCTTATCAAAGCTTCATTTCGTGCTCTAGAAATGGCACATAATGGCCCCTTTGTTTAGTCATTGAAATAAATCAGTGCCGTTGAGTTTAATTTTCTGTGACTATTTGTCTCCGGGAGAAAGCCTGTGGGGTGTGTATGTGTGTGTGTGCATGTGCTGGGGAAGGGGACACGGAGATTGGCATTTAGTGATGCCGGACAAGAGGGTTCGTGTTTCTCAAACACTGACCGCCTTGCTGGACTGCATTTTGATTGAGGAGACCGTCCATCCCAGTGACTGTCAAAGGCAAACATGGGCTTTCCTGAGAGATCCACTGGCCAGGAAGAGCGAGAATTCAAATAACAATGTGTAGGGCATTTGGATAGTAAAGTTATGGATGTTTCTAACTAAGAACAAACTAAACAAAAGTGGGAAATCACCATGACAACTAAAGAGAGAAGCCACTGGACCCCCTATTGGCCAGCAGCTCTCTCCAGAGCTCAGCGGAGAGTCGAAGGAAGCACTTAAATGGGAACAAGTCATGGAATTCAGGCGAGCGGATCTCTGAAAGACAGGAAATGGTCCAGGTGATTGGAGTAGACCGTCTCTCAGCCACGTGAGAAAGTAAGTCTGATATTAGATTCCAAAAGACACAAAGGGCGTTTTCAGAATATTTCCTCTCCTGCTCCTATTTTTATCCTATAAAATACAGTCCTCCCCAGAGGGGTGTGTGAACAATTCCCTTTACAGTCCAGTGAAGCATCAGGTGTGTGTTCCACATCCTGTCGCTTTCAACAGGAAACATTACTTTAGCACCTATTCCTACATAATCAATCACTTATGTATTGAGTACCAGTCCTGTGCTGTGCTTAAAAACACCATAGGAGAGTCAAAGAAAATTATAAGACTTGGCTTGTATTCAGAGGAAACAAAACCTACACAGAAAAGAGGAGGACATCCATGGTGGAGGAAAATGCAAAGCGGAACCCAAGAGAACCCAGAGTAGGATTCAGGTGCCCGGTGAGAAAGGACGACACCAGGCGGCTCAGCTTCCACAAAGACAGGGCTGGGCTGGGCCAGAGCCCGGGAGGGGAACCGGCAGCGGAAAGTTGGGTTTGATGGAGTTAACGTCGCTTTGTGATGAAAAGTAAGAGACTGAGGTCCAAGTCTGCCTCCACCACCTGCCCGGGTGTGTGATGGCAGACAAGTCACTTAGCTGCTCGACACCCGGTTCCTCATCTTTCAGTGGGAAAACTGCCACCATCGGCTGCTGAAGGATTAAGTGAGAGAACGCAGGCAAAGCACTGGGCGTGCAGCGAGCACTTGCTGCAGGGGTAGTAACAGTGGTTTGCACTGAAGTGGAGTGGGTAGAGGATTCGATGAATCGGCTCTGGAAAGTCTGTGTGGTTCTTGAGCACGGAGTGGGCTTCCATTGACATGGGCTTTAGGAAGGTGAATCCGACTGGTCTGCAGCGTTGATGAAGGGAAGAGTCTGAAGACGGGCTCTGGCAGGAGGCTGAAGAGTCATCTTGGCTTGATTGTTTGCGGCACTGAATTAGGAAGGTGTAGTGAAAACCGAGGGAAGGGGAGTGTGGGTGGAGGGGAGAATCTGCAGGAGCGTCATGTAGAGCTGGTGGCTTCCGATGGAGTTGGAAAGACAAATGGGATTAGTCCAGGTGATCCCCGAAGTTTGAGTTGTAGAAGCCGGGTGAGCCTGTGACAGAAAGGGGGACACCCATCCCTTAGTTGGGGGAAAGCGGAGGTAGTCAAGGCCCCGAGAAGGCAGGGACTTTGCCTGTGTTCTCCTTACGTTCTCAGCCCGGGAACAGTAGTAACTCACAGACAGCAGAGGCCCAGAGAGTATGTTTTAATGAATGGATGGATAGATAGATAGATAGATAGATAGATAGGGAGATAGAGAACAGTGTGCACCTACAAGTTAAATAAACTCTAAACAATAATATGAAGTCAATAGTTTTTATATTGTGAACTATAAATAACCCTTTAGTGGAAATTATACAAAGGCCCGTGTTTAATCTCTGAAGACAGATATCTGTTTCTCAAGGAAAAATAGAAAACAGTTCATCCAGTAGAAAGTAGTAACTTGAAACTCGAACACTGATACAAAGGGAATATTGTAATTCAGAGAACATAAAATAAACATATTTAAAGTGGGGGTGGGGGGACCTGTTCCGGTTCATATTGTTTTATCCCTTCCATCCTGGGAGCAAAGAATAAAAGGAAAGGATAAAAGGAACCCCTTGCTTGCTTGTTAGAAGAAGAAAGCTTGCACTTGAAGTTCCTACCGGGCAGATGTCTGTTGAAAGCTGTGCTTATGGAAGATGCTGCCGTGTCAAACTCTGTTGGGTGATTTTAGACGAATGTGTCATGTGCGACATGGAAATGTGGCGTGCTGCACATTAGGGATTTCCCGAGTGCTCGCATCAGGCAGTGACGTGCCGCGAAAGGGCTCTTTATCTAGCCACACGGTGTGCGTGTAGAGCAGTGGGGAAGTGCTTTGGGTGGAAATTACTTTAGTCAGAAAAAGAATCCATTTACAGTGTGCGCCTTCAAACATCTTTCAGACAATGCATTGTATTAAAGAGGCATTTTTTGATTAATGTTTTATAAACATTTTTCAGCATGACAGCTTATAGTCCCTGTAAAATTGCAAATGCATGCCTAGTGTTCACTTCCATAAAGTCGGATGCCACCTCATAAAGTCTCGTTGGCTCCTGTCAGCCATGGTGACACAGAATCAGTACCTGGCTGCATTAAAATTAATTTCCTTCATGTATATTACTGCAGTGATGGCGAGATGAAAAGAGTCCTATATTTAAATTTTACTTTTAAAAGAAAACTCTTTCTAGCGAGTTTGTTTTTTTTAAATCATTGCGCTTTTTTACCTAGTTAGTGAATGTAATAAACATGGAGCCGTAGTACGGTAAAGTTATGATGGGATCTGGAAGAATACAAACCCATCATTCAACGCACTCCTCTTGAGCACCTACTGGATGCTCAGAGCTGAAGGAGAAATGGTCTCAGACCCTAAGAAGCTGAGCTCAGTGAGGAAAACACATAATGATAGCTAGTGCTGGGACCCTGGGCTGAGATGAGCCCCAGGTTTGGTGAGCACAGAGCTAGAAGCCAGCGTTGGATGCAGCTTAAGAACGAAGGGCTGAAAGACTGAGCCGGCCAAGAAGCGGGTGATGGGCATTCCAGGCAAAAGGAGCTCAAGCGCGAAGGCCCCCAGGCGGGCCAGGGCGTGGGAATGGCGCGTGGCTGGGCTGGTGACGAAGGACGCACAGGGGCTCCTCGTGGCTGAGCACAGAGGCGGAGGGGGAGCGGTGAGGCACAGAGGGAGTGGGGGCCAGTCAGAAGGCCCTCGTCCCGCATGATAAACGCCTGCCTGCCTTGACATGATCAGATTGTGCTCCACAGCGGTCACTGGTGCAGAGCGGAAGATGGCGTGGACAGGACAGCCTGTCTGGAGGTGGTGTGGGAAGTCCAGCACCGGCAGGAGAGACCTTCCTCCCGTGAGGTGGAGGGTGGATTCGGGTCCACAGAAGGTAGAGGTCACTGTACCCTGGAAGCTTCTTGAGGGTAAGGACTTGGCTCGTCTCTGTCTCTCTCTTCGGGGTGGTCCCCACAGTCGCTTAGTCCCTCATCCACATGAAGTCACAGGAGCCCCTTAAGGAGAATAAGCCCACAAGGACTTCTGCCTGGAAAGCTTTCTGCACACCAGGCCCTGTTCTGCTTCGAGGAGTTGCAGTCCCCATGGCGTCTGAACCGAAGACCTCGGCGTCTCCCCTGACATGGGAACAAGTTGCCTTCGTGGCAGTTCCGATGTCACCATGGGGAAAGTTTCCATTTCCTCACTAGGAAAACGGTGCACAGGTAGTTTTCATCAGCCTCCGGGTTATTGCCAGGCCTAGTTCAGTTAATGTGGGAAAGCGCGAGACGGACGCGCATGGCATCTAGTAAGCGCTCAGTACCCGCGAACCATTTTTACCCTTAGCATTGCTGTCTCTCTACCTAATCCGTCACACCCAGGTGGGCTTCTGATGTCTCAGACCCTAGGACACCTTGTATGTCTTGCAGTCGGTTTCCTGTTGACTTACAGTAGCAGCAGCCGCCTGACTGTCTCCCTGGCTTCCCTCTGTGCCCAGTGACTCTGAGCCTGAGGCTTAGCCAAGAAAGGAGACCTCAGGCGTTTTAGCCCAGCAGCCACGGTCCTCGAATTTGGGTCAGAAACCCTGCTCTGATCACCTTTAGAGGCAAATACCCCCATATTTCATGCGCTCCCTGGAGCCCCACCTTTCCTTCACCCCCATCCCCAGTTTCTCTGCGTCATTCCTTTGGACCAAGTCATCTTTCCTGGAAACAGGGTAGGTGTGTTCACATCGGCTCCTTTTTTCATCGGAACAACTTTCCAATGTCAGATGTGGCTTTTCAACTGTGAACGGATTGAGCATATTGTTTTTTAAAAAGAAACCTTTAACTTTTCTATTGGCAAGAAGACAGAAACTGTGCAAAAACCTCAACCTGTGCTTTTGAAGCTCTGAAGGATGTTGTTGGGAAGAGTAGAGTGTTTTCCGTTTACAGCAATGACATGTGAGGCTAGGAGAAAGAAAGCAGCTGTGAAAATGCATGTTCAGTAAAGGTGTGAAGCTTACCAAAAGTACAAATAATTGAAAACGCAGAGCTTTCCCTCACTGGGTTATAATAAAAGGTGATTTCTGAGCCCTCACTGCGCATGCTTGGGAGCTGGGGTCCTTTTCAGAAGCTATTCTAAAGAAACAAGGAGAGAGCTAAGCTATTATAGCGATTCAGGTGACAGAGCTGACACATGTACACACCAGTCCTGACCACCGGGCCGTATTAAAACCATTGGTAATAACAGTTCAACTGCCAGTGTCTGGATTGTGTTATGGAAGCTTAATCGATACACACTACAGTCAGCTGCTTACAAAATATGCACACCGTGCCCTTGGTGCAATAGTGTGTAGACTCAGGAAGTAGTATTCATGTACCTGAACTCTATTAAAACTTTCAATGTGGGTTTAAACAGTCAGCACTAGTCTTAGAGTCCACCTGCCATACGCAATGTTGTATAGCACGCCTGAGACCCTTGGCCAAATGAGAACATGCAAAGCCTTTGTTAATGTTCATTTGGCTAAAGTACCTCCTCCTTACAGTGGTGTATACCATACATTATCTGACCATATCCTTCAGCTCTCAAAAGTGAACTTTGGGGCTTTGAAATGGTGCCAGGAAGGCCTCTCTATTCCATGACTAAGCAAGAAAGGATCTATTTTGAACTTTGGCCTCTCTGGGACTTAGCCTTCCTGAAGCAGCTCTATTCCACGCTATCTCCTCCCCTCTCCTTGGTAGACAGGCTGCTCATGCAGCAAGAGTTATTGGTGCCCTCAAATACCGAGCACCTTTTGAGCTTTCATTGGTTCCAGGTAGAGCTCAGAGCTTACGTAGTGAAAGAGGATGCACCGACTCGGTGACTCACTTGAGACCTTCCCTTTCCAGTCCTGTGAACCTCCCGGGGAATGTGGCCATGACCTAGTCCAGTGATGTCGAACCTACGACACGCGTGTCAGAGGTGACACGTGAACTCATTTTTTTGGTTGATTTTTCTTTGTTCAATGGCATTTAAATATGTAAAATAAATATCAAAAATATAAATCTTTGCTCTGGCTGGTTTGGCTCAGTGGATAGAGCGTCAGCCTACAGACTGAGGGGTCCCAGGTTTGATTCCGGCCAAGGGCATGTACCTTGGTTGCGGGCAGATCTCCAGTAGGAGGTGTGCAGGGGGCGGCTGGTCGATGTTTCTCTCTTATCGATGTTTCTAACTATCCCTCTCCCTTCCTCTCTGTAAGAAATCAATAAAATATATTTAAATATGTATATATATATATATATAAATCTTTGTTTTACTATGGTTGCAAATATCAAAAAATGTCTATATGTGACATGGTACCAGAGTTAAGTTAGGGTTTTTCAAAATGCTGACACGCCGAGTTCAAAAGGTCCGCCATCACTGACCTATTCCAAGTTCCAGTGTTAACAGAAAAGGTCCTTAATTGACAACAGACTGAATGTGCTCTCGGTTTCCTTTCTTTGTCCACCAGGAATCCCGATGCTGAAGATCGTGTTCGCAGGCCACGAGCACCTCTCCTTAATCTCCGTCCCTCTGCTCATCTACCACCCGGTGCAGATCCTCCTGGGCAGCGTGCTGGTGCCCACGATAAAGTCGTGGATGGTGTCGCGGCAGAAGGTGGGACTCCGGACAGATCTTACTTGGATCCGAATCAGATTGAAATGCTGTTTCTGAATGTTAGCTGTTCACACACTGCATGTTCTCATTCTCAGTGGACGTATTTCCTTAACTAAACCCAACAATGATGCATGGATCCACTTCAGTGTGAGCAGGAGGGTTGAGGTTAAATGTTTTGTATGCTTGTAAAAGTACAATTATACTTAAAATGCAGCTTGTAAAGCTCCTTTCCATTTGCTCATACTGAAGGCCATGGTGCAATGGGGTGAATGTTCAGTAAATACACTCAAAGCACATGTGACCCATGAGCCAGCCAGCAGCCGGCTCTGCCCCTGCTCACTGGTGGCCTGGGGCACATCACTCCTCTGCCCCTCGGTGTCTGCCACTCGAGGACTAACGCTGATATCTCCTCCTCGGAGTTGTGGGAGAGCGTGTGGCAGGTGTCTGACAAAAGCTAGCTGCTGTGGTTTTCTTCGCTGTCACTATTGTCCATTAGTGTCTGCATCACTGTTTGCAGCAGCTCCGCTACCCCCGCTGTACAGATTGGGTAATAGGCTCAGAGAGGGAGCAACTTGCCCCAGGCCATGTGGGTGCTTTAGTCCATGTTAGAGTTAGGACTTGAACCCTGGTCTCTTTGGCCCCCAAAACCTTTCCCCTGCACCATGAGGGCACTCCGGACAGAAATACACATTGCTTTTCGAAGAAGCACCCCAGGTCCCCAGGATCCTACCTGGAAAGATTAACGCATCCAACACCATCGCTCATTTAGTTACTTAACGAAGTGTTAGTGAGTGCCACTCTGTGCAGGGCACGGCTCCAGGCCTGATCCTCCCCTCAGGGTTGGTAGAGGGGCATGTTAGTGCCTTATTTTTTACTGTTTACCTATTTTGAAAACTTTCACATATACTTAATATTTATATTTATCAATGTATGTGTGCATTATAGACCAGAATTTCTACATATAAATTTTGACAGAGAATGGAGAAAGTTATCCAAAAATCCTGATGCCCTAATAATGATATATAGCCATAGCAAACAGCAGATTAATCGGAGTGAAACTTTCTAAATATTTCAAAGCTCTGGCATTCGTTTTGCAGATAAGAAGCATTTCCAAGGGGGAGACGACATTGGACAGTGCTGTTCATCTTCCCACACTGGGGCCACTGTCTAACTTAGAATAACCCAGAGGCTTAGGGTGTCATCCCTCCCATTTGAGCACCAAAACAAACACAAAGCACCCATCCCAAGGGTATGCACAATTGCCCTGCAGACAATACCATTGAGACCTGCAGCCAACTCCAGTGCACAGGGGACTGTGTGAGTGGCCAGGCCAGGCTGGGGAGGTGGGCGGGTGATGTCTGTCACAGAGGTTTGGGTCCCTGGTTACCTAGTGCTATCTGGGAGGGCCTCTTCCTTCTCGGAGCATCGATGATCTGGTGTTTATTGACACTTCCACTCGGCTCATGGATGCTGTCCAACTCTGAACTGCATGTTCTCCTCTCTTGCAGGGAGTGAAGTTGACGAGACCAATCGTATAGCGCAGGAGGTGCCCGGCCTGCGGCGATGTACATATGTACAGGGTTGTGCACAGTCCTGAGACTCGTACTTGTGAATGTTGCTTTGATGCATATTTTATTTTTTTACACACAGAAAATGATAAAACTGTTGAAGTGCCTTAAAAATGTATTTGACAAGAGCGTTATTTCCAAAACCAACTTTGTTGGTTACTGCCAGGGGTGGTGCAGTATTTTGGAGTTGTTTAATATTTCTTTTCCTAACGCAGGGAACAGTCATCGTAAGTGACAAAAGCCCCAGCTTTGTGCATACAACTCTGTCATGGTTACTGTACTGTTCGAAAGGAGGTCGTACCATCAGAGAAATGCCCTTCCGAAGACGGGGACTACTTCCAAAGTCTTACTCACAAGTACTTTGATTTACTGTGTGATTTTCTTCTACAACTGTGACATGCCTCTTATCAACTCCACAGGAGTCATAGACTGAAAAGCATAATTTATCTGCATTCCTTGACATCTATTTTTTAGACATTCCTTCAAATAGTTTCCACACAGAAATTCCTCTGTGCCATGATCAGAAATTGTGATAGTATGTGTCTTAAATTTACTATAAGCTGCTTCAAAGAAAAGACCGGATGGTTGAGTTATGGTCAATTAAGTGACGTTTTGAGGAAAACTACAAGATATGGTTTTCAGGATTTTCAAAATCATAGATGTTTCATTTTTCTTCCAATTTAACTTCTTTCCTATTTTCCAACACACTCGCAAACTCATAATAGCCAAATGTGAGACACAAAAATGTTATCAGTTTGAAAGCATCAGTGATTAATGATGGACTATATTCACATTCCACGACTGAGAAAAACTTTTCCTGTTACATAGATGTGCTGAGCACAAATCACCCTGTTAGCCAGAAGCAGCAGCCTGTTACATCCTTGAATTAAGCACACTTACGGCATTTGAGACAAGTTATAAATGAAAATTTCCTTGGCAGGCTTGGCAAACGATTGCGACATTTAAAAAAATTTAAATCAGATTGCTGTTATGAATAAATGGAAATATGAAGGTCATAGATGCAAACAGATGTTACAGATACACATTCTTTCTACCCAAATGGAAAAAAAAAAATGGACACAGAAAATGCAAAACCATTTATTGGCCAAAGTAGTAAGTAAAATTCATTCCCAATTGGGCTTCAGCTTTCAAAACAGTGTTGAATATTTGCCTCTGCGAGTGAAGAGCATTCACTGGACCCAAAGAGAGAATAGAGCAATATGTAAAGTCAGGGGAACTCTCTGCTTCCCGCACACCCTCTGTGACATCCTCTCCATGTGTCTTTCTTGATCTGACAGACAAGATCGGCGCCCGGGAGCACACCAGGGCCACGCTGTCCTCGGCAGCTGTCCTGTTGTTTTGTCAACAAAAGAAAAATCATTCCTTAGAAACCGATCAAGTTCATCAATTGTGTGACTTTGTATTCTTGTTACTACCAGGCCTCGTCTCCTGTGGGCTTCTTCTGACTCATTTCAACATCACTGAATTTCATAAATTTCAGAACAGTTATCCTCAGTGTCAATTTTAAAGCCAGTGCCAGACCTTGCATAAAACTACGCTAAATGGGCTATTTGTCAAGAATTTTCATCGTCGAGACTTTTGTAATTTTGTTTGATACTTTGGATGCTTACAAATGGAGCTCAGAAAGGTTTTTGTGTTCTGTTCCTGTAAACTTCTTTAAAGTTCAGAGTAAATGAAATTGAGTTACAATAAAAGCTAGCATTAGAATACTGTTTTTCCCCCCAACTTATCTACCTCTCTTGTCAAACACCTATAGTAGGTGTGTGATTATGGGATAATATTCAACGGAAAATACTATAACATCTTTTGCTTTAAAAAAAAATCTTTTTTTTTTAATAATCTACATGGTGAATGTTGGTGGCTTTAGTGATATGTTTATGCCTATTTCTTTTACACAAATGCTGTGGCATATTTTTCCATAAAGGAAAAACAGAATTAAAATTTATTTTTAATTCATGTTTATTGGGATTTAATTATTCATGTCTGAAAATACTTTATTATGTTTATGTACTGTCAAGCTATCTGTTCTATGCATTTGTTTTGTCTAAGTGTATTTATGAAAGAAATAATTAGATTATATTTATGTTTACCCATTTTTCCACCTGGATTTTTTTAATGGCTGTTATGAAATTTGATTATTTTAGTGGGTGATAATGTTCATCTCTTCATATGTTCTTTTCTAAGTTTTAAAATTTTTGTGGGTTTTTTTTCAAGTTCTTTCCTGTTCTGTTTGAAATTAACACACCTCTGGCTAATGTTCAGTGTTTGTTTATGCTAAATACCAAATTTTTTCAAAAGGATTGGTAAAGTAATAAAGTGGATTATTTATGATGAATGGAAGATGAAAAGGATTCTATGATTAAACAAAGAAATGTTTCAGAAATCACAAGAGAACCTGTGTCTTATTTTTAGCCTGATTTCAGATGCACTCACAATGCCTTCTGAGAACCTACAGATTTCTCTTGAGTCACCCAAATACTATTGCATCATTTGTGGTGAAAGAGACACAAGCTCCACCATCTTCCCAGGTTTCCATCTCAGTACTTTCTCCACACCATAACTTTAAAGCCAGAAACAGCCCTGGCTTTTGTATCAGAAATATATGTGTTCTCTGCATCGGAGTTGAGGACCAAAAGAGAAACATACCCAGCAATAGTGATAGATTTTAGGTGATCTGAATGCTTGTTGCCCTTGTTATTCTTTGGAGAGAGAGAAAAGATGAGACCTTGGAATGCCTTTTCCAAACCCCATGTTTCCTTATGAGCAAGTTACTTTGTTTGAATTCCGTGCCTCCGTGTTCTTCATTTGCTGAGCTTGGTTAGCAGTCTCTTCTCCCTGTGGGGCTGACAGCAGCGTCAGCTGCCCCACCCGGCTTTCCTGTTCGCACCAGGGCAAGGCTGGCTCCCGTGATGTGCCCTTGGAAGATGCCTCCAGCCTTCTCAAACCTTTGCATCGTCTGATTGTTACTTTAGGTTTCTGTCTCCTCCAACACAGTCTTCATCCCCATTTTCCTTCTGTGCCTGACATAGTGCCTGGCTCGGAGTAGCAGCCACAAAAATGTGTATTGATTTTCCAAATTGTGATCTTAATAGCTAGGTCCTCACCTTCAAAATTCTGAGAGCTCTTATTATAGACTCCCTTTGAGTTAGTTGTTTACCTTGGCTATATACCAAAAGTGAGATCGCTGGATTATGGACGTTCTATTTTTAATTTCATGAGGACCCCCATACTGTTTTCCATAAGGACTCTTTCTGCAGTGCTAAACTGAACCCCCCCCCCCCCAAAAAAAAAGCCTTTAGTCAAAATCTGCTTCACACCAAAGCTTTCTGTTTATTTGGGGGAAAATAAAAGGTTCAACATCCACCAAAAGGTGCTATAGATGAGATGGAAGAAGACATTCCAGTAATAAAGACACCAAATCATACGTGGGGATTTTTACAGGAGATGATGAGAAGAATGGATGCTCTTAGAAATCTTGGAGGAGCATAGAATTCGCTCTTAAACCACTACATCCAGATATAAATTAAGATGCGCTCAGATGTGAGAGGTTGCAACACTAGCGGCTGATATTCAGTGCTCCGTGGGGTACACAGGCCCACGCTGGCAATGCCAAGCTACCAGAGTGCTGTTCCTCACGCTGGCGTCAGGAGGGATGCTGGGGAGGGCCCTCCCAGGATGAGGTGGCCGAGCCAGCATGCTCCGCACCGCGGGCCGTGCTAGGTTCCTCACCCAGACTTTCCGTTTGACTCCGCAGCCCCCCGAGGAGGAGACGTACGTGCCGTCCCCACTGTGTGGGTGAGGAGACTAAGGCCAGAGAGGCCAACAGTGGTTGCAGGCCTCACGGCTCCTAGGGGAGTGGCGATTTCAACTCGGATTTTCCTGACTCCAGAGCCCACACGACAACCACTAAGCAGACTCCTCCACAACCCTAGACTTGTGGAAGCTGGCCTGATTCTAACTCTGAAATCTGCAACCAAGGTTGATAAAGGATGTTGTTCTCTCCTTATGTGGAGTGAATCAAAGCCGCCCCACGCCGCCTCAGAAATTCCAGACAATCGGAGGAAGGCCAGGGTTCCTGCAGACACCAGGCCTCCGAGCCCACGGAAGGGAAGGCAGCACACGAGGATGTGGGTCCTGGCCTCAGCCCTGTTCCTGCCTCTTCCAGACGTGAAGTCTTGCAGCCGGGCCGTCTGTGCTCAAGTGTGCGGTCACTGCTGAAATCCTGGGGTCTGGGTCTACGTGTGGCCCTTGGAGTCCTAGGCGGGCTTTGCTAGAACTCAGCTGTATTTTTCCACCAGGACTTCCTGCCCCGGGACCCCCATTACCACCTCCTGGGCGGCCATTCTGACAGTCCCTCCCCGCCCCACCCCCAACCAGCTCCCCTCCAGCTCCAGCCCTAAGAATCCCCGTGTGCAAGGAAGACAGCGCAAGATCACGTGTGTATAGCTCGCTTCTCTGCTCACGAAGCCAAATTGAGAATTGAGTAGCATCATAGGTTTGTTATTGGGGTCGAATGAGAGAACCCCTGCAAACACTTTGTCACAGTGCCTGGCACTGGTAAGGCCCCGTATGCGGCGGCTACTATTGCTGTTGAGTGCGGATGGGGGCGGGTAAACCGAATTGACATGAGGCCTCAGACAGGTGGAGGCCGGCGTGGGGCTCTGTGCTGCCCGCCTTCTAATCTATGCAAAAGACCGATGACGAAGTCCGTTACATGTCACTAATCAAGTCAGGAAGTGACCGGGGCACCAGTCTCTACTTGGTCAGTTCATGAAGACACTGCTTTTGAATGTTAAGACGGCTGCCTCAATCCTGGCTTCCAGCCGCATGGGGAGGCGCTCCCAGCCCACCGTGGCTGCCTGGGCCCTGCCCTTTCCTGCCTTCTCCGAAGAACTCCACGCAGAGATTGTGCCCGACTCCCGCCAAGCCGGAGTCCGGCTGAGAACCGTGATGATGCGGCTCAGGGACAGAGCTGCCGCATATGGATTCTGACTTACGGACGCCTGGCTGGCATGAGTTGTGACTATGGGGCTGGCTCTAGAGCAGACCCTCTGTGGTCCTGTCCTCCCTCTCTGAGGGCCCGTCCTTGAGCTCTGACTGTGTCTAGGCTGAAATGTCCCCTTCCCACTTCATCCAGTGCCACCATGGCCCTGAAGTGGCTGTCTGTCCCCTTTAAGGCTCCCCTCCAACCCCCCATCATCCCTTTAACATTTCTAGGAATTCTGGTTTTTAAGTCTTTCTTCCCACCAATGGTGGGAACTTTTGAGCCACACCCACAGCATCAGTCACCTTCTGTAAACCAGCAAGGACGCCCAGATCTGTGGCCCTGCGCTCACATTTCCAATTTCATTTGGACATTCGCACCTGAGTATCCCCAAGGCCCCTCTGACCCCACATTCCCTAGAGCAGTGGTTCTCAACCTTCCTAATGCCGCGACCCTTTAATACAGATCCTCACGTTGTGGTGACCCCCAACCATAAAATTATTCTTGTTGCTACTTCATAACTGTAATTTTGCTACTGTTATGAATCATAATGTAAATATCTGATATGCAGGATGTATTTTCATTGTTACAAATTGAACATAATTAAAGCATAGTGATTCATCACAAAAACAATATGTAATTATATATGTGTTTTCCGATGGTCTTAGGCGACCCCTGTGAAAGGGTCATTCGACCCCCAAAGGGGTTGCGACCCACAGGTTGAGAACCGCTGTCCTAAAGGAAAAGTCAATAACCTCTCCCTACATTCACCCTCCCTAAACCCGCTTCTTTTGTTGGCATAGCAACCTTTCCAAACCTGCTTCCTATGTTGGCATAGCAACCAGGCCTAGCTTTCTCCCCCTCAGCCTTCACAGCTCACTTTTGGTATTCAGTTAGCAAATTCTGTTTATTCTCTCTGCAAAACTTCTTAATTCCTGCCTTCTCCATCCCACTGCCGCTATCTTAAAAGACCTTTGTTAGTGCTCTTTTTCCCGCCAGGATTGCCTTTCTTCCCTCCGGGAAGCCCTGTGCTGACATTTGTCAATCACCTGCCAGGTGCTGGGCGCTCTGCTAATGCTTTCCATGAGTTATCCCATTTAGTCCTGTGACAATTTTGGACGTTGGTGTAATTGCTCCCATTTTACAGATGAGAAAATGGAGGCTCCAAGAGACCAAGTTCCAGGTGCCAGAACTTATAAGTGACAAAGTCTGGATTTCCACCTGGATGGCTGACTGGGCCAGCACCTGGCTTCCCTCCCTCCCCCTCTGCACTACTGACTGGATTCTCAGCGCTCCCCACCCACCCCCCATTCTCACTCCCCCCCTCCACCGCCCTCGTCCCCCCTCACCCCTCCCGCCACATTACCCTGCTTATGAGACACTGTCTTTGGTTTTCAGTTGTATAAAGAACATCTTCACTTGCTAATTTCTCACTCACCAGGTTGTAGAAAATTATCATTCTCCACATGTTCCCCCTCCCCCCCCGCCCCCAAAATGATCAATTTCTTTAGTGGGAACCTGCTTTGTTTACTCTGTAACCCTGATAACTGACAGGATGCTTGCCTGACAGTAGGAACCTCAATAAATGCTTATGGAACAATGGGTTAACCCTTAAGGCCCACCAGGTTACTTGGCTGATTTTGGAGGACAGATGTCTTCAGATTATGAAACACCGTTTTTAGTAAGTGGCATGTGACTCTCAGTTATCACTCAGGGAATAGGAATCATCATATTATCTATGGATGCTCCTAAAATGATTTTTTAAAAATGAAAACCATCAGTAAAAATAATGACAATTTTGACCCCAGAGTAATTGAGACACTTGTGTGGTCTTCACTTTGGGAGCCATCTCTTTGGCTGAAATGCATGTGCAAAGGTCCTGAGGTCAGGGTCAGGCACCCAGCCTGGGAGGAGCATGTGCCTTTTGGGCCCAGGCTAGTCAAACAGGCCCCTGCCTCTATGCCCGTCATCTGCCTTCCATTTCCCATTTCTCCTGGACACAAATTCTGGAGCATGAACCTCTCAGTCCCAAATGCTAAGTTAGGATCCAACCAAAATTCAACTGGCTGAGGCGAACACATGGGCAGATCCAAGACAGAACGCTGGGCCAGGCGCAGGGAGGCCCGGGCAGGCCAGTTATTGTAAAGAGAGCCTTACATCGGGGCCTTTTACCTCTGGGTCATGGGTTCAAATCCAGCAAGGCCTGGCCTGACAGAAAATCATTATGGGCTCTGTGTCAGGCTGCCTGAGAGATGGAAAATAAATCCCTGTCTCCGTCCAGCAGGCAAGTGTCCACATCGCGCTTGGCACTAAGCGGCTCTCGACTCCGTGGAGACAGAGTAGAAGTCATGCGACAGTTTCCCGGGTCCCCGAGGTCAGGCGAGCCTGCATGTCAGCGTTGTCTGCGTGCGGTCTGACAGCTCCCTCGTCGCACCCGTTCAGCGGCACTTTATTAATCTGGTGGCCGGGTTTTTCTTTGAAGACATTAACAAGTAGTTTGAAATAATGGAACAACTGGAAGGAAAAATATCTGGTTCTGCAGCATCAAAAAAGAATGGCCAAGATCACAATAGAGAAATATCTAAATTTTTTTCCTTGGCAGAGTTGGGCCCAGCAGGGCCTGGCCAGGGCTTCTGGGCGGGGCTGGCAGGCCACAGCTGTTGCACAAAGCTCTCTGGGGGACAATTCCCTCTAGAGCAGTGGTTCTCAACCTTCTGGCCCTTTAAATACAGTTCCTCATGTTGTGACCCAACCATAAAATCATTTTCGTTGCTACTTCATAACTGTAATGTTGCTACTGTTATGAATCGTAATGTAAATATCTGATATGCAGGATGGTCTTAGGCGACCCCTGTGAAAGGGTCGTTCGACCGCCAAAGGGGCCGCGACCCACAGGTTGAGAACCGCTGCTCTAGAGTATTTTATTTGTGTCTCACTTCGCCCTCTTAGAACCATCTAATCACCCGCCTAGGGGCGTTGCCAGCTTAGAAAGACCATCCCCTTCCTGTGCACAGACAGGCCCCCCCCCCTTCAGGGGTGTCCACCAAACTTCCACAAGCGGGGCCTTCCTCACCGGCCCGGCAGGGACTGGCACAGGCAGAGGGCGGCGCGACCTGATAGCACTGTGCACCCGCAACGGTGGAGAGCTTCATCCTCAACGGCGTCCTCTGTGCCCCCCCCCCCCGCCCCCCGGGGGTGGCTGCAGAGTCTCCCAGCCTCCTGTGTCACTCAAGAAGCCCCCAGTCCTCCCAAGACTCCAGGCTCTGGACAGATGGAGGCCACTGGTTGGTGTGGCTCCCTCCTCAGCGAGCGTGCTGTCTGGGGTTCCCTAGGTCAGCGTGGGGCCGATGTTGGCCCTGCTGTTGGTGGGATCCAGCCAAATCACAACGGATTGGCCGGCCCTCTAGACTCCAGCGTTCACCTGGCTCATGGGCACCTGGCGAAGGTGTGTGGAGGGACGTGCTGAGCCAGGCCAGGAGCACAGAGGCGGAGAGCCCGCCTCCACACTGCTGTCCGGGGAAACCTCTTCCTCCGCCTTTCTCTGGCCCCTCCAGCCCCGCTCAGTTTGGAGCGGGGTCTCCCTCCTCATTTGGTTGAACTGCGGAGAAGCCCAGCGCTCAGGGCCTCCTGCATCGCCAGAGCCTCTGCTCCCGCCTTCCTCACTTCCCCAATCCTCTCCCCCCTCCTCCGAGCTCCCTACGCAGAAAGAAGCCCCCCATTCCCCATTTCCATGTTTCTTCTTGTTCCCACTCTGTGAGGCACATGGGCTGTTAAACAGAGACAACTGGGATCCTCTCTGCTACTGTTCACATAAACCAGCAGCTTCATGCAGAAGCCCCGCTGCATCTGGACTGGGGGTGGGGAGGGGGAGGGGGTTGCCATGTGCATAGTCCCCCTGACAGCGTCCTGTGCCCCTCTCCCTGACACGCTGCGCGGGAGCAGGGTTCTAAAGCCGTGTCCCTGTGCACGCACGCGCGCGTCCACCTGTGTGTCTAGTTATAGAGTCATACATGCTCCCAGAAAGGCTGAGAGTGGAGCCGAGTGAAAAGGCGGAGCTGCCACAGGCACTAGGAGAAGCACTGCCCTGAGCCCCGGGCTGCCTGCCTCCCCGACATTCTCTGCTGCCCTGGGTCTCAGCCACGGGTGCCCCTTCAGAGTCCCTAGGGTCGCCCTGCTTCTCCCAGAGTCCCCAGGGCTTCTCTCAAATGCAGCCTCAAGGTCCCCCCAGTGCACGCCCCTGGGCAGAGAGGCGCCATCTGAGGACTGCCCTGCTGCCCATGAGGGGGAAGAGTCAAGGTCAGCAGAGAGGAGTGGCCCCCAAAAAGGCGGGCGGAAGTCTGCCTGACAGGCTGAACCTGAAGGAAGCAGCTGTGGTCCGGTCCCTGGACCAGCCCTGATCTCCAGAAAGTGGGACGCCCGGGGCAAGAGCGCCCCCTGCTGGCCCAGCCCGAGCAGCACGTAGGCAAAAGGGGGCAGCTGCCTGTGTGCCCTGGGCTTCCTCTGCAGCTGTGCTGAGGGGAGAAGGAGGGTGCGTCCAATGATGGCAAAGGGCTTGCCTGGACGCACAGAGAGGTTGTTGGTGCTGGGCCTGGTACACGGCAGATGCTCAGTAAAACACTATGGAAGAGCCCGGCCGGCGTGGCTCGGTGGTTGAGCATTGACCTGTAAACAGAAGGTCATGGTTCGATTCCAGGTCAGGGCACATGCCCGGGCTGTGGGCTCGATCCCGGTGGGGGGCATGCATGAGGCAGCCAATCGATGATTCTCCCTCATCATGGATGTTTCTATCTCTTCCTCTCTGAAATCAATAAAAATATATTTTAAAAAAACACATTATGGAAGAAAGTGACCTTCTCCCTCCGCCCTGCCACTGCTGTGGGGACGCCGCCTCTGAAACGGGGTGAGGATGACCTCATCCAGCTGCTTCCAGGATGAGATGAGGTCAGAAGAGTGAGCGATGTCACCACGACAGGGTGAGACAAACATCGCGATGGGGCGTCGAGTGCTGTGTGTCACACACGCCTTGGGCATAAGGATTTATTGGTTAAAAGGCAGTTCTTATCCCTGGACAGTCTTCTCTTCATTGAATGAGAAATCCAAGTTATAGCCCTAATGGTGAGGCCTGGCCTAACCGGTCTGGCTCAGTGGATAGAGTGTCAGCCTGCAGACTCAATAGTCCCAGGTTCGATTCCGGTCAGGTGCATATACCTTGGTTGTGGGCACATCCCCAGCAGGGGGTGTGCAGGAGGCAGCTGATCGATGTTTCTAACTCTCTATTCCTCTCCCTTCCCCTCTGTAAAAAATCAATAAAATATATTTTAAAAAAGAGAAAGAAATCTAAGTTATAGAATACCTCTTTCCACCCCCCCCCCCCCCCACACACACACACACACCACCACCACCACCAGTGGAACTCAATAGAACCATTTTCTTTTTGGGTGGAAAAAAATTTGTTTTTCTAAATTGGGCTGTGAGGCTGCTCACTGCCCTGGACAGCCCTGGCTACACAAAATGCGCAGGGCATTCTTCCAGCAGCGAGCCGGGTCTTATTTACACTTATTTACATATCGAGCGAGATCTCCATGGCAGCCTGCCCGGAAGCCCTATTTTTAATTGTTTGCTGCCCCAGCTGCCCCTCTGACCCTTCCTGGCACTCTTCTGAGGATTTCCGGCCACTGCTGGCTTTGGAGGGAAGGGCAGAAGACGAGACGCCTTGGAGGGGATTTCAGCAAAGACTGGACTCAAACCAGAGGCCCCCAAATTTGGCATCTCCTCGCCCCCTTCCAAGGTGGTGATCCTGGGGGCCCAGGGCTGGCTCCCTGGGGAGCAGAAGGGATTTGGGCTCCGGCCAGTGGGCCAGCCTCACAGCTTGGCCAGCTGCATCCCATGTGGACAAAAGGGCAGGGAAGAGGGAAGCAGCTGCCTGTGTGTTCTCGGCTTCCTCTCGAGCTGTGCTTCTGGAGGAATTCGGAATAGTTCCAACTGAAGGCAAAGGGCTTGCCCTGAAATTTGGATGGGCTGGGTTGGGGGGGGGGTGTTTTTCCCCCCTTTCTTTTTAAAAGCAGCATTTCCTAGACAGAGCAATAGAATATAGATTTATAAATATTTTCCAAGAGTGCCCTCTAGTGGAAATCCGAGGGAAGTCACACGGCTCACAAGTGACTTGGATCCCACACTTGTGAATAAAAATAAAACACAATCGAGCGAGACCTCCTTCACACGTGACCTGCAAACATATCGTATTTCTTTCCACGAGTCCATAAAATGTCACGTTGCCTTCGCGGGAGATGAAGCCTGCCTTCAGGCTTTAAAAGGAAATCTCGCTCTACTTTTGGAACTGGAAATCGTCATGTTATATGTGCGGTATTTTGAACACTAAGTGCAGGGACGTGTGCGGGGTGGGGCGGTGGAGGAGACTCGGCGATTGTATTCCTAGGCTGAGCGGGTGTTGCGGGCCCAGGGCTTTTATTTTGGCTGCAGAGGGAGCTAAGGCTGTAACAGTGTCCAGCCCCAAAGGCCACACACACTGCTGGGCTTTTACCTCGGAGGATGTGGGACAATGAGTCATTTGTGCCTCTTCCTGGTTCGCCCTGGCCAAGGTCAGCTTTCCCACTGGAGCCCGGCAGCTTGGCGCAGAGCCGGGGCCGTCTGGAGCCTTTCGGTGCTGCAGAGCCGGGAGGGTGTGGCCCCACCGCACTCCCCCCAGAGGACCCCAGTTCAGGCCTCAAGGCCGCCCTTGTCCACGTCATCAAACCGCATTCACTCTGCTCGGTTGGCATGAGGGGCCGCCTGGCGGAGGCCTGGGGAAATCGCCCTGAATACAGGCTCCCGGGCAGAATTCTGTGACCAGGAAAGTCAAAGGGCTTCAGAACCTTCTCACTCTTTCTGGCAAGTTTTCCAAAAAAACGATGACATTTTACCTGGATGCTGGTTCGATTCCAAATCATCGCTACACTCGTAGCAATAAGACAGCTGCCATTCACTTACTTCTCCAACAAGAGCGCGCACTGGCACCAGGCACTGTCCTAGACTGACCACCCGGACAGACAAGGACCTGAGCTCATGGAAACTGAATTCTGGCGTGGAGATCGGTGATAGGCAAGCAAGTGTGCGATGTCAAGACTACGGAGGGAGACTAACAGAGTGTAATGAATCATAGCAAGGGGATGTCTGCCTGGACGCCGTGCCTGAGAAGGTCTCTCCGAGGTTGCACGTAAGCACCCATTCTGCGCCCAATATTTCCTGTGTGAGGGGTTGAGAACGCACAGGTAAAGGAAATGCAGTTTGCACCTCCAAAGAGCCCGGTGCCCAAAGGTGAAATAATAATTTCCCACGATTTCAAACAGCTGAGCCCTAAGAGCTACGGCTCACAACAAACCTGCCACGTAAGCCGTGTCGCCCCCACTCCACAGCTGTGAAAACTGAGCTTCGGTGCTGGGAGGGCACTTGCCACAACTGGCAGAGTTCATTGCCAAGGTTAGAACCAAGGGAAATACACTCCTAAATGGGTTTTTTCTTTTCCTATGCCATGTTGCTTGGTGGAAATGGGAATAAACAAGGAAATCTCAGCATCTCTGTCAGCTCAAAGGTCCCCCCTGGCACACGGCACCATCTCGGGTGGGTGGACCGTACACGGCTCCACCTGCCCCTCAGCACCGGCTCGCGTAGAGGAGGGACCAGCCCGGCGCCTGGTCACACCTGCAGTCACGCGTGTCGCGTCCCTGGCTCTGGGCCGTGGCACGCGAGTGTGCGGTAGACTTCAGACCCTCTCGCCCGGAAGTGATGCTGATGCGACGCTTCTCCACCACACTATCTCGGTGGAGTTCCGTCTAAGTCCACACCCAGGGCTCCTCCTCGGTCTCCCTTCACCAGGCCCCTCATCCAGCAGCCAAAGGGACAGGGCTCCTGACTGTGGGAAGAGGTCGCCCTCCATGTATGCAAAACTCGTCACTGACCCGGAGCAGGACAGGAAGGAAGGAGAGGCCGCCAGGAGTGACCCCTGACTACCCCTCGGCTGCTGGTGGGGAAAGATAACAGCCCGCCGCGGCTGCATGGGGACCGCAGTGTGATGGCCGGCCTCACCTCGGAAAGCCCTGTTGTCGCACCGGCTCTCCCGGGAGAACAGAGGAGGACAATGGGGTCAACTCAGTGGGCGATAGGATTGCTGACTTGGTGTCAACTAAGCAACCTGGACCCACAGAAAATGGGTTGCTCAGAGGGGTGGGGGGCGGAGGCGTTCAACCTGCCTTCCAGCCCCGGGACTACAGGGAAGGGGGACAGAGGCTCCAGTGAAGGAGTGACATGAGCTGGGGGGCTTGCTCCGGTCTGAGCACACCTGGGGCTTCCAGCAAAGGCAGGTTCCTTTTGAGAAGGGACCTCTGATGCCGGGGAGAGAGGGGAGAGATGGCCTGGGGAGATGGGCTGGAGGGGTCATCTTCAGCATAGCGCTGGCCCTAGGGCCCAGCTGTGAAATCAGAGGACATCAGGGGCCCGGGCACACTCCTCAGAGGCAGGGACCCAGCCTTCCTCCCTGTCCTCCCCCCTCCACACACTCCACACACGTCCCATCCTGGCATGTGGCAGGTGGACAACGAGTGTGCAGGTCAGCGATCTGAATGAATCCGGGCTCCAGTGAAGTCTCCAGCTTCCGATGTGTTTTGTTGAGCCCTTTCCGTCTGAGCCCTCCCTCTGTCTTCCTTCAGTCCGTGATGGAAGGACTAACTCTCATCTTCCAGGTGGGCGTTGACCAGCCCCAGACAGGGCTGAGGTCAGGCACAGGGGCCTTTTCCAGGGCAGAGCTCCTCCGGCCGCGGAGCGCTCCCTGCGGCCTCCCGGCTCCTCCATGGAGACAGTGCTGGTTCCACCGGCGGCCTCCGCTTGTCCCCAGAGAACCTGGAGCAGGTGCGCGTCTGTTTGTGCTGGAGCAGGGCGGGCACAGCTGGACCCGACAGCACGGCTCTCGGGGGCCTGGGCGGTAAGCCCTGCCCGGAGGCCGTCGGTGCCCTCAGTGTATCCAGATGGTAAATCTACGTTCCGTTTCTTCTATGAGCCACGCACTGTGCGGGATGCCAGGGGACAGAGGAGGAAACAAACGCACCAGATTCTCTACCTTATGGAGTTTATCTTCATCAGAATCTAGAGCCGTGGGTCCCAGCTCGAGCAGCACGTGAGCCACCTGGACCGCGTTCGAAGCCGTGGACGTGGGCCCCCCTCCCAAGAAGTGCGCGTGGATGGGGCTGGGAGCCGGATATCCGTGCTCATAGCTGAAGGATGGGGCTGGGTGAGGGGCTCTGAGGGGCTTCAGAGAAGCTCTGGTCTTCCCAATGGAGCTGGGAACCCATGTCCCTCCTCCAGACCTTTCCCCGAGGCCCAGGCCAGGGAGGAAGAAGGAAGTAGCTGCTTGCTTTCTGTGTCCCCCGGAATTTCACTCCAGCTTTGGGTTTTGCTTTTATTCCTTAGTTTCCCATCGGGAGTCTTCTGAAAGTTGGACTGCCAATTCGGATCAATTTCAGAGGTGCCCAGCCTGCATCTTCTATCACCCTGGGCCACGGATCTTCTGGCCCCCCCCGCTTCTCATTGGCTTCCTGTTCTTTGTTGCTGGGTTCCAAGCTCTCTTTGTCTCCACCTCCTGGATCCGGTAGCCTGCTCAGTCTTCATGGCCCTGATCCCCTGATCACAGCAGTGACCCAGGAGCACGAAGAAAGGACCCTTCCCCTCCTATCCCTTCTCCTCTCAGCTCAGGCATCTCCCTCTTTCCAATCCTCCTCACCATTTTCCATGCCCAGGTCACCTCTTCTCCTGCCCCAACTCCACTCTTTGAGCTCCCCTAGACCTCCGGAGGAGAGAGAAGGCAGCCTGTCACTAGGAATCTGGGGGTGAAATCTGACACGGAGGTGCTCTCACCGTCACCATGGGTGCCTGGAACGTGCCCCCCTCACAAACATTAAAGAGAAAGAACAAACTATGTTTTGCTTTCTAGTTTGTGTTTTCATATCAAGAGGAGTTGATTTTCAGTCCCAGAGGGTCTGAGCCAGTAGGGGACTCAGCTTCATCAGAGGGCGAGGGCTTACACATGCCCCACAAATAACAACAATAATAAAAATAAAAAAAAATAAAAATAATAATAATAATAGAACTAATGCATGCGCTGCATTTGGAGCTGGAAATGATCACTGGCATTTCCTCGGATGAGGTTAATCATCCCGGCAACAGGGGCTGCACATTTGCATAATAAAGATCAGAAGCCACTGCCTCCTACATCTCCCCGGGCACCAGCCGACCAGTGTCCTTGGCTCAGGACACAACTTCCTAATGTGCGTTCGTGCTCGGTCCCGGGCAGCGATTCTCCTCTTTGGCTTGTGTGTGAAATGTCAGGGTTTCCTCTTTTTTTCGTCTCAGAGAACAACAAATTAGGCTTCCCAGTGAGAAGGTGCCGCCTGTAATGGAGAATACAATCTGAACGCGCAGAGGCCGCACCGGTGACCCCTGGCGCTGACCTAGCAAGCCCGAGTCCATTGTTCCCGCCCATCAGTGGACAGGAAAACATCACTTTAGACGTAATCATTAATCATTAGTCAAAATGGATATCCCCGTTGGTTCCTCGCCTCTCAGGCAACCCTGCCTAGCCCGACAATAAATCAGGAAAATACATTTCTTCATATCCAATGGAATGTATTTCCAGACAGCCTCTTTGCTATATGAAGTAACACAACACTTTGCAGAAGCCGTCCATCACCCGCGGATGGGAAGAATCTCCCAGGATACTGTTGTAAGGACGGGAGAGGCAGCCGGTGGCTGTAAACCAAAGAAACGTCTCCTCACAGCAGTGGCTCTAGGTCAGGGGACAAGGACAGCCAGCCCCTGCCCGTCTGGACCCACGGGTTCCTTTCCCCTTCGTGAGATCTTCTCCCCAGCTGGCAGGTCATGCCCTGGCCTGGCCACCGTGAGCACCAGTCCCCGAAGTCCGTCCTGGTCCTTGTTCTAATGTGGATTCATTTCTCCAGGCCATTTCTCTGCTTGCTCCTGGCTCTCTCTGGATCCACTGAAATGTTTACAGCCCCCCAAATGCTCCCAGAAGATAAGTGATCCGCCCGAGGACGGTGGGAAGAGAAGTGGACTGGCCGTCAAGAGGGGAGGAAGGGACTGAGGACTCCCCTAGACCCTAACTCCTTGAGGGTGACCTCCCGGGGGCGTGTTCTTTGCCCCTCCCCAAACCACCCCCACCCCACTGTGAAAGGGAGGTGCTGTCTATGGTTTCCAATCTGTGCTCCCTGGAGCCCTCAATTCCTGAGGCAGCGCCTCAGGGGGAGGTGTGAGGGAGGATGGGGAAGGGGGAGGGGGGACGCCTCAAAGGTCCACTAGAGCAGCCAGTTTTTATACGTGCTGGGGATACAGCCAAGGACAAAACTCAGTCTCTGGCCCTGGCTGGTTTACACAGTGGATAGAGCGTCGGCCTGTGGACTGAAGGGTCCCGGGTTCGATTCCCCTCAAGGGCACATGCCTGAGTTGCAGGCTCGATCCCCAGTAGGGGGCGTGCAGGAGGCAGCCAATCAATGATTCTCTCTCATCATTGATGTTTCTATCTCTCTCTCCCTCTCCCTTCCACTGAAATCAATAAAAATAGACATTAAAATTTAAAAAAAACAAAAAAAACAACCCTCAGTCTCTGCCTTTACATGGCATCCTAGTCAGGGGAGGCAGAACAGAATAAAAAATACAAATAAATGCTAAGACCCACTAGGTAAGAAGCATGAAAAATCTAAAGCGGGAGGGGCACTGAGAGTGGGAAGAGTTTCCTGTGGCCGGAGAAGCCGCTCTGATGAGGCAGCACCGGGACAATGTTATGAAGGCTGTGCCCATCTGGGGGCTGTGCCCATCTGGGGGCTGTGCACATCTGGGGGCTGTGCCCATCTGGGGGCTGTGCACATCTGGGGGCTGTGCCCATTTGGAGGCTGTGCCCATCTGGGGGCTGTGCACATCTGGGGGCTGTGCCCATCTGGGGGCTGTGCACATCTGGGGGCTGGGGTTCCAGACAAAACACAGCCAGAGTCCGTGAGCTGAATGGAGCTGCGCAGCATTTGTGGAGCCTTCACGGGGCGCTGAGAATGTTTGGGAGCCTTGAAGGTGGTGAGAGCCGGGTCAGCCAAAGGAGATGCTCAGGTTTCCTTCTGAGAGATGGAAAGCCATTAGAGAAGCCAGAGGCAGTGTGGCATAAACAGATTTATGGTAAAAGCAAAAAAATAAATAAAAAAGCACCAAAATACATTTGGCAGGCTTCAGGTGTCCTGGCCGCTCCACCATCACTGTCAATGGAGCAAAGTCTCCAATGTCCTTTTTGTGCATTTAAAGAACAGAAGAAACAGACAAAACGTCCTCTTTCTTTGCATCACAAAGGCCCTCCTGATAGTCTAAACCGAGGCTGCTGGGGCTGGTTTTGCAGCCCCCCGTGGCCATTTGGAGCAGAGTTCTGAATATCCTAAGACTGGGAAAAAGTTCTCAGGTTTAATAAAACAAATTAATGCAAATTCCTTTCACTCGAATAACAGGAGTTCCTTGCCGCACACCACTTTCAGGAGAGGGGAGCTGCATTTCCGAAAGGCCAGCGTCGCTGATTAATGCCGGAAGTCCAAGGCCGGGAGAGGGTCCGCTGTCTGTAACTTGCTCATAAGCTGCTAGCCTTTCCCACGCGACTTTGCAAAGTAAACGCGACACTTGTTTAAATATTTACCAGCCTGTTGACCCATTTTTGTTGTTGTTGTTAATTAGAATTTTTTAAGAAGAAAACAAACATCGTAACAGCAAATTAATCCAGACAGCCTCAGACAGTGAGACCGCTCAGCCCGACTACAGTTAAGCATGAAGTCAAGATTATAGTATCCAAGGGGAGACATTAATTAGAAATATCAAAGACAGGCTCTGAATGCAAAGGAGGTGAAGGCCCAGCCTGCCCCCAATCTGTGGCTGTTAAATTAACAATGGAGGTGAAAACATTGTTTAGAATATAAAGAGTCTTCAGCAATTGTTTTTCGGTTACTTTCCCTTAACCGTGTGGTCAGCTCCAAACCTCTTTCTCCTACAAGAAGTGGTTGGCTGAGCAATCCTGTAGCTGTTCCTACAAAACAAAACAAAAAAGCTATTTTTAAGATATTGCGTTGGAGTCCGTTGCCTTTGTAAAACTTGTAATGGCTTTGTGCTTTAGGAGGCCCCTTCAGGTTAACAGCATCCTGCGTGCTCCCCTCTGGGCCTCCTCTGAGGCCAGGCTGAGACCTTCAGGATCCCAGGAACAGAGGGTTTTATGTCTGCTGATGCAGGCCTGTGGACTCCAGCTGCCCTTGCCAAAAAGAGAGTTTACTCAGAAAGTCTCAGCAAAAATGCCCGGCCCCCAGCAGGAACTGTTGCCAGTGGCGACCATGATGACTCGGGCAGCGTGCACGCCTTGATTTGCTGGGCTGGGAAGAAGGGACCGCAGGGGTGGAGGTTGTCATGGGAAGAGAGTAACGTTTCCTTGGTGGTCACAGAATTTCTCTAAATGGACTAGGCTTAGAGCCATGTCGCAGCTGCAGGAGGAGGTTGGTCACCGTGGCATGTCCGTTGCAGTTAGTCCTGGACAGCTAAGTGCTGAGCGTGAATTTCTTCTACCCAGCAGCCGCAAGAGGTAAATAATTTTGCGATCCGCCTTTCTCTGACAAGGAAGCTCAGGCTCCAAGGCCATCGGCCAACTCTTCTGTGTCACTTGAGTCTTTTGCCAGAGCTGAAGTGCCCAGCGGGAGGGGAAATGCCCACCTGAGCCTGAAGCCTGGAGAGTTTCCTCACCCGCTTTGATGCTTCTCAGGGAAGGTGACCCGGGGCGTCTCCCAGATGAACGGTCTCTCCTTCCGCTCTCATGTAAGCCCCGTGGCAGGTCGGCAGTCCAACGAGAGAGGCGGTGAGTTAGAGAGAGCTTCACATCCTTTGCCACTTCTTCCATCAAAAAGTGAAATTGGCCCTGACCAGTTGCCCAGTGGTTAGAGCATCGACCTGAGGACTGAAGGGCCTCGGGTTCAGTTCCAGCCAAGGGCACGTACCTCGGTTGCAGGCTCAATCCCCGGCTCCAGTTGGGGCAAGTGTAGGAGGCAACCAGTTGATGTGGCTCTCTCACATTGATGTTTCTCTCTGTCTCTGCTCCTCCCTTCCACTCTGTCTAAAAATCAATGGAAGCCTTCATCAGTTTGGCTCAGTGGATCGAGTATCAGCCTGTGGACGGAAGGATCCCGGGTTTGATTCCGGTCAAGAGCACATGCCCAGGTTGCAGGCTTGCTCCCCAGTGTGGAGCCTGCCGGAGGCAGCCAATCAACGATTCTCTCTCATCATTGATGTTTCTATCTCTCTCTCCCTCTCCCTTCCTCTCTGAAATAAACAAATATAAAATAAATAAAAAATAAATAAAAATCAATGCAAACAATATCTTCCGGAGAGGATTAACAATGTGAGGGGAGCACATTCAAGGTTTATATTGGAACCTGTCGTTTTGACCCTCCGTAGTGTCTACAGGACTCTGGCTACACCAAGATGACCTTCCTGAAGTCACCAGGGCACTTGGGTGGGCTCCGTGCACGATGCTCTCTTCCTAACACCCCCCGAGGCTGTTCTCCGAACTGTGCTGGCCTCGTTTTCTGTCCAGCCTGACCTTTGGCAAAAGGTAATACATCTGCTCACTGTTGGGCTACGTGAGCCTCTCGTCAAGTGTAAATGGATGGGCGGTCTTAGATCCATTTACACCTGATGAAGAGCTGACTTTATGGCCTCGTGTTCTGTGTATGTTTTCCCACAGATGTGTTTAATCAAGCCCTCACGCTCTCTTTACTTCCAATCGATTTCCATGGCGGGTCTGCTGGACCTCTGAGTTCCCGACTACTCTGACTACCCTTGCGCTCGCCTAGCCCAGTGATCAGAGCCGGGTCTGAACTCTCGTTCTTTGGGGGTGGTTTGGATGTGTGAAGCGAGAGTTACAGTTCTTTCTCTTGCAAGAGACACAACCCCACTTTCCTTTTTTTTTTTTTTTTTAAGAGTTAGAGGAGATGAGGCTGACACAAGGGGGAGGGACACAATCTTTATTTCTGTGGGTTCCTTAAGGCAACAGAGGAAGCCGAGAGGCCACTGGAGTCTAGTTAATGAGCAGGTTATACAATATTCATTGTGTTGAGTTCAACTCTTCAAACAGGACGTCTAATTGCAAAAGAAGAAAAAGCAGCTAAATACAGTTGTTGAAACAACAAAGCTTGGGAAGGACTCGGTGCTTCCTGCACTAACCGCGAGCTGACAGCACCCAGCGGGCCCTGTGCTCCCCAGCTCTTCTCATTAGCTCTGTTCTGAGACACTACAGGGTCTAAGAAGGCCCCTGAGAGGCCGAGACGATGGCTTCTCCAAGGACTGTTTTCTTGCCATCCACAGAGGGGGTGATCCAGTTGTACTCAGCTTCAACCAGGACACAGCTGTTCTCCCCAAGCTGCCTCACTCCTGGCAACCGCACCCCCTGCAGGCTCCCTGAAGGACACCCCTGTCCGCTTGTGGCAATACTGGGTGTGCAGATACCAAAGGCCAGCAGCCAACACCATGCCCAAGGTGGCCAAAAGGCAAAGCAGGATTCCCAGTTGGAGAGTCTGGAGCTGGATCCCTGAAGGGGCATGGGCTCCCTCTTGCCCAGCCTCGGGCCTTGGGCGGGTCTTCCTGGGGTAGCCCACTCTGCCCTCTCCATTTCCCTCCCCCTCTCTGAGCTCCTCATGCTTTGACTGAGGCAAAAAGCTGGCAGAGGCCCCAGCTGCCTCCAATTGGCCAGCAGTAGTGAGTGGCCCGGGAGAGGCCGAGGTGTGGGAGACAAGTGTTGGGTTGGCTGCCCCAGCCCCAGCCCCAGCCCCAGCCAGTGTTCCAGAAGACCAGAGGCGCTGAGGGTAGGTAAGATGGATGGTGTCCATGCGAGGCCTCATCACGGTCCTGTTAGAGGCCTCCACCTTGTCCTAGAAAAGCAGAGGGGAAGTCAGAGGGGCTGGTCTTCACCCAAACTGCCACTGAACGTTGCAGCCAATCTGTGCTCTTGAAAGAATTCCAAGCAGCAGCTGAAAGCCCAGTCTTGTGCCTGCTCCTACAAGAGCTCAGAGTAAATAGCCCGACTAGATAAATATGCACGTGTTATTGATGGGACGGGGTGGCTAATGGAAACCCCACAGAGAGCACGGAGGCCAGTTACCAGAACAAACTTGGGGTGGCTTCTAGACCGATATGGATGGTTGTCATCGCCAGTGGCCGACAGCTGTGAGTTATCTTTTTATGCTAACACCCATGTAAGTGGGACCATTTAATCTGATAAATCTGAGTAAGAATATTATACCACGTTTTACTTTGTGTTCCTTTTAAGACTTCAAAGGAACATTAATTCACTGGATATGTCTCTTTTATATTGGCCATTTATCCAACCTCTGGGACTATGCATGGTCTTATAAGGCCAATGTTATGAAGCAGGGGTTGGGGGCAGGGAGGAGAGAGGAATTATTAACCAAGCTGAGTGGAAACATAAATCACTAAAACCATCAATTTCTACAATTGCCAATAACTTCAGAGACAAAGGCTGGTATTGGTTGGTAGAACGATGCTGTGTATACATTATACCCTTGCCTCCTTCTCTCTAGCTTTGGCTACTAGGCTAGTAGCTCTTATCTCCCAGCCTGGACCTTCCCACTCTGAGTTCAACATACCAACCTCACCCTCCATGCACAACTCGGGGTGTTACCTGTTCATTCCTATCTGAGGACAGGCAAGTTTCTGATGAATTGAAGCTTGGATCATCCTGAGTCCTAAAGGGAAGAATGGAGGTGCTGAGAAGAAGTCACTAGATCAAAACGCAATTTTTCCTATCACTGTTGTGTATACTGATAAAGTCAGATTGCCTTGAAAAATGCCTGAGTTTGGAATTGGGGCTGAATGGGGAAAGAGGTGAGTGAGGATGGCAGCAAAGAACTCACTGACCATTTTTATCTATTACTTTACATAAGTGTATATTTATATGTTATAAATACATATGTCTAAAATATAAAACATATTTATGTTTCATTTAATTTATAGCAGCCTTTCAGAGCCCTCACTCTGTCCAAGAGAGTACACTTTGCCCAGGTGATTATCATACCCAGCTCTTTTGACCAGTAGCCCTTCTACAATCAGGGTTTCTCATACACTGAAGAATAACTATGGTTGAGATCTTTTTCTGTCTGACTCCAAGAAGTTCACATTTCCTCAGCACCCTTGTGTGTGGAGTCATCCCACAAAATTACTGACTGGCCCACCCCTGGCCCATTACCTGTGGTGGGTACTAGGGCTGGCAGCAAAGCCCTCGGTGGACAATCTCCTGAGGGCCACGGGCCCCTCCAGCTGGCGGACATCCAGGGAGGGTTCTAAGGTTGGGTTGCTGTCCCGCCGGCCGGCCGGCCACGGCTGTCTGCAGTAGCTGTGTGTGAGGGCGGTTGGAACACAGCCTCTGCATCCCCAGGAAACACTGAAGCTCGAAGCTGTCCTCCTCTGCAGCCCCAGCGAGGGCAACGGCAAGAGTATCTGTGCGCTGCTGCCCAAGAGTGACAGGGAGACTGGGAGCTGAACAGAGGCCCACAGACACTACAAAGAGAGGGAGAGCGTTTCGTGGCATCGATCGGCACCAGCAGCGGCGATAATGGGCAAATACTCGAGACTTTGATGTGCCTTGAGGACAGACCATTAAGTGTGAGCCACTCAAAAGTGTTAATATAAAATACAAGTAATACAAGCCCTGACCAAGCAACAAAGCACTCCATTTCTCTTTTTGTTAATCCTCACCTGAGGATATTTTTTTTCATTGATTTTTAGAGTGAGCAGAAGAGAGGGAGGGTGGGGGTTGGGGGGAGGAGAAACATCAATTGGTTGCCTTCCACAAACACCCCAATTGGGGCTGGGCATTGAACCTGCAACCCAAGTACTGGCCCTTGACCGGGAATCAAATCCACGACCCTTTGGTGCATGGGCCAACGCTGTAACCACTGAGCAACACTAGCCAGAGCAAAGCACTCCATTTCTTAGCTCTTTTTAGAGTAAATTGCTGGACTTCTGGGCTTGTGTATTCCTAAATCACCAATCAGGGAATATGGAAACCACTGCATTTTTTCTCATCTCTGCCAAAACCTGCTTCTAGCTAGAAAAAAAAGTGAAATCTCATAAATCAGATGTTGAACAGCCCTCGATCTTTCTAGCCATGTTAGTAACACGAAGTTTCCGGGCTCTGGCAGTGACTTTAGCCTCTGCTGTGAGATCACTGCCCTGCACTGCCCTCCACTGTCTCGTGTCCCCTCTGTGACCGGCTAACACGACAGCCCAGCATCAGAAATAGCTGCACACAGTGCAGTGAGCCAGTGTGGGTTTCACAGTCAGATTAGTGTCTGGATCAGCGGTTCTCAACCTGTGGGTCGCGACCCCTTTGGTCGAACGACCCTTTCACAGGGGTCGCCTAAGACCATCCTGCATATCAGATATTTACATTACGATTCATAACAGTAGCAACATTACAGTTATGAAGTAGCAACGAGAATAATTTTATGGTTGGGTCACAACATGAGGAACTGTATTTAAAGGGCCAGAAGGTTGAGAACCACTGGGATTGTGCTCTCCACTCTGCTAATTGCTGGAGGCTTTGGGCAGGCCCTCCCAGAGCATCAGTTTCTTCATTTGCAAAATGGGACCCACAGCAGTCCCGGCAGCGCGTGATGCTGAGGGGGTGATGTGGGTCGTTGAAGGAGCATGACGCCCTCCTGGCACAGACACACGGTGCCGAGGCCCTTCCTCCTCGATGGCTAGGGTGATGGTGATGGGGTTCTCACCAAGTGTTGGCAAACTTTCCCTGCCCAGGGCTCCAGCTGGGTTGAGTTGAATCATTTTATTTGGGGGGGGGTAGTGGGTGCTACTTTGTTCCATTGACGTCATCACTCAAAAACATTGAGAATGAGGTGAAAAATCAATAAACCTAACACAGAGGTATGACAAAAATTCTTGGCAGTGTAAAACTCCCACCTGAACTCTGAATGCACTCAGACATCTGCGGGCCCACTGTGTGCTGGGCACTGCCACGGGTTCAGAAGGGGGGATTTGTTTCTGAACTGAAATCTAGGAGAGGCTCTTAGATGTCCAACCTGTCAACGACATTGTGGCGACAGCTTTAACACCAGAGCTAAGGAAGCAGTTACATCTGCCTACTGAGGAGAATGGGGCAAGTTTCACAAAGGAGATATCTGAACTGCCCCTTGGAAGGTAAAGAGATCACCATGAGGCACAGTCCGGTTTGAGGAAATGTCCGAAGGCAAAACATGGAGACATAAAAGTAGGTCGTGTCAAATGAGGTCGGGCAGGACCCCGAAGTTTGAGAAATACAATATGCTATCTTCCCAATGTGAAAATTCACAATTCCCACTGGCCTGGTGAGGTCGTCTTATGGTTAAGAAATCTATTTCATCTTGTTAGATGAATGACACCTCCCCCAACATACACACACACACACACACACACACACACACACACACACACTCCTTTATCCTTTGAGAAACACTAGGGTTTATGTGGAGCAACAGTTCTCAACCTGTGGGTCGCGACCCTTTTGGGGGTCAAATGACGCTTTCACAGGGGTCGCCTAAGACCATCGGAAAACACACATATAATTACATATTGTTTTTGTGATTAATCACTATGCTTTAATTATGTTCAATTTGTAACAATGAAATTGGGCGTCACCACAACATGAGGAACCGGATTAAAGGGCCGCAGCATTAGGAAGGTTGAGAACCACTGGTGTAGAGGAAGAGGCAGGAAAGCAGGCTGGGGTCGGAAGGGGAGGAATGTGAGCAGCATAATCAGGCATTACCCATTACCCACAGCTGCTCAGGCTGGAGGGTTGGACCCCCTCGGGGACAAGGTTCCCGCGGGGTCAGCCAATGGGGACGTGCATGACCATCAGGAGGCCCCTTCCTGAAGCCTCACTTTTACTCAGGCGCATTGAAGGAAGCATGCCTGAGATCAGAAAGCCACATTTGCATGATTTATAAAACAAAACATGAGACTTCAGACACATGGTGGGCTCGCAGCACCTGCTTCAGGCCACACAGAGAGGTTTGCTGCGCTTTTAGGAATATGCTGGTGGAGAGGCTGGAGGAGCAGCGCTGGGGGCTGGGAGAAGACAGAGGCTTGGGGCAAAGGCAGCGTGTGGAGGGTGGAGGCCCAGGGTTAGCCCTGGGACTGGGTCTACCAGACTGAGCAGTCAGGGATTCAAATTGGATCCCGGGCATAACAAGTTAACAGAGAATAAAAGAAAGAATAAAGGAAAGTGGGATTGATTGGATTAAAGACTAGATTTTCTGTGCATCTGTTCAGAGCACTTAACTAAAATTCAATAATGAAAATGAATTCCATAGCACCAGTAATTTTCAGGTAGGTGAAGCATTCTCTAGCTGGTTAATGTTTTTGTTTTATTTGTTTGTTTCAGAAGTTCATGGGTCAGTGGGGTCTAAAATCACATGGTGAACAGGGAAAGATATTTCATTGCCATCAACAGACTGATTCCTGGGACTGTTCTCCAACCCAGGCTGCCAAGAGCCATCTACGTACTGTGGAAATGAACAATAAACTGGATGAGTTCTTATTGAAGAAGGAAGAAGAGGAGAATGAGGAGCAGGGGAGAGAGGAGGAGGAGGAGGAGGAGGAGGAGGAGGAGGAGGAGGAGGAGGAGGAGGAGGAGGAGGAGGAGGAGGAGGAGGAGGAGGAGGAGAAGTGATCATTTCTTTCTTGAGCTCCTCTGCAGGGTTTGAGGAAAACCACTGAAATATTGTGACGATTGGTAGAGTTGGGGGTGGCAGAAGGCGGTTGCTATTTTTTTGTTTTATTGTACAGTTCTAACTCTTCACCCTAAGGTTCAACTTAATTTGGGTGGTTGAGTGGACAGTGTTTGTTGCTACAAACACAGAAACTGGGCACATCCCCACCTGCTAAGGGCTGTGTTACTGTGGTAGGCAGTGAGAGGACATGAGCAGAGCAAGGAGGATGGGCCAGGCACACAAGGTCGCCAGGGCCAGTAGTCCTGAGTGCCTAGTAAAGGACAGCGTAGGATGGGACCTCGCCAGCACGGCGCCCTTTCCTCTCCTGGCATACCGATGGTCATGCGGTTTGGACCCCTGACCTTTCCTCCCTCCCTCGAGATAACTTCTAGGCCTCTGTTGTATTTCAGCTCCCGGCTCAGAAAAGCCACAAAACCAGACCAGTGACCCCAGGGCTGACCTCAGGACCAGCTGCATTGAATAATGACCCCGCCCTGGTGCCAACCAATCAGTGGAGACAAGACCCTGAAAGGACACACCTGGAGAGTGCTGAATATTCTGTTAAGATCTCCCCCGGCCCTCCCCTGAAACCTCCACCCTGAAAACCCTTAGGCAGAGGGTCCAGTACCCTCCCACCCCAGCCTGCCCCTGCTTTCCCTTCACCTCCCCCACAGCCTCCCCAGGCACAATACCATTAGCCTCCTAACTCCCAGGCTCCCAGGGCCTGCCTTTGCCTCTGTAATTTGTTTCCTCAGTGCATTTCTTCTACGAATTACTTCTTCCATTTCTGTGAGTTTATAAATAAATGTTCTCTTATAGTTTGAATTCTTTCCTAGCCAGAACTCAAGTGCCCAGGTTGCTGAACCCAGGTCCGGCCTGACCCCACTGGTCTAACACCTGGAGCCTTTCCTGTCGCCAACAACATTATCACGAATTGCTGCTGTCGGCCAAGGCAGGTGACTATTGCTTGTGTTGCAGAAACTGGAAACTAGTAACTTTGAAGTGAAAATAGGTAACTCTAAATTAGAATGCCAACCCGGCTAGTGAATACAGCAGCCAGTGGTACCTGGGGCAGGTCTTTCCTCCGCATCTTTGGCCTCCGCCCCGGGGTGGGCAGCAGTGAGCCGGGCTCCACGCGGCCATGGGGAGGGGCTCCACTGCTCCTCTGCTGAGACACAGCGGACGACTCGATCCTTGCCCAGTAAACGAAATATGACTGGACGACTGATAAACTGGGGAAAGACAGCAGGGCGATCAAGGGTTTAGTTTTCCTTAAATAAAACCGCAGGCCATCCTACTAGAAAAGAAGAAACAAACAAACAGATAAAGAACAAAAGTCTGAATTAGAAGAGCCAGAGAGAGATGACAGCATTGGCCCTGGAGCGACTTCATTCTTTTTAAAAACAAAAACTCAATAGCAGCGAATAATGAAAATAGGAGAGGATAAGCACAAATCAATAAACATAGTCATTAAACATTGCCTTTTGACTAAAGGGCGTCTTCTTTAACTGTTCAGACTCAAAAGGTTTTATCTTTGACTTTATTAATAGCCACTTCTGGTATATTGTTATTTGAATTACACCATCAATTATAATTCTATTGTACAATTGCACAATTCTATGTAATTGCAGATTCTATTGAAAATTAGAGATAAGGCATTAATAAATACTCTAAGCAACATTTTGAATACGTATGCCTTTCTCCAGTAAAAATCAGTTTCATAAACATTCTCTCATTTATCCTCCCCAAAATTTCACCAATGTAGTAATCAGATTATTGGCAAGTGTCATTTTTCTCACGGCAAATATTCAGAAAGCAGTTACACAAATGTGATTGATTCGCTGGGGCCATCCAGAGTGAAGGTGCCCGGAAGAGCCACGGTAGGGGACTCGACACATGGTGGTTATTGTGGGAAAGGACGGGAGGTGAGAGAGCGTGGGGCGACTTTGGGAGCCGCTTCTGACCAAGTGACTTAGCTCCTTTTCTGCCAAATGGAGATAACAGCTTCTAAACTAGTTCCTGTGGCAGCTGAAATGGTAAATCTGAAAATAGAAACGAGATGCTTTGGAAAAATAGAAGTAACTGTACAGGTTTAAGGACTTCACACCCCACACACCCCTGCATTTGGACCAGAACCAAAAGCTTGGCAGAAGCTGGGTCACCCCAGCAGCCACGTGGCTAAATCATCAGAGCCCGGGGTTCTCCTCCCTGCTGTTCTGCCTGCTGCGTTAGGACACGAGGAAGGGATGGAAAAGGAACACCCAGGGTGGGGGCCACAGACCTCCTCCGGCGCTGTCCCCAGTGCCGAGGGAAGCATGGGGTCCGGGTGCCGCCACCCTCAGGCACAGCCTCCCTCTTACACGCCCAGGGGGTGGGGAAAAGCAACCGAGGAAGAAAGGAAACACCCTTCCCTAAAAACAACAGCAATGAAATGCTCTTTCTTTTTCAATGCAAGTGTCCCATGCAGCTTACACTGGGCTCTCTGATGCCAGGCGCTGCTCTGAGCTGGTGGCCTGCAGGGCCCTTCCCCGGTGGTGCTGCCATTGCTACAGGGGCAGAGACCTCGGTGGCTCTCCCTGGGCCGCGGGGGCTCCACCCGCCTGTCTGCCTCAGCCGCTCTCCCACCAGCAGCTCCCTGGTCCTCGGCGGGAATTCCCTGGGGAGGTTGCCCAGGATTCGTCTGTGCGCAGGGAGGAGGGGAAATCGCATGCTTTCTGGACCACGGAGAATGGGAAGGAGGGGAGATGGGGCAAATGCTTTCCGTCCCCCGCTGCACAGGCTCTCTAGCTGGGCCAGCCGGGAAGGCTAGTGACTGAGGAGCAGCGCGTGGCTCGTACAGGAATCGCACGTCCGCCACGGGCTGGGCAGGGGCCTTCCACACGAAGGACCGGCTTCTCTTCCGGGACTTGTCAGCGTGGGTGACTGTCCGCCTCTTCAAAACAGCTCATCAGTCCCGAGTGAGGAGGAACGAGCAGGGAAGGGCCGGCTACTTGATGATCGGACGCTCTCCGGGCCTGAAGCAGAAATCCCAGGAAATCAGGACCGCTCCTCACAGTCACTGCAACAGAAGACGCGCGTTCCAGGTGAGCGCACCTGGCGCAGCGCCACGTGCGGGCCTTACAGGGGCGTCCCCCAAACCGAAGCGTCATGCTTGGGGCCAGCCCCCAGAAAATGAACAGCTCATGGGGTGGGGTGTGGGGGGGTGGGGTGGGGGGAAGAAATGGATGTGATACTTTACACCCAAATAATCTCCATTTGGATCAGAGATATGTAAAAATCACATGCAAGGGAATTAAACAATTAAAAACAATGTTTTAAAATATTTACATTGGAGTTAGGAATGCCTCTCTCTCTAAGCCAGCGGTTCTCAACCTATGGGTCGCGACCCCTTTAGGGTCAAACGACCCTTTCACAGGGGTCGCCTAAGACCATATATAATTACATATTGTTTTTGTGATTAATCACTATGCTTTAATTATGTTCAATTTGTAACAATGAAATTGGGGGTCACCACAACATGAGGAACTGTATTAAAGGGTCGCGTCATTAGGAAGGTTGAGAACCACTGCAAGCAAAACCCAATAGCCATAAAGGAAAAGATTATTTTTTTTTTAAGATACTGCAAATGGAAGAAATCAAAAGACAAATGGTAAACTGAGAAAAAATATTTGTAAGATACAAAACAGACAAATATACAGAGTTACAGTGAATCCATAAAAAGATAACAAGACCCAAAATTATGAAAGGACTCCACAAGAAATGAAACAAGTTCAAACATAATTGTAAACATAATTATAAATGAAACACCGTTTTATTCCCGTCATGTAAATAAACTTAAAACTGTGTCATCATAGCCGTACTGATTGGACTACAGGAAGAGGGGAGCGCTCATTCACTAACGCTGGGCCTCTAAATCGGGCAACTCCTCGCGGGGGCAACGGGGAAACATTTTCCAGACTTAAAATGTAGTCGCCTCTGGTGCACCTGCAGCGTGGATGGGCCTAGGAAACCTTATAGCAAGTGAAACAAGTCAGGCCCAAAGTGACAACTATTGAATGACTCCACTTAGTATATGAGAGACAGAAAGATTCGAGGTTGCCAGGGGTGGGGGAGAGGGGAGCACCCTCTTACTGGTGCCTCTCTCTTCCCTGGCTTCCTTCCCCTCCTCCTCATCTGCGCGTCTGGGGATCACCTCCCAAATAAACTCACTGCACTTGAATTCTTTCTCTGCTTTTGGAGGCCCCTGAACTAAAGTAGTGGGAAATGCTCTTTCACTCCTCAAATAATTTTGGTTTTAAATAATGAGGAAAAAAGTATATTTTACACATCCAGATACACAGGATACATGAAGTTTGTTCAGGGTAACTACATTATGTCTTATACTAAGGACAGAATAATGTTTTAAAAATATATATTTTATTGATTTTTTTACAGAGAGGAAGGGAGAGGGACAGAGAGTTAGAAACATTGATGAGAGAGAAACATCGATCAGCTGCCTCCTGCACAACCCCCACTGGGGGATGTGCCCGCAACCAAGGCACATGCCCTTGACCGGAATCGAACCTGGGACCCTTCAGTCCACAGGCCGACGCTCTATCCACTGAGCCAAACCGGTTAGGGCACAGAATAATGTTTATAATAACGTTATTTGTGCCCTCCTCCTGTAAAGATGAGTATCAATATAGAGATTAGCTATGCGATAACAAATATTTTGTGCTTGTCTTTGGCTACTTTATTGCTTCTTCGGATGAAGCCAGAGTTTAGCCCAGGAAACTCCTGGGCGGACAAACCACTTTGGAATTTGTCACTGGGGCCCCGAGGCTCCCCGGGGTGTCTCAAAGCCTCTCCCGTGGTTCCTGGCACCGTGTCACCTGGAACGGAGGAAGACCTGCAGGTGTAGATGGTGACGTGGTGGGGCCGGGGCTTCTGCGGCTGGGCCTGGAGGTGCTGGGGCTGCATGTCCTCGCTCCAGGGAGAAGACGGAGGAGCAGGAAGCCAGGCGAGGGCGGCACAGACCCAGCCTGTGAGGGCAGTGGCCACTCGCATCCTGCCCTTCCCTACGTCACAAGAAACACCAGCTTCAATCCAGATGCTATTTACCAAAATGACATGATGTCTTTGTGAATGTGACTGACCTGAGTCCCTCTCTGCCTTTAAGCCCGAGATCCCTGGAAGGCTGCCTCCCAGATTGCAAGCACTCAAGGTCAAGATCAAAGACACACGATGCTATTGGGAGTGTTTCATTTCTAAACACTTAAAATAAAATCACCTTTCTTCCTTTAATTTTCTCAAAGTCCAGACCACTTCTTTTTAAAAAGAAGATTTAATATTTAAGTTGAAGAAATAAGACAAGAAAATAATTATGCTCTATTGCGAACTCCTTACAGACTGTCTGCTATCCACGGTCAGGGTGAGCTATAGTTGTTTAACACATTATTGCTGAAGCAAGACACCCTGTATTCCAATACGGTCAGGCAGCACGGCATATGGTAGCTTGGATTAACATCTTATCTCTATAATTGCAAATCACAGTTAAATGCTACAAAATTCTGCCAACTCTCAATTACTTAGAGGTCACTGCTGCGTTCCCAACACATTGACAGCTCCTGTCCTCCCTCCTGTTGACTGTTTTTAGTTATTTCACTACTTTTTCAAAGAGGAGATGAGCAGAAAAAGTTATAACCAAAGGGAGCCACTCTACACCTTGTTAAATATAGTGGCAAAAAGAACTGGCTTGGAAATGGAATAAAATGATTGGATGAAGTAACATTGACAGAGTAATTTTCATTTGTGTTTGCCACCTTGAATAACCATCAACAAAAAGAATTCAAAGTTGACCATGTAAAAGAAGTTCACAGGTGAAAATAAAGTGAGAGATAGCAAATAAGACAGATAAAAAGCTCTCTGAATAAATATTCAGGACTGTCAGACATTCTTTTTTAAATAGCTATTTGTTTTTATAGTCATATGCACAGATATTTTAAAAGTTATAATATTTTTATCTAAGGAGCAATGCAAAGCAACAATAGCCCTCCTCTCTAGTGAGTTGGTTTTAAAAGGTAAAAATAAAATGTACTCCGGAGTAAAAATTTGGTGAAACTAGTTATAAAAGCAATAGATTAAAGAGACCATCCATACAACTAAATAATCAAGTGTCATCTAATTCTATCTTATCTTCCCATGCCATCACCACCATCTTCTACACTGACCAGACAAGGGAGACAGGAGCATGATTTATAGATCAAATCTCTTAGACTTAAGAGTCCTTCAGACTATACCTTTCTCTGCTAGGTTTGCTTTCCATGATGCAAAAACCTCTACACCACAAGGCACCATCCTACAGCTTTCCAGAACATCCTATATAATAAAAGGCTAATATGCAAATTGATCAAACAGAAGAACGACCAGTCACTATGATGCGCACTGACCACCTGGGGGCAGACGCTCAATGCAGGAGCTGCCCCCTGGTGGTCAGTGCACTCCCACAGTGGGAGCACTGTTCAGCCAGAAGCCCTGAGCTGGGCTCACAGTTGGTGAGTGCAGCGACGGTGGCAGGAGCCTCTCCTGCCTCTGTAGCAGTGCTAAGGATGTCCGACTGATGACTTATGCAGGGAGCGAGCCTAAGCCATCAGTCAGACATCCCCCAAGGGCTCCCAGACTGTGAGAGGATGCAGGCCAGGCTGATGCCCCCCCCCCCCCCCCGCCAAATGCACGAATTTCATGCACTGGGCCTCTAGCTAAGAGATAATGAACAATGAATCGTAAAGCATATTCTCAGTGGAGGGGACCTAGGGCCCTGACATTTTCAGAAGGGTCACATAGAAAATGCCCCTGTGCCCTTGTTCAGGGCAAAAGGTGGTCTCCTCTCTCCAAAGGCAGATCAAACACTGATGCCTACAGAGGCAAGGGGTGAGTGCCACGCCCCACAGAACCCCACCGCAGCCACAATCCTACCCCTTCCCTCCTAAGATCTTGCAATTTCTGCTTTCTCCCAGCACCTGGTCTACCTGAACCTGAGATAGCATGAACTTACCTAAGAGCACACGGTCCTTCAGGTTTGATGGAATTGCAAAGACACGTCCTTTATACAAGTCTTTTCTCCTCCATTCAGTTTCTCCTCAAATGGGCAGGAAAACAGCTGTTACCCTAATCCTGGCATCCATAGGAACTGTCCCTCCGTGTCCAAATCTGGCCTTAATCGCATTGATTTTCTCTAAGACCACATACACGCAGTTTCCACATCAACATTATCCAAGCCCATGTGAAGAACTAGACCGAACTGGAACAGGTTGTGCCCATGACTGGCACTGGCAGCAGGAGCCCAATGCCTTTACCTTGGTCTCCCTGCCAACCTCTGCATTCTCTGCTTCGGAGTCAAGGTGGGCTGAAGACGTTACCCCCGGTGAGGTGGGGTTGATGCGATGGCCAGAGAGCCAAGCTTCACAAAAACATCCCACAGCACACTCCCTCCCCTCTAGTGCACTGAAGATGGAGTTCACAAATTTGGATACACATAAGAATCACCGTAGACTCTCGATCATAACACAGAGCCTGCACAGCAGTGGCTCTCAAAGTAGGGTCCCCAGAGCACATCATCGGGACCTTGTTAGAAGTACAAATTCCTGGACCCCACTCTGGACCCACTGAATCAGGGGTAGGGTCCAGCAATCTGTGGTTTAACAAGCCTTCTAGGTTATTCCAGTACAAGCAAGAGTTGAGAAACACTAATACAGATTCCCCAGGCTTCTCTCTAGTCCCGTGAAATAAAATCTGCAGGAGAAAGTATTTTAAATCTGCATTTTTATTACACACCCCAGGAGATTCTTTTGACCAGGCAAGTTAGGAAAACACAGAGTTGAAGAATCAGAAGAAAGCCAGTCAGTAAACCCACGGAGGCTGGAGGCCCTGTCTCATCTGGGATTTACTGGTAACGATGTGAGCGTCTCCAAGGACGTTTGACAGGTTGCAATGAGAGTTAGCAAAATGAGGATCTGAACACCAAACTTGTGCCAGGCATTGATTTGGACAAAAAACAAAGATGAATTAGACACTATCCAGACCCATCAATACGCACAAGAAAATGGAGGAGACTCAAAAGGCTACATGGTGTGTGATTCTATGTTTATAACTTTCTGAGAAAGGCAAAGTGATAGGAGCAGAAACAGGTCAGGGGTTGCCAGGGGCAGGGCTGTGGGGAGGAGTGATTGTTTGGGGGATGATGACACTATTCTGAAAGGCATGTGGTGCTCACATAACTGCATGCACTTGTTAAAATTCATAGACTGCGCCCCAAACCCTCATATAAATAAAAACTGTGTATAAATAAAAAAGTAGAACAAACAAAAAAAATGAAGGTGACAGATAGACACAAGTAACTATTAGGGAAAAGGGATTTTTTAAAGGTGTTAGTTGAGATGAACTCTATGAGAGCCCCACAAAGTTTCACATAGGTTACATCTGAACTGCATCTTAAATAGCGAGTGAGTTTTTCTTGTAAATGAAGAGAGAAGAACATTCTAGGAAAAGAGGGATGTGTTGAGTACATTGTAGTCCGTGCCCTGACTGCAACCCCTGCAGAGTCTGACGGGTTCAAAGTGTGGTCCCTGGGCCAGCAGCATCCCCATCACCCGGAGCTCATGAGGAGGGCAGACCCTCAGGCCCCACTGAGTTACCACTGAGCTGAGTTCAGCATTTTAACAGCCAGCCTTTCTCCCCTATGGTTCTTACGCATATTGAGGCCCAAGCACACTTCTCCAGAGCTCATCTGCCCTCATCTCAGCCCTGGGAAGAGTCCCCACACACCATGCCACAACCTCCCCTTCTCACCAGGATTGATTGGTTACAGGTGGCAGTTTTCCCAAGACCTTAATCCATTGATAGGGCAGCAACCAATCAGGCTGCCTTGGGAATCTGGACTTTGCACAAAACACATTTGAGCTAAAAGATTAAGGAAAGCTAGAAGGGACTAGGTGACAGCAAGCCAAACAGAATTTCACTTTCGAGAGCTTTCCCAACATTCCCCTTCTCCTTGACTGAGTTTAGTGTGAGGGTTAGAAACATCAATGATGAAAAGAATCATTGATCAGCTGCCTCCTGCATACCCCACATGGGGGATTGAGCCTGCAACCTGGGCATGTGCCCAGCTGGGAATCAAACCACAAGTGTTCATACATCAACGCTCAACCACGGCCACACCAGCTGGGCCTCATTATCTTTATGGACCATTGGGAGAAAAATGGGCTAGGCCACAGTGCATAGATATTTGGTCAAATATCCTCTGTGTTTCTGTAAGATATTTTTAGATGAGATTAACACATAAATTGGCAGAATTTGAGTAAAGCAGATTGCCCTCCATAATGTGGGTGGGCTAAATCCAATCAGTCGAAGGCCTTAATAGAAAAAGAAGGGGAGATTCTGCCGGCAGACTGCCTTTGGACTTGAACTGCATCCCTTCCCCAGGTCTCCAACCTACCAGCCACCACTGTATTTTGGACTTGTGTGAGCCAATTCCTTAAATAAGTCTCTCTTCCTCTCTCCGTACACAGACACACACACCCTATCGGTTCTGTTTCTTTTGTGAACCTTAATACCTATACTGGGGTAGTTATTACCATTGTTCACAAATATTTCTGGTTTTCTCTCCATCTGCATCCATGAAAGGATTACATGTTCCTGAAAACTTAAAAGTAAACCATGGTCATGTAACTTGCTTTGGCTAATAAAATGGAGTGAGTGACCGGTACCACTTCTAAGCAAAAGCATTGAAGAGCCAGGACATGATTTTAAGAAAGTATATTTTGGTAATCCTTACCCTAAGGTATTTTTTCCATTGAATTTTTTGAGAAAGTGGGAGTGAGTGAGGGAGGGAGGAGGAAGAGAGATGGATTAGTTGCCTCCCCAAAAGTGCCCTGACAGGGGCTGGGGGCCAGGGATGGAACCTGCAATTCCCATACATACCCTTGACCGGGAATTGAACCTGTGACTCTTTGGTGTGTGGGCTGACACTCTAACCACTGAGAAACATTGGCCAAGGCCAGGGCATGATTCTTTAGTCTCTCCCCTGTGGCACCAAGCTTTGAGTCATGCTGATATAGTAGAAACTTAAGGTGCTGCCTCCCTCAGCCTGGGACACAGGGTAGAGCACTAAAGAGAATCGTTTGCCATTTCAAAAAACTGCGATTTGGGGTTGTTTATGATACACCGCTCAACATGCCGATTACAAATTTTTGATTTTTTCATTGTTGCAATTTCAGTAGGACTATTTGATATGGACAATGAATAGTGATTTGGAATACTGTGTGCATTCACATGATGGCATGAGTTTTTCTAAAATGTTTGTATGTAAACTTTTCACTAACTGGCTCCCCTTTAGTCCACACTATTGTTACAATATTTTGCCAAACCCACCAGCATCAATTCCATTATAAAACTTGGAATAAATGGAGCCCATATGGATATGAACATTTTGTAAACAAGACCTCGAGAACTAGTCTAACCAACTGTCAAATGTTTTATACTTTTATGGAGATCCTAGAATGTGTCCACCTTCTAGCTGCTACAAGTCCCAAATTACTACTAAGAAAAGAAAATCTTTCAATAAGGCAGATGAAACAAAACAGAAAATGTGGCTTTTGCTAGATGGAAAAATAAGTATCAAGATGGAGGTTGAACCACATGGGCCTGTGGGGAAATGAGATAAGCAGATGGAGACAATCATTTTCAAAATTATCTAGTCCTGAGGTTATCTGGAACCTCAAGACATGAACATATGGTTGAGATTATCAGATCCATCTAAAGTGTTCTGATTTTAAAATGAATTCTCAAAATTTTGGCCCAGTTAGAAAAAAAGGATAGCACTTTTTCCCACAAATACCCAAATCTACAAACTCAGTATGGAGGGAATGAACCAGGTAGCATTTACTTCAATGCCCCACTAGGCCTCGCACAGTACCCTGCCTACAGTTGTCATTCAGTAAGTGCTAAACTGACTTCTGTTACCACTTTCTCAAACCCGCCATCCCCCAGACAAGGGAAGCAGACGAACAGAGGAGCAGGGCGGACATCAGTTAGTGTCACCTCCACTGTCCTGTCCCCTTTCTTGTCTGTCCACATCTGCAGTCTTGGCCCCACTTTGGCAAACTGAACTCCCAACTGGTGAGTCAAAGCTGGTCAGTTAACAACATAGACACTCAGCGCTGCATGGCTGTGTATTGGTACAAACAGGCAGCAGCTATTGGAATGAAAGTAGTTGCTGGACATTCAGGCCCCAGAGAGGCCAGGACTAACCCTGCAACTTGTCGAGTGGAGTCCAGCTCAACAACCATCGGTCAGTCTTAGTAAAGGTGCTCAGAGCCATGCTGGCGAGTACAGGACCTCCAGAAACAAGGTCACCGGAGACAAAACTTTGTCTTCCTTTTGGCAACGGTGTCTTTTTGTGAAGAGAAGAATGGTTATGCAGTGTGGCTGTAAAGAATAGTCCTGGCCACAGAATGGGCTGGGATTTACAATAGAGGAGCTAGCGAATCCTTGAGGATCATGTGCTCTGAGGACAAAGGTGTCCTCCACACTCAGGGAAGACCGGCCTTCGGCCTGGAATGCTGTACCGAGGTCGCCGGTGTCAGGGCAATTCTCAGGCAGTTTCCCCCCAGGTTAGTATAGCCTCCCGGGCAATAAACCATACACAGCAAGTCAATGCTGCCGAGACTTCAGACCTTGGGGAAATCCCTTAGTCACTTGTGACTATTTGTCACATAATTAAGCACACTCCACATTGCCCTGAATAAAAAAGCTTAAGCTGCAAGCCATCTCTCAGTCACATTCCCTTGCTGGATGCTGAGATGAGAACAGGAAAATCATACCACACGTCTGCCATCTGTATTTGTACTTGTCAACAGCTCTGTTTTGGGATAAACAGTTTTGAAGTCAGAATCAATTCGACTTGTTGGAAGATTAGCCAAGGAACAGCTCAGAAGACCAAAACAGAAAATGAAGTCAAATAGTCTAAAAAATTAAGCACAATTTCTGTTTCTCACTCAACATTCCGTTTTGTTGCAGAACAAAGAAAAAGAGCATAGCAGCCAGGGTTTGGGGGCAGAGAATATATGTTTACTCAAGTGAAAAATTACTCAACTTAGAACAAATGCCTTTGCTGCGATGCAACTGGAAAGCATTCACTGACCTCTAGGAGACTACAGTTAAGAAAAAAGTAATTTCAGCAGTTACACTTTTCTCATGGTTCTATGTGAAGGCATACACAGGGGACAGCTTGCGTTGGGTACAGTGCATAATACGGCCCGTTATTACCATAAAAACGGTAGCATTTCCCAAAGTCGATCTTGATTAGAAGTAGTTCCATGGTTGAAAACACTACCCACTGTAGAGCTATTAAAATAGAGAGATGGCAAGGGGGAAATAAAGACATACACCGAAAAGGAGGCCGGGGGGGGGAAGGTAGCACAAATAGGATGTACAGATTGCTGGGAGATAACAACGGAATTGCTTTCAGAAGCAGCTGGTGTAAGTGAATGAAGGGCCCGGTAACCTGGCAGCCCCGCAGATCCTAGGAAACAAATGGGAACATGCATGCTCCACTTGAAGGGACATCCATTTTCTCCCTAAAAGAAGTCGTTTGTAAAAGAGCAAATTGGTGATTTGTACTTACAGACTGGTTCCTTTTCAAGCCCGTCAAGCAGTGTTAAATTATTGAAGCACAGCGTAGTGTATTTTTGGCGTACACAGTTAAACCTTGCAAATTTTTCTGGTCACCTTTCTCAAGTTATTAAAAAATAATTGTTTCCACTTACTCGACAATCTTTAAAACGAAACAAGACAAAGTGCCACACATCTCTCTCCAGAACCATCACCGCCCCTTTCCCCTGCTTCCTGATCCGGCCCCCCAATCCTTCAAGCAAGCAATTGTTTAGACTGGGGAGGTGGGAGGAGGAAGGCCAATACAACATTCACACAATTGTCTGGTGTTCATTCAACCACAGGGTTGTCCCGAGAGCATAAACTGTTCAGAGAATAAAGCGGGGTTGTGGACATCTCATTAGTAACTTGTGAACCCCCCTCAGAGGGGTCACGTACTGCAGAGGGGCCGCCTTGTGCCAGCACTGTGCACACAGCTGCCACTTGAGGAAGGCTTCCGGACGGACACCCCTCCCTGGTCAGGAGTGAGGAGATTCTCCCCAGTCAGCTGAGCAACTGAAACCTGACTATGTTTACAAACCCTAAGCTGTGCTTTAATCTAAATGCCCACCAGACAGATGAGCAGGACCAGCCCCTCCCCTGATGTGTTCACAAAATGAGTGGCATTGATGCCAATGCTTCGGAAAGGGAGCAAGGGAATCCAACAGGTCGAACAGCACACGGGGAGATATGAGATGACTGTGGGCAGACTTGGCTTAAATGGAACGTTTTCACCCAACCAGCATACTGGGAACCTTTCAAATTTCTCCCCCAAATCAAGTTGGATTCCCACTCCCTTCTGTGGAAGAGCCACTCCTAGGTCCCTGATGCTATTTTCTATCAGGTGACTGTATCAGAGGCTGAGCTTCTGACCTCATGGACCCTCAGACTGAAACTGGATGGCTTTGTAGAATATTTTCACTCAAGTATTTTGTGTGGGAAATAGAAGGGGAAGGAATAAAGGGGACAACTCTAAGATGTTTGAATTATCATCCTGCGCATCATTTTAGTCAGTTAAGTAAGTAAAACAATCAAACCAAATGACTTAAAAGTCATGTAGGGAGAAACAAAGATCTTTCTTTTTCTTTTTTTAATTCTTTTTGCATCCTGCAGACACAGAGGTAAAAAAAAAAAAAAAAAAAATGACTGACACTTAAATATGAAAGAATTCTTTACAATTAAATCCACAACTTTATACATTTATCTTACTCACATGTCAGTGAAAAATCACCAATTATTACTGTTTCTACTTAATAACTGAAAAATCACCAATTATTATGAAATATGACAAATTATATAAAAGAACCAAAAAGATCTCATAAAAAAATATATCCAGGTCTGAAGAGTGCTGTAAGCTTGATGCCTTCACATCCTTCTCTTCTGTGTGCTTATGTATAACACTGAAAAAACAAAACAAAACATACAGACATTGAAGAACTGTCCTTAAGCATCATAACAGTAAGTTTCTTTTAAAAATATATATTGTTTTGATTTTTTACAGAGAGGAAGAGAGAGGAATAGAGAGTTAGAAACATCGACGAGAGAGAAACATCGATCAGCTGCCTCCTGCACACCTCCCATTGGGGATATGCCCGCAACCAAGGTACATGCCCTTGAGTGGAATCAAACCTGGGACCCTTCAGTCCGCAGGCTGACACTCTATCCAGAGCCAAAATGGTTAGGGCATAACAATAAGCTTTAAAAGCAACAGATTTTGGCCTGACACCTCTACAAATCGAAAGGAAATTTCCATACTACACAATAAACTCTAGAACTACTGTAGACTAATTTTATGAATCTAGACTTGGTTTGATGTTATACAGGACTGTGTTCTAGTCTTAGCTGACTTACTTTTGTGACCAGGAGGATAAAACAAAATGAATGTGAAAGTTACCAGAATACAAAAATGTTTTATGATTATAGGTACATTAATTATGCTTGAAGTAAAGTAAATCAATAAATTTTACGAGGCTAGATTCAGATTATGAATAAAGAACATATTTTCACCCATTTCCCCAACAGAAACTCTAAATTTACTGTCTAATTTTATAATTGTGACAGGATAAACAAGATCTGAGGAGCTTGTTATTTAAAAAAAAAAAAGTCCTTTTTCTGAGTTCCCTGGTGTTGCCAAAGTGCTGCTTTGCTAGGCTTCCTGTGACCACCCACACTGAAGTCTTCAGGAGAGGTGGTCCATAAGAATAAGACAGGATATAAGACAAAATGCTATGCCTGGGTCACCAAAGGTGTACCTCCCTCACATCCCCACCTACTCAGATTCTGACAGATTTGTTCACAGGGAAATTTAGAGGTATCTTGATGAAAGATCATCCTATATAACAAAAGCATAATATTCTAAGTGTCCAGTCGTCCATTCAACCAATCAAAGCATAATATGCTAATGATATGTTAAGGCCACTCAACCGCTCACTATGAAGTGCACTGACCACCAGGGGGCAGACGCTCCAACGGGTAGGTTAGCTTGCTGCTGGGGTCCAGCCGAGCTAGACGGTCTGGACATGCCCTGGAGCCCTCCCTGCGGTTCCTCCTCAGCTGGCCAACCTCCCGTATCCCTCCTCGACCCCGATTGTACACTGGTGGGGTTCCTCCACCTGGCCTGGGCCCTCTCGCAATCTGGGACCCCTTAGGGATATTGGAGAGCCGGTTTTGGCCCGATCCTGCTCAACACAGGAGCTGCCCCCTGGTGGTCAGTGTGCTCCCACAGGGGGAGTGCCGCTCAGTGAGAAATGGGGCTCACAGCTGGTCAGTGCAGTGGTGGTGGCAGAAGCCTCTCCCGCCTCTGCAGCAGCCCTAAGGATGTCCGACTGATGGCTTAGGCCCACTCTCGATCAGTCAGACATCCCCCAAGGGCTCCTGGACTGCGAGAGGGTGCAGACTGGGCTGAGGGACACCACCCCCACCCCCAAGTGCATGAATTTCATGCACTGGGCCTCTAGTAGCACAGATTAATCAGGTAAGCAGAGATCCTCTTTAAGAGTCTAGGACAGGGGTGGGCAAACTTTTTGACTCGAGGGCCACAATGGGTTCTTAAACTGGACCAGAGGGCCGGAACAAAAGCATGGATGGAGTGTTTGTGTGAACTAATATAAATTCAAAGTAAACATCATTACATAAAAGGGTACGGTCTTTTTTTTCAATAGTTTTATTCATTTCAAACAGGCCGGATCCGGCCCGCGGGCCGTAGTTTGCCCACGGCTGGTCTAGGATGTGTGTGTGTGTGTGTGTGAGGGGGGAGGGGGGGCGTTAATTGGGGAAAAAGGAGACATATGTAAAACTTTAGATAATAAAAAAAAACGTCTAGGATGTGAATGTGGGAGTCTAAAAATAACTACCACTGATTATTAATTATTACATCATGGAAAAGATATATGAAGAGAAGCATCAAAATGACAGTAAAACATCCTGGGAAATTGGACATGGTTTACATGTTGTATACGCATGTGACAGGATCCACCCTATCACTTACAGAACCTGCAACTGACTGCTATCAGTTGTCTTGAAATGTTGAAAAATCCTAACATTTCTTAGTAAATGTAAGAGATCAAATAAGAACAGTATGAAAAATGAGAGGAGAAACTCTACATGTTAGAACTAAAAAGCATATTATATATGAAGATATGGGAAAATATGGCATTGTACGACCAGGAGATAGAATACCCACACTAAGTCAGAGCGCTGAGTTCACAGCAAAGGGGCTGAGGGAGTTACCCAGAACTAAAGAACGCACACCAATAAAAAGCCCAAACTCAGGTTCCCAGAGCTCCATTTGGGGAATGGGAACAAAAAGTGGGGAGGGGTCAAGGGATAATTACCATCGTTTTGAAGTCTTCTCCTTCTCCCTAAAAATTCATATATTACTTTAGTGATAATGTGTTTTTAAATGAGGTACTTAAAAGTAAACATAATAATCACAGCCATATATTAGCTGTTAAAAAGCTGAGTAATTTTAGAACCATATTTCCTGTTTTGTCATTTTTGTCAAATTAAAAGATACAATCTCCACAGAGAGCATTTAAATGATTCACAAAGGACAAATAGGACAAGCTAACTGCCAAATGATGCAAACCAAAGATAGCAGGGAAACACTGGCCATTCTTACAGCCCCAGATTCCAGTGTGAGAGGCAGTGTTGGGGGAATAGAATAAACTGTATTCAACAGAAAGAGTTCAGGTCAGTATACCAATGCCCCTCAGTAAGGGCAGGGGAGATTTTTTAGTCCCCAAATCCATGAAGCTACTAAAAATAAACTGGTCACACTGAAGATTTGAAATATAAAAATTTAAAAGTAAACAAAATAAAACTAAAACTGAACTTTTAAGTTATCTAGAAAACCCGCTGGTGATCCCAACTATAAACACAAAGGCTTAGTTCAGATGTTGTACAACTACACTACAGAGCGAAGGAATATTACCGTTGTTTCCTCGGATAAATGCATCCCCATACTTATTCTTCAGCTGTCCATTTACATATTCTTCTGTCTGCTCCAAGGCTATATTCATGTAGCCATCCAGACAAGCCAGGACCCCTGCAGACAGATTGAGTCAAAGAGAAGATATACAAAGCAAGGAAGAGTTGAAAATTACAGGATATACCTTAGAGCTGACCATCTTTCCATTCATTGGCTCTTACATGCTTAATATAAAAATTCATACTGTAAACAACACTGAATAGATGGACGCATAGAAAAATGCCTTTATTTAATGTACATCTGAATAAAAGCTAAGAAGCATACAGCATGAAAGTAGGAAAAACAATGATCTGTCACTTTTTTCACGGTATGTGTGATAACAGTAACTTGTAAAGCCTTCACAAAAGTAACATAATAAGAATACGCCAAATATAACACCATTCTTTGAAAACCAAAAAAATGAGTAGGCAATTATGCAGGAGCAAATGACCATTAGCCAAGACTCTTCCCTTCCAGGGGCATTTCTTACTTTAGCCACTAAGTGAAATACGGGTCTGGCAGATTTATTTCATTCTTTCACAACAAGTACTGCAGCAAATGAATGTACTCCAAGGTTAAGAGGAAGTCTCCACAATCTGTTAAAATAATAGAGGAGGAGACAGCAGGTGCTCCTGAAGGAACAACTTAAAGCTGTGACTCACAGTGAAGAGCAGCTTGAGAATACAAGGCAACATATTGCATTATAACACATCCCTTTCTGTTTGTTACAGTTATAATATTTCAAATCCAGACTAATACAGAAAAATGGCCACAAACATTCTAGGGAACTTTCAAAGAAACTGGGTGAATAGTTTTCAAAACTGAGTCTCTAACTTAAAGAGGTATTTTCTAGAAAAATAATTTAAGTGAAAGCAAATACTACAGATTAGATTCAATTAACCAAGTTGACAACTTCATTTAGTCTCAATTTCGTTAGTATGCTCCTCACTCCCTGCCTCCGGCCCCATTCTCCTCTAAACAAAAGTTTCTTTTCAAAATTGTATGTGTAACGAGAGCACAAAACATTCACCTAACAGAATTCTGCTAAAAACTGGAAGCTTTCAGAGAATCACAATGGATTCTGAACATTAACAATTATCTCTTATCAAAAAGTTTATGATACAACTCTACAGTTTATTTCCTGCTGTATTAATTTTACAATTAAACCACAATTGTAAAAGAGCAAGAAACTTCTGAGACCTGGTCTGCAAATCTGTTTGAAAATGCATCAAGAGCATTTCAAAATTAAATGTTCACTTCTAATAAAAATAGCTATTCTCAAAGGAAAGGTTGTGTCTTTTTTTTTAAAAAAAGAAAAAGGTGCCAGGTTATAATTGTAACACCTTCCTTACTCTAAGGGATAAACTACTATAAATAATAGAAAATAAAGTTTTCGTTAAGCTTAAAGAGAAACTGCTACAAAGAGCTGGTTTTTAGTAGTATTTAACCACAAAATGAGAGCTCTGTGTAGTAATACTCCCAACAGTGTACACCACTTTGCTTTAATAGTATAGAAGCCATGAGCCAGACATTCAGAAAGAGAAAAGTTATGACTACCACCCATGTGAAAGGTTATTTAGCCTCACTAGTAAACAGAGAAATATAAATAAAATGAGGTATTACTTGTTGCCAATTAGGATGAAAAAGTTGAAAACAAAGCTAATACAAGGGTAGGTGAGAGCCTAAAGAAGAATGAACCCTCTGCTCCAATGCTCTTCGACTCAGAAATCTTAGCCTAGGGAATTGATTCTAAAGAAATAGTTGGACAGATGCTCAAGATATGTCAAAGGAGCAAATATGTTTATAACAACAAAACTGATAAACCCTTAAATGCGCATTCATAGGGAATTGGTTAAAAATTAACACAAAATTATGGTACATCCACACAAGGTAACCCCATGGAGTCATTAAACACTTTATATTGTCAGATAACTGAACATATTTTTTACTATTAAAAGAAAAATCAGGGTGCATGTATAGCTGATCCCACTGATGTAAAACTATGCTTATATGGAGACAGATCCAGTTGGTAAGGCTGATTGTCTCTGGGTAGTAGAATTTTGGGAGAATTGGCTTTCTTCTTGAGTATACTTTTCTCTAGTATTTGCTTTGAAATTTATAACAAAACAAAAAGTCCCACATATATTACATTTATAAATAGGTAAATTTTCCCTAAAGAGCAGAGACAAAAAGGTCCAGCTGGTTGGTCTCCTCAATGAAGCGGGTACTGAGAAGATATTGAACACAGTGTTCACTCTAATCACCTGCTGAACATACTCAAATCTCTAGAAGTTTATTACATACTCTTTTAGGTTCATCAAAAGTTCATGGATGAGAAGCAGTACAGAGAGACTTTATAGTATCTCACTATTTAGTATAATCCACTGGTTTCACTAAAAAATCCTATTAAATTGGAGATGTTATTAATATCAAGAAACCAAAGCAGTATATAAACAGCAAGGCGTTTGTGTCATGCATGAGTCTGAGTCCTAGTTCCTCTCTTACCAGGTGGGGATAATCAACGGAGATCTCAAAGGACTTATATGAAGATAAAATGAAAATTAAAGTGTTGAGCACTCATTGGACCCACAGTAAGCTCTCAATAAAATTAAGTTTGCATGTGTGAAATAAGCTCAAGAGATTACTATCATTATTCAGAAGAGAGATGAAAAATTATTCAAAAAGGAGACTAAGGAAAGGCCATAACATCTGCTAACGAATTAGTTTTCTGTACCTGTAAACTAGTCCAGGTAATTTAACATATCTTAATTTTGGAAGACTAGAAATTTAGTAACTTAAAAAATGGAATTTGATACCCACGCAATTAATTTTAGTAGTGTCGCAGCCTTAAAAAGAGCATTCTCTAAAAGAACAGAAAGGTGTTTTTGGATAACCCGCACATTATGCGAGTGGGAAGTTTATGCTGTAACATGACACTGTCTAAATAGCTGCTGCCAACCTTCAATACTTCTGCAAAACAAACGCTATTGTGCCAAGGGTCCTTCAGTATCCAGCCAGCTATTCACGCCTGAGGCGACTGGGAATCCTTGGCTGCTACCAGGGTACCAGGGAACTGAGGCACACAGGCTCTCAAAGCAGAGACAGGAGACGGGAGCCACAAACCACACCGGAAGTCAGAAGCACACACTCTGGTGTCAGTTGTGTCTCTAAAGGGGATCAATCCAGGGGAAGAAAAGAGGTGGGCATAAAAACTGTTGACAACCAATGATTTTTGAGATTCACTGGGTATGTTTAAAAGGTTGCTAAAAATCAGTTAGTCATATTTACTTATTTAATTACACCAGTGAGGATGAAGCAGAAAAATATTACCTCGATAATCCACTCCAGAATTTAGTTTTACCACCACTGGTCGTCCAATGATTTGCTTTAAGAAGTCACTGGGAGTTTGCTTCCGTAGACTCATTGTAACAATCCTGATCAGAAATCTGAAAAGGGGCAATAAAGGCAAGGACAAAAGTTAATTAATGAACCAAAAAAAAAAAAAAAAAAAAAAAAAGAGCCTGAAGGCCTTAACATATTTAAAGGACACCAAGCATCAATGGAGCACATGTGAAGACTCCACATTATTCTACCACCACACAACAGCTAACATGTTTCAGGACCTACTAGGAGCCAGGAACTAAGTGATGTGCTTTCCATACATTATCTCATCAGTCCTCACATCGACCCTCTGACACAGCCTCATCGTAGAAGGGCCCTGTTCTCAACCACTTGTACTACTGCCTCACACACAAATCAGTATACCCATTCATTGAATGCTTGTGTTATTTATGCAGAGCACTCTGCTAAGATCCTTATACACACTACCAAATTTAATCTTTACAAGAACCCTGGGAAGGTCTTAATATCCCCATTTTGGTAATGAAAATAAAGGCACACAGAAAGATGAAATAATTTGCTCCCAAATGTGGTGAAACCAACATTCAAGCTCAAATCAGCCATATTTTAAAGTCTATTCAAAGGTTCTCATAATTTAAGTTAAATAATTTTCTTTTCCAAGAGAAGTCAACATCCCAAGTTAAATAACAGAAAATACAAGTTTTAAAAACTACTCTTGAATTTGGGACCTCCTCATCCACTGCATCTCCCCAAGGCCTGAAAAAAATCTTAATGTGATCAACTGATTATTTTGCTCAGCAAATTTTAATTTAACTTTTCCACTGAACTGTCAGTGTATTTTTTTTGCTACATACTCTCAACAGAACTAAAATCACAACTACTATTCTGGATAACCACTATTCATTCAGGACTCAGACCACACAACAATGTTATGCAGTTTTGAACACAAGGAAAATAAAAAACAAAGTAAATACTGTAACAGATTATATACCTTTAATGGGTTCAGTAAAAACAAATCTTCCCATTCATTTATAAACTGCCTTATTTATGTGCTGAACATGTGCCATTTTGTGGATGAATAGATCCAGAGACTATTAACCCTGAGGGCCTGATATTGACTCAACTCATGAGTCTTAAGTTCATTTCCTATCAGATGCTAAATCCCATTATGCCAGTTTCTTCATATATAAGATCGAGATCAAACTAGCTATTTTGTGTTAAAAAACTAGTAAGATGCATCATGAAGTGAAAATCTAGTTCACAGGGATAGTATTAACTGCCTTGTTCAGTTAACAACAGAAAAAAGAATACAAACCTAGACTATTAGTTGTTTAACTGATTGTGTCCCGGTTTTTTGTTCGTTTTTGAGTTTTTTTGCATTTTTTCTTTTTGTTGAATTTATTGAGGTGACACTGGTTAACAAAATTATACTGGTTTCAGGTGCACAATTCTACAGTGCATCACCTGTACTGTATTGTGTGTTCACCATCCCAAGTCCATCACCATTTATCCCCCATACCCTCTCACACCTCCTCCTTCTCCCCCCACACAAGCACCACACTGTTGTCTGTGTCCATGAGTTTTTTCTTTTTAACTCTATCCCCTCCATCCCCGACACCCAACCCCACCCCCTCGATAGCTGTTAGTCTGCTCTATGAGACTGTCTCTATTTTGCTTGTTAGTTCATTTTGTTCATCCCAGACTATTAGTTATTTAACTGATAGTGTTAATATTTTAAAAATCTTATTAATGTTCTCTCCCCTCACCTTTAAAAAAAAGCTCGGCTATAGCCCTAGCCGGTTTGGCTCAGATCAAGCTGTGGACTGAAGAGTCCTGGGTTCAATTCTGGTCAAGGGCACATACCTCAGTTGTAGGCTCAGTCGGAGCTGTGTGGGAGGGAACCTACCACTGTGTTTCTCTTACATAGAGTTTCTCTCTCCCTGCTTCTCCCGCTCCCTTCCATTCCTTCTAAAACATCAATGGAAAAAATATCCTCGGGTGAGGATTTCCAAAAACTAAAATGAATAAATAAATAAATAAATGTACAGCTATATTCTTGTAAGCTTATCAAAGATCATACCTCTGCCATTACTAGTAAGCCTCATCTTTACTCCAATTAACACCGATTTCTGTCTGAAGGCATTCAACACTTCAAACTTTCACCAGCACCTTAGTGGCAGGCACATAGGCTGGGTAGGGATGCAACACCAACAAGATATGGCCTTGGACCCTTGGAATTTATACTCCAAAGCAGACCACACACACACACACACACATACACACACACACACACACCCCTTGTAAAAGGAGAATTTTTAAAAGTTGTATGTAGTTGGACAGAATTTTGCAGAGAACAGCACACAGAAAGATCAGAGGACTTCTGGAGGTGACACCTGAGCGGAGTGTGAAGGAAGAGTCCACCGGCTGGAAGGGCAGAAAGCTTGGCGAAGGCCTTGGACAGTGTGAGGAGAACATCGACACAGGCAGGGAGGGCCAGCTGCCGCCTCCGAAGGCAGCAGGGCCACATTCCTGGGGAGCATGACTAAGAGCTTGGCCTGGAGCCTCTAGGGCCGTTTCCCAAACATGAGCCTTTGGATCACTTGGAGATTCCGCTTCAGTAGAACCAGGGTAGGAACCCGGGATCTGTTTGCACAAGCCTAGGAGACTCCTATGAACCGGTGGGTATGGGAAATAGTGTCCGTGGCTGGGGACACGGGATGGTTGAAGCAGAGACCTGCATGAGTACCACTGTCCACTTCAGATGGAGTGGAGATGTGCTCTGGCAGCAAGTTTCACATCTGGTTCTACTTGACCTGTCACCAATTACTGTCGTATATTCTTTTTTTTTTTTTTTAATACAAGTCTCTTCTCCCTCAACAGACTGTAAGCCACATGAAAGGAGAGACAAATACCAAGCTTTTCATTTATTCTCCAGAGCATCTATATTCTGGCAGATCTCTTGAAAAATATTTTAACAGTTATTTGGAAAGAGGATGTTGCTTCAAACACATTTTATCCATCACTTTAGAGTCCATAATTTTTACATTTGTCTTCATTAGGCTTCCTTGATACTCCCTTTTACTTAATAACTTGCCCATAAATCCATTTTGTATGAGTAAATTGGTCTCAACATCACAATTTTTCCCATCACTTGGCTCACGTGAAAACTTTGTTTTCATCTTTGAAACTGGATAAGGCAGAAGGAACAGTTCTGACCATTTATGAAGCAAGAGAACAGACGCTTGAACCATCTATATTATAAAAGGCCAGTGGCCGTAATGCAGTAACGACCAAACGACCGGTCACTAGGAGGTGCACTGATGGGTCCCCAGGTCCTGTGGGTCTGGGTCTCGTGCAATGTCACACACTGAGGCTTTAGTAGACACATAAGAGGAAAAAGGCCTCCTTTCTGCAGGGTCACCTTGATAAAACTCCTCCCTTAAAAATTAACGCCACAACCACCCTCTATGCCTCCAACCCCGGTTTGTTCTAACTAAATTACCTATTTTCACACATGGCTATTCAAAGGCAGAAGCTTCTGAGAGTTCTGAGAACATCTGCAAATCGCCCTGCAGAGATTTCCTTTAGTAAAAAAAATGGGGGGAAAGAACCAAATTTTACTCATTCAGGTATGTGCCAGGCATTAGAGTCCTGAGCAATTCACAAGGTCACCAGGTGAGGTGGCAAGCAGAACCAAGGCTTGATCCCAAAGCCCAAGCCCTTGCAAAGGCACAACTGCCCTTTGGACTATGTCAAGGTTCTCCTGTTAAACAGGCGATGGCCAGAGAAAGTGAGAGGGAGCCTAAATTATTGTAAATCAGCCCATAAAGGACTATAACGACCAGAAAGAAATATCTCTAATGTAATTTTGAGTCATGTCACTGAGCAAAAAAACACGTAAATTCTTGTTTCTTGGCCATGTTCACCTGGAAATTTTTGCCTACTCTTAAAATATTTACAGCTTAGGGTGAAAAAAAAATTTGAAAAGCAAAATATTGCTATGAAACATAATATTACAACCCAAGTAAATATACTTTAGCAGAATATATCAGTCTGAGAGGACATCCAACACTGAGAACGGCTCTCCTTTCTAGCGGACCTGTCTCCCACAGCAGGCTCCAAGCTTCTGGGGGATCTCTGGTACCTAAACACACTGCCCAAGCCTGTGGAAGGGGCATTTAAGGGCAGTGCTAAGACAAGTCTCCCGTCCCTCCCCTCGCCAACTATGGCTATAGTGACTAATACAGTATCATTCATGCACCTGAGCAGCTATAACATAGTAACCACCAAATAAAATATGGAGAAAGGAAAAATGTTTCTTTGTTGTCCAAGAAGCACCTGCATCTGAATCAACAGAGATGCTTGCTAAAATGCAGATAGATTCCTGAAGCCTCCCCAAAGTCAGGCTGTCCAGGCAAGGGGCGTTGGAACTCACATCAAGTTCCCCAAATAATCCCCGTAAGCAAATGGTTCCTGACCAGGAGAGATTTTGCCCCCAACCTCAGGAACATTTGGAAATGTCTGGAGGCATTTTGGATTGTCCTGAATGAGGATACTAGATACCTACTGGTATCTAGTAGGTAGAGGCCAAGGATATCGCTTACCCGTGTTCAAAGGATAAGAAAGCCCTCCCTCACAAAAAATTAACTGACCCAAAATGTCAATTTCGGGTGAGAAACTGCTGTAAATCCTAAATCAAAAAGAGCACTGTTCTCTGGTCTCGACATCAAGTTTTGAAAAAAAACACCTTCGAGGTGGAACAAATGAGAACAAACAGCTAAGTTCTAACGGGATGACAGAGTATAAATTGTAATTTATTAAATACTTTATCCCAGCAGTTAGAGAATCTGAAAACAACTACTGTCAACAAATCTTGAAGGGGTTGTCCTTCTAAATAAGGATTTCTAGCCCTGGCCATGAAAATGGACCCTTTCCCATTTTCAGTGCCACAAATCCCTCGGAGGATAGAAATCTCTGTTACTTGGTACAATTGTAAAAGGAAAGATTCATCCGGGGATGTAAACATCTCTTCAAATTCTAGTATCGAGTGTGCCACAGTTCAGTAGACCACCGAGGCAGCATCAAGGGTACTCACTTGGGAGGCAGGACACCTGAGTTCTAATGCCAGCTCTGCTACTTAATTAGCCGTGCGCCTCGGGTAACTCATCATTTCACCTCTCAAGGCCTCAGGCTCCTCATCTGCAAAATAAGGCAGTTATGCTAGAAGATCACTAAAGTGACCAGTCAGCCAGCCTGCGCAGCAACTCCAACAACACACACACACACACACACACACACACACACACTAACATACCCTCTCAAGATTCCTTCGCAAAACTTAAGGAAGTGGACTTGCCAGACACCACCATTTAACAAACAGAAAACAAACAACAAAATTCCAAAGACAGGCTCACCTTTGCTGGTTGGTGTATTAGAAATGTATTATCAGCTATCATAATTTTGGTGCAACAGGCACAGTCCTACATGAATGATGTAAACGACTAAACTATTTTGTTAAACAATTTGGCAATGTGTATGAAGACCTAAAAAGACCTTAGTAGAAGGCAGCACCTATTCCAATCATTTCACTTCTCAAAATCTAGTCCAAGTAAAGAATCTAAAATACAGGTTTTTTTAAAAAGTTTATCAGGGTATTGCTAAAATGAAGCAAGAACTCACCAATATCCTAAATGCCCCAGAGTTGGGATAGTTGAGTAATTTGGGGGACATACATAATGATGGGTTAGGGAGCCAATCAAAAGAATATACAAAATTAGAGATGTTATTTAGAAGATTTTTTTTTAATTGATGAGAGAGACAGGGCAGGAAGAATTTTTAAATAAAACTGGAAAACTAAATATACTGTGAAGTGACCAAATAGGTAATCTTAGCTCAAGGAGAAATGAGCACAAGCAAGAGTAAAATAGGGAAAGAAATTCTAAGTGGAGGGTTCAGAGGATGGTTTTCTCACTGAGCTCTTCAGTACTTTCTTTTTTTCTACAATAACCTGTACCTCTAAGGGGACCACACTGAACCACGAGCACCTTACCTGCACCCCCCGATGCTGGAAGCCAGAGCCAGAACCCCGGCCAGCGACGCGCGCCCCTGCACACAAAAGCCCTGTGCCAGAGCTGACCACCGGTCAACGGCAGGTGGGCGTCCCCAGCCTGGGAGGGTGGGCCAGCCCGCCCTTAATTCCTGGGGACCCGGTGCAAGCACCCCGATGGCTACAGGCTCGGCGGACAATGTCCTGCAGCCCTAACAACCCGGCGCAGCGCGGCCGTGCCCGGAGTCCGCTTTCCCGCCGAATCCCCAGGCTGAAGTCGGGGTTCCCTGCGACAGCCTGGGGTGCACTCGGAAGCCAGATCCGGGGGCCCCGGCGGGTGCCGTTCGTTACCGCGCGGTCCAGGCGCCCCCGCGGGAGGGGCTCTCGGGAACGGCTCATCCCGGCGCTGACCACCCCGGACCTCCCGGCCGCGCCAGGCGCCACGAGCGCGGCCTTCGCGGGACCGGCCTCCCGCAGGCTCCGCGGCTGCTCCCCACCCTGCCCCGGGCGGCGCAACACCGGGGCTGGGAGTGGCCCGTGCGTCTGCGGGCTCACCTCGTGGCTGGGACCAGGAATGCCCGCTCTAGGAGCCCCACAAGTCCAGCCTCCGCCAACGGGACGAAATCGAAAGTGAAACCGCGGAGGCGGCGGCACTTTCCCGCCTCAGCCAATCACTGCTCCCCTGGCTACGGCGGCCCGCGGGGCCAAAAGAGCCCAGCCTGGCGGGAACGCGCAAATCCTGAAGTTCAGATTCGCCCGAAGGCAAAGTCCGTGCTGCGGGGTTAAATGGAAAGCGCTGGTGCTCTCTCCTTTAACAGAAAACCCCTCTTAAAAAAGTAAAAACGGTAAGAAAAACAGGAAGTGATCTTTCAGGCAGAAATGTAAGAAGTAGCTCGAAGTCATAGGCAACTAGAAATTACTACGAAAGTAATGACTATACACACCCAGAAATGTCCTCGAATAATTGAAAGCAAATAAATAAATAAAAGAAGGAGCCTCAAATATTTAAGTCCACCTTTGGATTTTGACTTAAGTGTGTGACGATGAAGCCATTATTAGCAGGATTTGTTTCCGTGTCAACGTTAATTGACACAAATAGGATTAAAATCACCAAAGTAACTCTGTATTATAATGGAATAAATTGCGTTCCATTACAAACTATTTCTAATTGGAAATGGTGCGCAGACATTAAGTGCTGCTATGGGAACCTGGTTTGGAATTTTGCTTGACTTCTCAATATTCTTGCTATAAATGGAAAGGAAGAGGTAAATAAGGAAACTGTCAAACCGAGACTTGATTCCTTTTTCTACACACATGGCCTCATCACATTAAATCTTATACTTTAATTCTACATAATTTGTAACACCATAAACAGTGGTGATTTCTTTAAACAGATTCTTAACCCTAAGTGTTATAGAATCTAAGAGGCAGAATTTTTTTCTAAGACAAAAATGAATTCCTCCTCTTGTAAGCTAAAGAGATGAACTTTTGATTGATATCACAGATAGGGAACAACTGGGCATGGTTTGCTACAAAAGACAGACTTTCCTGTATCCTTCTATAAAAGCTCACTTTGGGTAAAGACCAAGCATTATGGATTTTTTAAAAGACTGTATTTGAAGTCCTTGCAGTATAAAATATAATGTAAACACAAAATTTAAATAAAGTATTAATTAAAATAATTAGCTGCAAAGAACATACAAAATCTATACTAATAAAAGGGTAATATGCTAATTAGACCGGATGTCCTTCCGGACAAAGCCATGGTAGCGGGGGCCGAGGCAGAGGCGGTTAGGGGCGATCAGGCCGGCAGGCAGATGAGCAGTTAGGAGCCAGCGGTCCTGGATTGTGAGAGGGTTCCCAGATTGGAGAGGGTGCAGGCCGGGCTGAGGGACCCCCCCGCCCCCCCTCCCCCCGCACGAATTTCATGCACGGGGCCTCTAGTAGAATAGAAAACCCTGTCCCTTAAAACCTTTTTCACAAAAGACATCAAATTGTACCATATTCCCCACTACTTGTTTCAATTATTTAAAAAAAGAAGGTTTGATTCATACCCTCTTTCCCTTTGCCAGACAGCCCTGATGGAGTCATTAAGACTGGTGTGGTGGGCAGGGGGTCATGAGGAGTTTTAAGGTCATGGTTCATCTTCAGAGGCAGCTGTAATCCTTTCCAAGGGGCATGGACTGTAAGGGCCCAACTAGACAAATGGGGTGGGCGCCATGAATTACTTCACAAGCCAACAAGTTTACCTAAATGTGTTCATCCAGAATTCTTTCAGCAGCTTATGATTGGCTTTTACCAATTCACAAAGCAACTTTCCATATTTCACAGGGTGTTTTTAGTATCTTTAATTTTGCAAAGAATCAGCAGGATTTTTCTGAAGACTAGTCCACCAAGAACTCATCTCCAAACCCATGGACATAAACATTAATTTATTAAGGCCATAAAAATAAATAAGATAAATCATAACAGTAATTTGACAAGATTTCGTTTAGCTTACATAGTTGTTTAGTTTAATTTTTAAAATTGACAAACCTACATTGACACATCATTATCACCCAAACTCCATAGTTTATATTGGGGTTCACTCTTTCCCCTCCCCCCAATGTTTTTATTGATTTCAGAGAGGCAGGAGAGGGAGAGAGAGGTAGAAACATCAATGATGAGAGACAATCATTGATCAGCTGCCTCTTGCATGCCCCCTACCCGGGATCAAGCCTGCAACCCTGACATGTGCCCTGACGGAACTGAACCATGCGTGACCTCCTGGCTCATAGGTTGATGCTCGGGTATGGTTTCTGAACCACAATGGCCAGGCATGGGTTTACTTTTGGTGTTGTACGTTCTATGGGTTTTGAGAAACATATTCTGCACGTGCCCATTATGACAGTATCATACAGAGTATTGTCAATGCCCTAAAAATCCTCTCTGCTCTGCCTATGCATCCCTCTGTCCCCACGAATCCCTGGCAACCACTGATCTTTTGACTGTCTCCACGGTTCTGCTTTTTCCAGAATATCATAAAGTTGGAATCCTACAGTATGTAGCCTTTTCCGGTTGGCTTCTTTCACTTAGTCATATGCATTTAAGTTTCCTCCATGACTTTTCATGGCTTCGTAACTCATTTCGTTTTAATGCTGGACAGCAGCTCATTGTCGCTATACCACAGTGTATTTATCCCTTTCCTTACTAAAAGATGTCTCGGCCACTCCCAAGCTTTGGCAGTTATGAAGAACCTGCTGTGAACATCTGTCTGCAGGTTTCTGTGCGGACGCAAGTTTTCAACTCGCGGTAAATGAGTTGAGTTTTCAACTCTTTGGATAAAAACCAGGGAGTCAATTGCTGAATTATATAATGAGAGAATATTCAGTTTTGTAGGAAACTGCCAACCTGTCTCCCAAAGCAGCTGTACCATTTTGTATCCCCTCCAGCCACGTACGAGAGTTCCTGTTGCTTCACAATGTCACCAGCATTTGGTATTTCCAGTGTTTGGATTTTGGCCATTCAGTAGGTATGTAGTGGAATCCCACTGCAGTTTTAATTTGCATTTCCCTAATGACATATGATGTGGAGTATTTTTCTAAATAATTTAAATAGATTTTTATTGATTTCAGAGGGAGAGGAAGGGAGAGGAATAGAGAGATAGAAACATCAATGAAAGAGAAATTGTACGGCTGCCTCCTGCATTCCCCCTGCTGGGGACCGAGCCCACAACCCCAGCATGTGCCCTGACTACGAATCAAACCGGGGACTTCTTGGTTCATGGGTCAATGCTCAATCACTCAGCCACACTAGTTGGGCTGGAGTATTTTTTTTTATATGCTTATTTGCTATCGGTATATCTTCTTGGGTGAGGTATCTATTCTGATTTTTTGCCATTTATTATGATTGATTGATTTTTTTAATCATTGAGTTTTAAGAGTTTGTTGCATATTTTAGATAATATTTCTTTAACAGATATGCCTTTTGCAAATATTTTCTCCCAGTCTATGGCTTGTCTTCTCATTCTCTTGAACATATTGGGTATTCTTAAAATAGGCAAATACTAGTATAAAAATACTAAGGTGAACTCTTGCCATTTCATTAGTTGTTCCAAACTTCTAGAGTCCTATTCCTTTAAAAAAAATATGTCCTTTAGAGTTTCATGTTCATAACAAAAAGTATCATGTCTAGCTTATTTTTTAAAACACCCACCAACCTTGTGGACATGTGTGTGATTGTATTTTGTTGATGCTGCTAATAATATATACAAACATGGAACTGGATTGGCCAACAGTCTCCAGAACAGATTTGAATACCCGAATCAGTGTTAGAATCCTAAGAATGCTGGTTGCTCTTCCTCAAGCAATGCATTACTGGTGAAGTGCTGGCATGCACCTGGGCCTTTCCTGGACCTTCAGACTGGACAATAAAGACATCTAATCTGTTACACCCTCGTTTTGGACTATTATTATCTCCCTTGTATCATGGGATGTGAAAGATACCCTATAGTTATTGAATATCTCCCCCCCCCCTCTCTCTTTTTCACAGTGTAGCCTTTCAATCATCACAAGTATGGGCAGGGTCTCAATTCCAACTCTCTACCCCAAATGGGCCCAATGCCTTCTCTCTTGTACTCCTGGGCATTAAAACTGCCACTTCCATTCTTCTTTCTTCTGATCCAATTCAAACCTCATCACCTTCTGGGTGACTGTGAGAGCCTTGAAACTGATCTCATCAGTTGGAGCCCAAGCCCCTTCTCTTCAACCAGGCCAACTCCTGATTGTACTTTAGGTCTTAGCCCAAACATAGATGCCTTAGAGAAGACCTATTTTTAAATATACATTTTTATTGATTTCAGAGAGGAAGGGAGAGGGAGAGAGAGAGAAGTAGAAACATCCATGATGGGAGAATTATTGATCAGCTGCCTCCTGCACATTCTCATGTGCCCTGACCAGGAATAGAACTGTGATCTCCTGGCTCATAGGTCGATGCTCAACCAATGAGCCATGCCGGCTGAGCGTTATAGAAGACCTTTGATAATCCCTCAGACTAAAATATTTTTCCTCTTGTTCATGATCATGTACTTCTCCTTTGTGCCCCTTGTGAATGCCGCTATTAAATAACTCGTGTGTGTGTGTGTGTGTGTGTGTGTGTGTGTGTGTTTTCTTCCTCATGTGTACTCTGTGAGCCCCGGGCCGATGTCTATATCATTTAATATTGTGCTGTAATACCTTCTGAGGAGTAACATGAGCTCATGGACTGATGGACAAATTTCTCAGGAAAGCCGTTGTGCCTTTTATTTTTGACACAAGATGGGACATATTCTACATCATGGGCACTTGGTTTCAGATATCATGTTTGAGATGCTTAAATAAATGCTCGGACTTCACTGGCCATCATTTTGGCATGACTTGCATTTCAAAAGCGATGGACTCCAGGTCTGAGCTCCTCTGCGCAGAGCCTTTCAACCGCCAGGATGCTTTATGCGCCACTGTGAACTCCAGAAAACCTCTCTCAGCTGTAAAACTCAGTGAAATCGGTGTGACGCTGCCCTTGTATTTTAATCAAGATGAACTTGAAAGGTGAACATTATAAGTGGGAGAAATTATTTATAATTTGGTAATAAAAGTTTATGTCCAACACTCCAAATTTCATACATCTGCGATGTGCTGGCCCTGAGATATAAAACAATTGGAGTTGCCTTTACATTTGGCCTTATATGAAAGGTCATAAATTAGAGTGATAGCATTCGTCCTCTTTCCTAGCTCACAAAATTTCCATATTAACTTCTTCACCTCAAACATAAATGGTTACCCAGCTGCAAAGAAAAGAGTTGCGTTGGCCTTTATGAATTATGGTTTACGTTGGAAATCTGCGGAACACGGCCTGCTGCTCGTCTTGCACTGGAGCTAATTCTGCCGCAGTGAAACTAATTAAAACTGTATGGCCAGTTCAAGTCAAGACAGCACAATATACAAAACTCAGGCATACTTTAGATGCCAGCAAATGACATGTGGTTCTTTTAACTCTTAAAAATGCATTTCTACATCTTTCAAGGGTTTTCTCTGCTAGAATACCTGCTACCACATTTATATAAAATAAATTCAATTTTCAAAATGTTCCTAATGTGGTTTTAACGGATAATGTGAAAATTTTGATTTTTTTTAAACTACAAAAACCCCACAATCCGTTTCTATTATGACATAGCATAACTAAATTCATTCCAAAATATTAATGAATTGGACCAGTGCTTTAAACATTTCCAAAAAATGTTTACAGCAAAGAAAAAAGAAAACAACAAAACATAACAGATGTCCTTGATTTTCTAGGGTGGCTTATCAAATCCATATGCTGTGTGTGTGTGTGTGTGTGTGTGTGTGTAAAGGTTCCCTTTGCAAGCACTGTAGCGCAGTTAAAATGAAGCGTATTATACACCAGCAGGGTCAGTCTCAAGAACAACTGCAGAATCTTAGGCCTTCATCTCGGCCCTAGATTCTAGGGAGAATGCAAAAATGTAATACTAAATGCTACTTCTCTGTAACTTTTAGCATCAGAAGCGTGTTTTTTTTTCCCCCCAAATTCTGGATTAATAAACATAATGTAGCTGAAAATCACCAATATGTTAGCATAAGCTCGTTTATCTCAATTTTGCTTTTCTTAAGTAGTTAGCTATTTTTCTCTCTAATATCAGGAGAGATGGATGTCTCTGCAGTCATCGAAGCCGTTGCAGTGAGAAGCACATGTGTTGTTACCTAAAACTCCTAGGAGCAAAGGCTATAGTTGTCTCTGCTGTAACAAAGTCTGCACCAATGTCTGGACAAACTTCTAGAAGGTCACCACACAGAGAGGGTGATCAGCTGTCTCAAAACACAACACTGGCCCGGCCAGAGTGGCTCAGTGGTTGAGCATCAACCTATGAGCCAGGAGGTCGTGGTTCAATTCCTGATCAGGCCACATGCCCGGGCTGTGGGCTCGATCCCCAGTGCGGGGCATGCAGGGGGCAGCCCATCCATGATTCTCTCTCATTATTGATGTTTCAATCTCTCTCTTCCTCTCCCTTTCACTCTGAAATCAATACAAATACATTAAACAAAACAAACACTGTCCTCTTTTCATATCTGTCCTAAAAAGAATTGGGGGAACTGACAGGCATCTCCATAAATTCTAACTAGAAAAAAGGATAATACCCTTTTACCTTGAGAGTGTTCTCTACCAACTCAAATGAGAAGAACCCTAACTGCCTCTATTAGAAAGAGAATCGAGGCCTTTTGATTTATGCTGAAGAATTGAGGCAAACAGGTTGCAGAGGACACCAAATGTGGGAAGGACAGATACAACCTCCACCTATCAAGAGCCAGGACGGATGTTACCATTTCTAGATTGACTCTAATCACACTCCAGGGAGGAGGTGGGGGAGGGGACTGAGTTGTAGGTGTAGGCATTTGCTAGATTAAGGTCCATCCTACCATTATGTCCAAATGACAAGTTGTTCCCTTTTTAATAAAGTCTTGTGAATTTGTTCAGTGCCTGACAAAGAATAGGTGCTCCTAAATATCAAAGGATGACTAAATGGCCAGGTGGATGCATCCTCAGCTGGTCCCAGGATCACAGCCCCTGGGTATCATAGCTTGAATAAATGTTAAATAAAATATGAAAGAAAACAAAGTTCCTAGATGTGGGTTCTAAATCAGAATCTCAGCACTTCTTGAACCTTTTCCCCCCAACACTAATCACACAACTAATTAATAAACATAGCTTCACTGATGATTATTAAGTGCCTGGGCCTGCTGTCCCAATCGGATTTTTGCCTCTGTTCCTATTCAGGAGCAGCAAAGATCTCAGAACCTTCATTGAAGCTTACTTTTCACTCTCCTCTCTACACAGAGAACACACCAACCAGTTCAGTGCATAAGTTACCCTCTATTGCACATGAAGGAAAACTAGGGTCTTATGGATCCCAACCCCCCCTCCAATAATTTATTCTGAGCTAAATTCAATAGTACACTTATAAAATTCAAAACCAAGAGAAAAAGAGATTCTGGTGGAACTTTAGTCATACAGAAAATTGATTGCTTTTAAAATGTAAAGGAATATGACTTTTGTATTCTTGGGGTAAATACCAGTGTCTGTGTTTTAAAAAGTAATATGTTATTCGTTTCCACTAGCTGGAGCAGAGGAAGCCTTGGCTAAGTGCTGTGCATGGCCCTGTCCATCTTTGAAGTTTCTTCATTCCTAAACCACTGGCACCTTTCCATTGGCCCAGGAGTACACTCAGCTCACTTGGTGGTAATACTTGACAAAGGGTGAGGCCATGGACTTCACAGAGTGCTATATTAGAGAGGGGGACACTTTTTTGTCTGGGAAGAGCTACTGAACAAAACTGAGGCAGGGCTCATTTTCCTCCTTTGAACACATGCAAGACCAGTGCCGATACTAAAGCTGACTACGTTCATCTGAGGGCTTTGCTGGAGCGTTATGACTGTGGCAATCATGAGGTATACCACCATAGCTCACCCATCCCTCAGCCTGAGAGGGCCATGGCAAGTCAGATACGGTGGCACAGAACAAGAAAACCCACTGGAAGACACACTAGAAGCAAGGTGTCTATAGAGAAGGGGTGTGAGGAAGGGATACGCCTTGCCTCCTGGTAGAGGAAAGTACGTTCTGGGATGGTGCCGTCAGCCTCCCATGTGGATGGTGAATACTGGCCAATAAGGATGCTATTTGAAGGAGATGAGTGTCTTTTATGTCCTCCCAAAGTTTCCTTCTCAAGGAGCTCCTCTTCCTAGTCTCATAAATCATCTTCTGACATCACATGAATTCTCACCATGGTGGCCCCAGCTGGTGCAACCTGGGCTCTGGCCTCTGCACTTCTGCCCTCTCACTGTTCCCCAAGATAATTCATGTGCTCTCAGCCTCTTTTCCAGTTTTTTAACTTAATGTCATCATGCCAAAGACCTTATAAACACGTGCCCCATAAGGTAATAATAGCAGATTCAATATGTGATGCTGCCCATGCACATTTTAATATGGTAGAGTTCCTTAGCAGCTTAAAGGGGCAGATCTCTTCTTATGAAATGCTGGCATCCGGGCCAGGTGTGGGGAGGCAGTGCATGTATTTGTAGGTGTGATGGCTTTCCCAGACAAGCAGGAGAAATGTCCACTTGCCTACTGACTAGCCTTCCTATTGTATAGGGCCAAGAGTGGACTATATAAACAAGACCCTTTAAACTCTCCACATGTATGAATGAAACAGGCAGTCAAACAATTTCTACTAACAAGAAAAAGCTTAAATCCAACACAAAACACAAAGGCGACTTCATTTATCAATTACAGGTGAATTGTGGGTTAAGCATTCTTTTGCCACTTTTCAGAATGAGCAACTAAAAAGGAAGGGCTAATCGCTGACAATGTCTAATGATTTACTACAAGAGCAAGTGTGAAGTGCATGCATTAGTAAACTGTCCTCCAGCCGGCTTTCCTATCTGAGCTATGCCAGCCCACTTTTTAAGCCTGAATTTTAAGAACTTAAAAAAACAAGAGGGAGCTATCTTTTCAAAATTGGCTTATATCATCTTCAGTTAAGAAAAACGTATATTTATTTTTTAAAGTAATGTCATTTCCAGAAGCCTACCTCTTTCCCTTTGACAGGCCAACAGAATGCTTATCTTCATATTTTCATAATGAAAACTCCCCCAGCTCAGGCTACTCTGGCAGATTTACAACCTTTGAGCAGGAGAGCTGACAGGCATTTTAATATGAAAGGAGATACGATGTCTTTAATGTACAGTGATGTCACTCCTAACAAGGGGAAGCAGCTTTCTGCAGTGCAATCACCATAACAAGGCCAACCTGGCTGCTGCAGGCAGGACCTTCTAACCTCGAGAAAGGTCACAGATAAGGCAGAAAAGCGGGGCCTCTCCTGACTCAGGTGGCAGGGCACGGAGTGAGGTCACAGTCACAAGCCTATGATGGGGGTGCATCAGCCACAGGAAGTCGAAGCCAGGAACTGTCCAGACAGAGCCGACCTTGAGAAGGGAAAAGGTCAACTCTGAGACTGAAAGGGTAATGAAAACCCTCCAGGGACTGTTCAAATGGAAGCTGGATTGCCTGTTGGCCATCTTTCTCCTCTTTCTCCTCCCATGCATAGGCCTCAGAACTTTAAAGTGATATTGACAGCCACGTGGTCATTAGCAGGGTGTGTGATTATTGTGCCCAGAGAAATGACCATTAGCAAATGCTGGAAATTTGCGGCCTTTTATTTGCAAATGAGGCCTTAAAGGTTTAGCATTTTGTGTGGAAAATACTGCTTTAAATTCTCTGAGGCTGATATTCACATGTCCTTGTCCTAAGCCCCCTAACTAATACTGTAAGGATCTTCATCAGATAATCTGAGAACTGCTACATCACTAAATCCCATGTACCCGGGAAAGGCTTTTCCCTTACGAGCCCCAAAGCTCCTTCCATGACACCAGAGAATGAGGCGTGGTTCCCAAGGAAAATTCTAATATTAAATAACTGGGTAGGCTCTCACTATCCAAGTAAACTTTCATTTGTTGAGCAACATTTCTGGAGGTACGAGGGTTAACTTAAGAATTTAGAAGATTTTGCTAGCTCAGAGGATAGCCAAGCATTGAAAATTTGCCAGCACAATTAAATGTACTTCACTTTAATTAAACATAGGTACATTCAACCATTACACACTCAAAATTAAGTACCCAAGATTTATCATGTCAAGGAGCCAAACAGCAAAGGCAAGGGTCAGAACTGACCAATATCAGAAAGGACTCTAATATTTTTAATCTGTTATTATTTAATTGACTTTACTGCATGATTATAAGCTGGAGCAGGCAGCCCTGGGCTGTGTTCTACCTCTGCCACTAATAAGTGATATGATTTGCAAAAGTTACCTCATTTCTTGAGGCCTTGGTTTTATTGTATGTGAAATGGAAATAATCATTTTATATATCTCACATAACTTCTGTAAGAATTAACTGAATCAATGAAAACCATTTATCACGATGCCTAAAGCATGGTTAAATATTCTCTAATTGTTACCTAACACTACTATAATTACTATTGAAAACAGATAAATATACATATTAGTCATTTGTCTTGTATTAAAAATCTCATTTGTAATACTTCAGATTATATAAAATTACCTTATGGTTACAGTTTGTAAAGGAATTTTTTTTTTCCTGGTTGCTCAGAGGATCATACTTCAAGCTCTGAAAGACTACAAGTGGGACCATGGGCTAGTCATCCTTGCCTGATGAATTTGACATAAAAGTGGGTACAAAGCTGTGCTCAATTCTTAATGGCTACTACTCCTCTTCATGTCTGCCCTCCCACACCCCATGCTACTCTAACGCAATGCTCTCCAGCTTTGATGCGCACAGGAAAATAGGGGAGTGAATTATCAGTGCTGACATTCTGGTTTGGGGGATTGAGACAAGAGCCCAGGCATGTGCAATTTAATAGGAAGTCCCATAGATTCTGCTGCATGGAATTCACTGATTCCATGGAGACCCTAATAGCCTCCTGGAGAATTAAGCGTTCCCTCTCGCTTGTCAAGGATGAGAAGAGGGACCTTTAGAGGAGATGTAGTTTCTATATTCTTTCTTGGTTCAGACTTGGATTGCCCTCTGCTTAGGAGGGGCCTTCAGATCCAAGGATTCCAATGGGCCAGGCGGGGGCCAAGCAAAAAGCAAAAGGGAAGATTTCTTAGGCTATCTCTTTCCTCTGTTCTGAGGGAAAGAGAGGAAGGATTTCTGGATGTTTCACTGATATAGGAGAGGAATTAAGGACACAGTTGAAATCTTGGTACAACACTTAACACTGTGTCTGTGGCTGCAGCATTTTTTGTTGTCTCTTAGGTTCTGAATGTGACGATAGATTTCAGATTCAGGGGAGGTGTGGGAACCAACGAGTATGCTTGGAACATAGGTGGGAAGGTCACATTGTACTATAGGAGCTCTTAAACTTAGATCAAGTCTTACTCTGGCTCAGCACACGAGTTCATGGCCCACACACCAAACCTTTGATGCTTTACTAGCTCCATTTTCTGTTTTTCGTCATCTGCATATATTTTTAAAACTCACAACAAGAATTTTATAATACTGTGAGGCATGCCAGGCAGCCTCATTACTAAAATATTGAATCAAAACTTTTATTAAACTCTATTAACATACTACTATTATTTATAAATGACAAGCAACAGAAAGCGCTAACCTCTGGTTTCCAGCGTGGCTTTACGGAACTTGGAAGTCATCACACCTATCTACAAAACAAGAAAGAGCTAAGCAAACTAAAAAACAAGTGTTCTTAGATCCATCAGAGCATTGAGGTCACAGGGCAAACCTCTACCCCAAAAGTTGGAAAGGCAGACAGGTGGCTATAGAGAACCAGAACCTACCAGAGCAGAAACCACTTTGGGAACCAGCGCTGGGGCTGGAAAACCTACATTGGATGCTCAGCCAGGGGCCTCAGTCCAGGAGGCCTCCACACTTTTGTGAGTTTTACCACCAGGAGGCCTACAGGTTCCCACAGTAAAATGGGAGAAAGAGCCCATTGTGTTCCGGGTAGGGGGCAGGCAAAAGCAGCCATTTTGAAAAATGTGAGAGGTCTCTGTTCTTAAGAAGGCCCGCCCTCAAGGAAACTATTTTACAAAAGCCTAACCAACATGGGTTCTACCCAGTGGAGTGGGAACACCCAACTGCAGCCACCTCTAGGCTTCCTGTCTCATCTAAGAGGGAGAGAAAACACTGAGAAGCACTTGTGCAGGTCACTGCCCAGGGCCTGGGCTCACTAACATACGAAGACCTAATCATAGGATTATAGAAGGCTTCTCTCTCCCCCATCTTACCAACATATCCTGTGTAATACATATCCTGTAGGGCTCCTGTATGATAACAGAAGATTATAACGGAAATAACTGCACATTTCAGACTTCATTTAAGAAGAAGTCTCTAGGGAACCCAACAAAAACAGAGTTTAGAAAAAGAAAGAATGAAGACCACCAGAGAAAACGTTAACCTCCGACACCTATAGCTACAACAAAAGTAAATATATCTTAACTCCTAGCCAGATAAACATAAAACTTTATATTCAGAGCCTATTTACTTCAGTTCTTTTTATTCAGTACATCATGTCCTCCTTTCAATAAAAACTTACACTCAGATATGGCAGGTCCACATTCAGATACGGCAGAGTCATTGGAATGATCTGACCAAGACTTTAAAACAAATATGATTAACATGCTAAGGGATCTATTGGCAAGAGCAGACATCATTCAAGAACAGATGGATAATGTAAGCCGGCCGATAGGAATTCTAAGAAAGAATCAAAAGTTAATGATGTACATTAAAAACACTGTAACAGATATGAAAAATGCCTCTCATATGCTTAGCGATAGACTGAACACAGCCATGGAAAGAGTCAGTGAGCTTGAAACTTCTAAATGTCCATTGAAACTTTTAAAACGGAAATATAGTCCATTGGCAGGAGAAGGGGCCTAGGAAATACGAGATGGTGCATTACCGAGGTGCCAGAGCGTCACATGAAAACACAGCCATTTGTTTGAACGTTTAATGTCTCCAAATACTAGAATGTTTGGAAAAACCACATTAGAATAGACTGAGAAGAAGAAAGAAGAATTTATCTGCTGGTTCCTCACCCCCTGCTACTCTTATCTTTCACTGTTAAAGTTTGCCAAGAGTTAGCAACCCCTATACTTCTGATTTGCATCACCTAACCCCCACTTTCCTCCTAGGCAGCTGCTGGGGAAGCCATGCTCCATGATCTGCTGCATGATACTGCCTTTGAGTCCAGAAGCAGGTGGGAGGACCCAGAGCCTCCAGGCCTGGGCGGTAGCTCTTGTAGTAGTAGGCATGGTGAGTCATTCCAGAACCAGCTCTTAACCTGGGGGAAGTTAGGATAACTAGTGGTGTCAAAAATTGGTGCTGGTTAACCTTAGGTGACAGACGCAATGGGCACAGCTCTCCACTGAGAGCAGGTGGGGTCAAGCAAATCTGGGGAGATGCATAAACTGGGTCTAATACACATTCTAAGCTTTGTCATTCAGTCCAGCTTTCATGCATAATAAAGCAGATGTTTTTATAGTCATCTAAGCCGGAGGTTCTCAACCTGTGGGTCACCAACCTGTGGGTCGCGACCCCTTTGGGGGTCGAACGACCCTTTCACAGGGGTCGCCTAAGACCATCGGAAAACACATATATAATTACATATTGTTTTTGTGATGAATCACTATGCTTTAATTATGTTCAATTTGTAACAATGAAAATACATCCTGCATATCAGATATTTACATTACAATTCATAACAGTAGCAAAATTACAGTTATGAAGTAGCAACGAAGATAATTTTATGGTTGGGGGTCACCACAACATGAGGGACTGTATTAAAGGGTCGCGGCGTTAGGAAGGTTGAGAACCATAAGCTCTCTTAGGGTTGATTTAGAAGCACCTGTGCCCCTCCCAATTGGTTCCGAGCTAGGAAGGGGTAAATGGCTATTTCCGTTGCCTTTCCAGATCTCCTACCCATGTTTCTCCACCTCTCTGAGCTCTGGAAGCGGCCCTCAGGCACTGTATCTATAGGTTCCCCAGTTGTCTAGCTTCCAGTTGTTTAACCAATGGGATGAACCAAGCGATCTGAGGATGCAGTGAGAGCGAGGTTGTCAGTGTCAGCTGTGTCCTGTGTCCCTTTAACAAAGAGTACAGCTCCTATCAAGCAATCTTCTCCCCCAGTAAGTCTCTAGTGGCTCCTCCCCTTGTCCCAGCTGGTCTCGGAGCTCCCCTCTGGTGCTAGCCCTTGGGAACTGCCCCACCCTGTACAGGTTTCCTGTAACACAGCCGATACTTTTGAAAAAGTGTCCTTTCTTAAAACTCCCTTTCCTTACAACTTGTGCCTTCTCTTTCCTGTTAGCACCCTAAGTAGTACACGTGGGGACAGGAATATAATTATCAGCACAGAAATAAGGCCTAAGAGTTGTTAGTAAATTACTAGCAAATACTCTTTGACATAAATAAAAATAAAAGTTTTATTATTGGCTCATTGTACGCCTATCAGTAGAGAAATGAAGGACTTCATTTATTAATCAGTATGAGGTTCATCAGGTGAGCCACTGGGGCTCAGCTGAACAATTGCTGGAATGAAGCAAAATGCCAACGTGTTCTCAGGGGAAATAGACAGAACTCTCATTTCCTACCATCTGCCAGGGAAGAACTGGAAGGAAAGAGGTAATGAAAACAGCTAATTTACTCTTTTTGGGAAATTAGGCAAGTCCCAACATTGATTTTATGAAGGCAGAAGGAACATTACTGAGTGGCAAATATCCATGAATACTTTTATCTGAATATAATTCAACCAACTGTAACTCTAGGGCTGTGCAGTTTCCGATACAGTAGCTACTAGCTGTGTGTGGCTATTTAAACTTGAATTCATTAAGATTCAATAACATTTAAAATTCAGCTCCTCAGTCACACTAGCCACTTTGTAAATGCTCGATAGTCACCCGGGGCTGATGGCTACAGTATGGGACAGCACAGAGACAGCACTTGTCCATCATTGCAGAACATTCGATTGGCCAGCTCCGCTCGTAGGAATGAACTCCAGGTTTCTCTATGTTGCATTGTTTTTTCAAACTACCATGTTTATTGGACATTTGGGGCACTAAATTATCTGATACCAGAGAACTATATCAAGTGTAAGCATATGATGTTATATGGAGAAGTGAAAGAGGTCTGTATTGTGACCCTTTAGAGGAGAAAAGATTTCATGACATTGCAGAACATTTTAAAGTGTGCATTTTAAAATTTGTTAAATTTATTTTAAAAATAACAAAATGAGGAGATATTCACCCTAATTGAATAAATATGTATGCTTTTTTCCTCTAAGATATTAGCATTATAGCAACTTCATTTGTTTTAAAATCAATTCTGGGTTGAAGATAAAATCTTAAAAGCCATGCATAATATATTCAGAATGACTTTTGTTTTAGCATATTTGAAAGGAAAAGTACTTTTTAAGATAATAATAAAAAACATGAAAACAAATTAAGTAAAGACCTACAACCTACCTACTCCAGGTAAGGCCAAGAAAAACTAACATGTTAGGTACTTAAACTTGAAATCTATTTGAAAACAATGGGAAAGTTAATCATGAAGCTCTCCAGCCATAATGAGAAGAACTGGTGAAAGAAAAAGAGGTGGGGGAGGGGATCCATGCAAAATTGATAAACTACCTAGGATATTAGAATTGATTGGTATATGAGTAGATCCAAATAAATAGCCAGCTTAGCATAGATAAGAGGCCTTTAAATTACTTTTTATGCATCTCAATATGCATCTTTCATATATATTGAGATTAAACTAGTTTGCAATTTTTACTTTTAAATTCTCAAACAGAGGAGTCAGGGTTTCTTAGAAGGGCTGTCATCATGGTTGGGTTGCACTTACTGCCATCTCCTGGAAAATATGCTAAAAACCAGACCACAGGGGTGGGCACCGAAAGTACACTATTGACTCTTTTAAATGGACGTGTTGTTTTTCTGGAAGAAAAAAAAAAAAGACTGAGGGGCACGGAAAAGAAGAATCAGCGAACATCTACCATCCGTTGGTTTGAAGTCAAGGCGATCACCCTGATAATATGGGTGGGCCTCCTTCAATCAGCTGATGGCCTTCAGAGCAAAGTCTGAGGTTTCCTGAAGAAGGAACTCTGCTCAGACTGTAACAGAGTTTCCAGCCTGTGGCCTGTCCTAGAAATTTCAGACGTGCCAGCCCCCACCATCCTGTGAGCCAGTTCCTTAAAATAAATCTCTCTTTCTCTCTCTCACCCTGACTGACACAGAAGCTAAGTCAGGAGAATATTTCAAAGAGGCCAAACCAGCGCCATCTACCCGTCTGATGCCCCAGAGGGGTCAAGTATGGTGCAAAAGAAACACTAGCAAGTCAAATGGACATTTTAACTCTTCCTATACTGTTAACTTTCTTCTGAGAAGGCTTTCCATCTTCGGGAAGTATTTCAAGCCGATATTTGACCTCCATACTTTGATTATTGTTCTTGGGCTTGCAGAATGAAACCTTGTGCTCTCAGGTATGACCTCCTCGCAGACTTTTCTTTGCAGTTCTGATGGTTCCTAGTACTGAACCCAGTGGGGTCAAGGAATTTTAGCACAGTCCTCTTTGACTCCATCTTCACGTTCATCACCTGTAACTAACGAGATGTAAAGCACTGTCATTTCCTCCTTCTTGCTCAGATCTGTCCTGCTTTTGGTGTGTGTGTTTTCTCACCGTTCCCATTGATGCCGCTATTGCCCGGCCTTCACTTCACCTCTAGTCTCAGGAGTTTTGAGGCTAAGCAGGACCTCAGGATTGGTGGCCGCAGTGCGTGAACACGAGGGATTGAGGAACCTCCTGGGGAAGAATGGCTCTGAGGGCGGAGCTAGGTGCACAGTGTGGTCCAGGGTCAACCCCTCAGGCTCAGAGGGAGGAAGTTCTTAGGACAGTTTGGTGCCCCTCTGCCCCGACATCCCACTCCAATGTCACACTTGTGCCTCAGTCTTCTGGAGAGAGGGACAACTGACAGGGCCTTTCCCACAACCTTTCACAACCTTTTGAGACTCTGGAAATCCGAAGGAGACGTCAGCTTTGGGAAGATGCAGCCGAGTATGTATGAGGGGATTAAAGGATGCTGCCCACTTTATTCCAGAACATGGAAGCTTGGCTTCTATGGACTTCAGGCAGTGGTGTGCTGATAATTTTTAACCAGCAGCTCTCTGGAAAGAAAGAAAGAAAGCCCAGATTTGTAGAACTTGCTGATTCTCATGGAGTGAATGTTCCCACCATGCCGATTCCAAGCTACCAATGTGGTGTCATTAGCGCAGCACGGGGAGGAGACAGACAGAAGCTCTTTTCCACTCATATGTTATTGAAACTAACAAGAGGTTCTCTTCCTCATCCCACTCCTACAGTCTACCTTCCATTCCGCTAGCCTTTTAGTTCATTTGAGGCCTTTACCCATGAGCTGGAGGGGGAACTTCTTGGGAAAGGGCAACTCTATGGAACTTTTCTATATCATTTCTCTCTTCTCAGAGCCACCTTTCCTAGGTCCTGCCTGTCTGTGACCAGGCTTTTCCGATGACATGTCAGGGCAGTTCTTTCTCAACTTTGGGGAGGAAGGAGGGTCCTTCCATGCTTCGTAACACCTCCCCCCACACCCCCATTTGTATCTCTTGCTTATACAAGAGAACTTTTCACTTTAAATGAAGAATCCCCGATCCCCAGAATCCCATCATGCTCACCTCTTTCCTAATAAGTAAAAACATAGAGTGAACGCAGTGTACGGTGACTAAAGATTTCCCCGGCGACAGTTCCCTGGATGAAACACGAGGTCCTACTTGGGCCACACCGCCCACCAGGAAGGGTCTTCGTGGACATGCTGCATCTCGGCCTCAGTCCCTGTCTGAGCCAGGCGGGGACTGGCACCTTGCCTTGTTGGAATTGGCTCTGCACCTTGTTTAAGTGGGCACCCCGCCATACTAATTGATGGGTATGAGTGCAGACATGCTAGAGAACCAGTATGCACATCAGATCTGAGGAGGAGAAGGATTTCAGCCCAGAAATAGCAAAACAGTGCTGAGTTCCTGTGCCAAGGACAGAGGGAAGATGGTATCAATGTCATTGCTGCAGCTCAGAGTTGGACTTATTTTTAAATGCCCCAAATAGCTTAAAAAAAGAAAAAAAAAGGAAGGTACGGGCCTGAGCAGGAGTAAGAAGGGGCAAGGTTATTGACTTTCAAAAGCAATAGCTATGTCTGCCAACTGTGGTATAAGAAGGTTTTTCATCTAAGAAGTTCCTTGGTTAGAGTAACTTTCTAATCAAGCCTTTGGGCAGATACAGACATTAGAGTCACTCTGGGGTGGGGTCCCCAAGTTAATCACAGTGGGGCTGCTGAGGGTGGGTGTGAATTAGCACTCCCTCCCTGGGGAGTGATCTTCCTGCTTGTCCTTGACCTCCAGCCACCCGGTGGGACCCGCCAGCTCTGCAGCAAATAGTCCAGCAGGCCATCCACCCAGAGCATAGCCATCAACTTGTCCATCATCTTGTCAATTGCATATTTGGTGCAATACAGTCCCTCCATTGGAAGGATAGCTCAGAAACAACCCAATCTGAGTGCAGAAAAGAGAGACTTGACAATGTTAGAACAAGAAAGGCATTGAGAGGCTCTGCATGTACATTAGCACAGGCTACTCCTTGTTTTCCTCTGTGGCTGGCAATGACCTTCTTCAACCTGGGGATAAAAAGCTCAAGAGAATATTAAGTGAAGGACTCAAAGACTGAATAACAGAGATACTAGGTCATCAAGACATAGGACCTAGGAAGTGACAACTATACAGATCACTGATGAAGATGGGATTTATACCTCAATATATGTCTGTCCCAGGATAATATACAAAGTTAAATTAAAGAAGTTTTGGTTGAACTTGAAGAAAGGAGCTGTCTGAAGACTTTAAAAACTCACCCTGAACTGCTGCATTTTTATGTGAGTTGATTGATTATGTATTAGAATATGGGCCACCAATTCAGCCTCTGTCAGCTTTTGAACTAAGTTACTCACTTTATTAGCAATTGAATCTCTGTGCTGAGTAGGAAGAGAAGAAGCCATTGCTCTGAGCCTATTTTTACATCATCCTTCCCTTCCTGACTGTAAAAGTACTTCGTGTTTTTCTAATATTTAAGTCATAAAGTCAAGATGAAAAATTATATAGTGGTTAAAATAAATATGATCATGTTTAACTCGTGTTTAGTTTCTCTCTGCCCTTTTATTTTGTATAGTATTTTTAAAATGTGAACCCAAAAGAAGCAAAATCGGGATAGGGTAGTGGGAACAACACCAAAAGTTTCTTAGTCTCAGCCGAATTAAAATGATTGGGAATAGGTTAGTTTGCTTTTACCAAAAGGCCCCAATCATTCACTTGAAACCAATGGGAAGCATTGAATTCTGAAGGAAAAGCCAAAAGAAAACCCTTTGTGTTGTCCTTGGGGATGATGGGCCCGCTTTTACTGAAAAAGAGGTGAAATCATTTGAGTTTAATGACTCTACTCCTAATGTCTTCTAATGTTGGATGTAGTCTAAGCTTATTGCATAGAAACTTGTGTCCATAATTCCCAGTAGTGCCATTAGAATGACTTATGCGTGTGCATATTTCTTTAGCTTGGCTTCAAATCCCATACACTGTGATCAGTCCAACCAGCTCTCTAAACCGAGGGTCACAGAGGCCCCCTCACACACAGCACCGCTCACAAGGAGCCTAGAGAAGTTCCAGGTCGGTGCAAGTGACTCGTGAAGTTTTCAAGCGTTTTCTCTTCGTGACTAATTAAAGGTCAGAGGAGGGATGTGGGCCATTTTCCTCCTCAGTTTTCCTCCTGTGATTTGTTAATTTAATAACCTTTAAGATTCCAATTCCACAATTACGTCTGACATTCCAAATGCTGCTCCGAAACAGTGTAGTGCCCCGCTTTTCGTAGTATGATTTCTACTTCTGAGACAGGGGTGGTACGTGATCGATGACTCATTCCGTCTTGAGTGTTTTCCTTCCCAATTCTGGCTTCTCAGACACTCAGCAACCAATTCTGTGCAGAGTCAGAAATGATTTCTTTTTCCCCAAAGGCCCCATTCTTCATAACGGCGGCCTCAGTTCTCAGTGGTCAGCACTGTTTTCCAGGCTCACCCCGGGGTTCACAGTGTCAGTTACCTGCCGTTTCAGTCGTGCGTTTCCTGAACCTGTCTTGGCTCAGTCGCAGCCCAGGCCAACAGCTGCGGGGCTGTGGAGCCTCGTAGCCATACACCACCTGGAATACGTAGAGTGAGTCTTTGGCTCCCGAGACCCACTGAGTGGCCCTCGCCCTGTATTTGTTTCCTATGTCTGCCATGACCAAGTGCCACCAACTAGGTAAGACAACGTGAATCTATTGTCTCGCCCTTCTGTAAGCTAGAAGTCCACAGTCAGGGTGTCAGTGGGGCCATGCTCCCTCTGACACCTGCAGGGGAAGGGTCTAGCCTTGCTTCCTCCAGCTCCAATAGCACCAGATGCTGCTTGGCTTGTGGCAGCACAACTCCCATCTTCACTTGGAATTCTCCTGTGTCTCATCACGTATGTTTGTGTTCATGTCCAAATTTCTATTTTCATAAGGACACCAGTCATATTGGATTAGGGCTCACCCTGATGATCTCATTGGAACTTACTGCATCTGCAAAGACCCCATTTTACCAAAGAAGGTCACAGTCTGAGGTCCCAGGTGTTAAGACTTCAATGCATCTATCTGGGGAGACACAATTCACCCATAACACTCCCTCTCAATCTTTCACCCAGTTCATCTGCTTTCATTCTACAAATGTGTTTAATTGAGTACCTACTATGTGCCTCACACTGGGGAGGCACAAGAGAGAGATGTGGAGAATACCCCATAAAAGTTGCATTTTAACAGTCAAGGCAGACAACAAACAAAGAAAATGTGGCATGAGATAAAATCTGAGTAAAATAAACAGGGTCTCTGATTGGGGATAACAGAGGCTGCTTTAGAAAAGGAGTGAATGAAGCATAGGGCTAGCCCTACCTTTCCTTATGTTTTAGTTTTTATTACTTCCTATACGATACCACAGAAGTTTGCCTTTATAACTTCATTTGAACTGCCTTTACATTACAATCCAGAGCCCTAGTATGAGTCTATTGTTCCATTTTACAGATGAGGAAACTGAGTCTTGGAGAAATTAAATAAGTTGTATGTGGTCACATGGCCAGTAAGTGGTAGAGCCAAGACTTAGATCTCGGTCTAGGAGACTTAAAAAAAAATTCCACTACACATGCTATGGATTTCTTATAGCTGTTAGATCCAGCTACGTGCTATTTCCATGAAACATGCTTAAAGGAAACTGTCACTGGTTGGACAGAAAAAAAATAGGCAAATGTTTTAAAAAAGTAAGTAAAACTATATCAGTCAAATGTAAACTAAATGGCATGTAAAAGGTTTGTCAAAATATAGATTTTAATGCAGAAATCATTAGTGTAATGTGAGATAGTATATATTGATTATAAAAATACAACACACAAAGAAGACAAAAGAGCCAACAACTATTTTATACCAAAAAACCCCAGTGATTAAAATATAGATAAACCCCCAAAAGTTAGAAATACAAGGAACATTGTCAAAACCGCAATCCTAATAAGAGAGCCATACCTCTCAAAACCTGGCAGGTCAAGTAGTCAAAATCTACAACATTCTAGAGAATTTGAATCACAATCAACTAATAAGCAAGCCAACACACAAAAACTATGAAACATTTAAATTTTTATTATGTATCAGGCCATGAAGAAAATCTCAATAAACTGTAAATATTATACACAAACACATTCCCTGGTCATTATGCAAGAAAACTAGATGTTGGGAACAAAATATATCTAAAATAAATCTAACTATATGGGATGAGGAAAAACTACGTTAGACATTCTTTTAAAAAAATAAGAAAGGAAACTATTCAGAATGAGGTACATCTACAAGAGTGGCTAAATATATTTCCAAACTAAATTAAAATAGCACAGGTTATAAAACATTTAAATTTTCATGTATTTAAAAAGGTCTTCATATGTATCTGATATTAAATACATAAATAACTTTTCTGTAAGAATATACAAAGAACTGTTGACATTGGCTATCTTAAGAGAAAGGGGATAGGGTTCAAAGGCAGGAAGGAAAACATGGTACAGAATTTAAATCACACACAATTAACAAGCTATCCAATATACAAAATTACACATTCTTTCCAAATCCCTAGTGAGTATTTTTAAAAGTTTATTATATGGCAGGCAATGAAGAAAAATTAATAAATTCCAAATACTATATACAGACCACGTTCATTAAATGAACATAACGTAACAAAGACCAGCAAAGATTGCACATAAAAGAAAACTACAGACCACATTCACTTATCAATCTTAAAAAAAATATCCTAAATAAAATATTAGTAAACAGAATTCTGCAGCATACTGAAATAAAAATACACCAGGACTAAATGGGGTTTCTTTCAAGAACATAAGAAAATGTCAATATTTAGAAACTTTAGCATAATTTCCCATATTATTGCATCTCAGGAGAAAATCCATAGGATTATTTCCACAGATGCTCAAAAACATTTGATAAAATTCAAATACATTCTAAGACCAAATTTTTATTTATTTATTTATTTTTAAAATATATTTTATTGATTTTTTACAGAGAGGAAGGGAGAGGGATAGAGAGTTGGAAACATTGATGAGAGAGAAACATCAATCAGCTGCCTCCTGCACACCCGCTACTGGGGATATGCCCGAAACCAAGGTACGTGCTCTTGACCGGAATCGAACCTGGGACCCTTCAGTCTGCAGGCCGACGCTCTATCCACTGAGCCAAACCGGTTAGAGCTTTAAGACCAAATTTTTTTTTTTTTTTACATTTACTTTTTTTTTTAATTAAATCTTTATTGTTCAGATTATTACATTTGTTCCTCTTTCCCCCCCCCCCCATAACTCCCCTCCTCCCAGTTCCCGCCCCACCCTCTGCCCTCACTCCCCACCCACTGTCCTCATCCATAGGTGCACGATTTTTGTCCAGTCTCTTCCCGCATCTCCCACACCCCTTTCCCCCCCAAGAATAGTCAGTCCATTCCCTTTCTATGTCCCTGATTCTATTATAATCACCAGTTCATTCTGTTCATCAGATTATTTATTCACTTGATTCTTAGATTCACTTGTTGATAGATGCATATTTGTTGTTCATAATTTGTATCTATACCTTTTTCTTCCTCTTCCTCTTCTTAAAGGATACCTTTCAGCATTTCATATAATCCTGGTTTGGTGGTGATGAACTCCTTTAGCTTTTCCTTATCTGTGAAGCTCTTTATCTGACCTTCAATTCTGAATGATAGCTTTGCTGGATAAAGTAATCTTGGTTGTAGGTTCTTGGTATTCATCACTTTGAATATTTCTTGCCACTCCCTTCTGGCCTGCAAAGTTTCTGTTGAGAAATCAGCTGACAGTCGTATGGGTATTCCCTTGTAGGTAACTGAGTTTCTTTCTCTTGCTGTTTTTAAGATTCTCTCTTTATCTTTTGCTCTTGGCATTTTAATTATGATGTGTCTTGGTGTGGTCCTCTTTGGATTCCTTTTGTTTGGGGTTCTCCGCGCTTCTTGGACCTGTAAGTCCATTTCTTTCACCAGGTGGGGGAAGTTTTCTGTCATTATTTCTTCGAATAGGTTTTCAATGTCTTGCTCTCTCTCATCTTCTGGCACCCCTATAATTCTGATGTTGGTACGCTTGAAGCTGTCCCAGAGGCTCCTTACACTATCCTCACATCTTTGGATTCTTTTTTCATTTTGCTTTTCCGGTTGGATGTTTTTTGCTTCCTCACATTTCAAATCATTGACTTGATTCTTGCGCTCCTCTGGTCTGCTGTCGGGAGTCTGTATAATATTCGTTATTTCAGTCCGTGTATGCTTAATTTCTAGTTGGTTCCCCAATATAAGATCGAGGGTCTCATTAGTTTTCTTGTAGATCTCATTAAGTTTATCGGCGGCTTCTAAACAGTTCTTGAGAGACCTTAAAAGTGTGGTTCTGAACTCTATTTCTTCCATTGACAATTTTGTCCTGTTTCTTTGTCTCCGCATTTTGTTATGCTTCCTTGGTGCACCCCCTAGTGGTCTTTGTTCGCAGTCTTATAGTTAAACCTTGATTGTTGTAGCTAATTCCAGGGAGGGTTTGACCTCCCTGAGTCCCAGCACCCGCTGCAAAGCTGGGAGAGAAAGCTGCACTCGCTCTGACCGAAGCCAGACAGTCCCGCTTCTCCCGTTTGAGTCTGGGTCCCTAAAGACTTGCCTGGATCTGGAGCTCAGAGTCTGCGACTCCCGCCCGATTGAAAACAACAACCGCGCCCTCCGCCGCCAGCCCGCTCCACGCACTCGGCACCTCAGAATTTGACTTCAGCACTGCGCCTCCTCTGAGTGTCCGTAAGCGTTTCTCTTTCCTCCTAGTTGTAGGACTTCTACTCAGCCAGCGTTCCTGTGGTTCTGGGTGATGTCCCTTCCGTTTTTTGGTTTCACTTTTGAAGTAGTTGTTCAAAGCAGCAAACTCCGGGGTTAACCTATGCCGCCATCTTGGTTCTCGAAATATTCTTATCCAAGACCAAATTTTTAACAAAACAAGGGTAGATAGGTAATTCTTCAACATGATAATTTTTTATATATCTATAGATATAGATGTTTTTCTCCAAAAACAAGGACTAGAGTCAATTATTTTAACTGAACCGGGACCTCTAAGGCTTACCAAGTGGCTAGGAGACCCTGATGTAAGTTGGTGGCCCCCAACAATTATAAACAAATTGCTCCAGGACTGCACTTTTTGCTTGGAAGCCAGGCATTAACTTGCCTCCCTCCCAAAACTATGGTGACTTGCACTTTGGGGGTGGGTATCACAGACACCTTCAAGTGTTTAAGGAAACACCATGGGTAGATATCATATAGCCTTCAGAAGGCTGTGGAGCCCTCTCCAAAATAAGGTATTATTCATTACTTGGGGTTGCTTCCCAGATAGATATCACATTATTTATGCACACTTGGCAGGCAATTATCACTATGCTAGGAGATAGGAGTGATCCAATTAGAAAAGGTAGTATAAAATGTGTCCTTTACTTTAGCTCAAGTGAGCAGTGATACCACCCAGGCCCTGGAAGGCATTTTGCTCAGCCTCAGCTCACTGGCAAGGCTTGTTCTGGGTGATAGAATCATCCTAGGCTTCCTCCTATGGGTCGTGGAGAAATCTGCACAATCGCTGGGACATGCTGCTGTACCTGGAGTAATGCCATGGCCAAGTGGAAAGGTCAGTGCTGAAACTTCAGGAGGAAGCCACCTGGCTTTCTAAGGCAGACCCTGGTGGTTTATCAGATTTGTGAAGCTGGTTGGCCCGGAACTCTGGAGGGCATGGCTGAAGTCAGCACTGTAGGTTGCCCTCGTCCTGCCACGTGGGATCCTGTTCATTGGGGCCTTAATTGTATCAAAAGAGCCTCACAAATGCTCCCTGAGACAGGCTCTGTGGGTTTGGTCCCAGCCTCCGACAGTCAGATAACTCAGAATAGCCAATGGGGTGGCATGCTGAGGGGAAGATTCTTTAGAAGTCAAGCTAGCATAAAACAAGGGGTGGATATTACTGAGGGGCAATTCTCTACTGATCTGTTGCATTCCTGCCTGTCTTGAAGACAGGTACCAACTACCCTGAATTTCAGACTATCTTTTCAAGGATGTTTGAATAGCAAACTGTCTGACGGTAAAGATGTGTCTCCTTCCAGTGAAAAGGGTAGTTTTGCTTACAGCCTTAGGCAATAATGTTTCCCACTGGAGAAAAGATGAGGCATACTTACTGCTTAGTATAAAAGATTCAAGTTCCCAAAGCTCAGAGTTCCCATCTTGTAATGTGATGCATGGATTGCATCTACCTGGGTCCATCTGCATCACTCCCTTTGGGCTTGGGAGCAAGGATAATGGACACAAATATGCTGATGCTCATGGTCATTGCTGTGCGGAGAGTAATCAAGTTCTTTGTCTCTGATCTGGAGTCTCATGTCCTCTGCTGGCTCCATAACACCATGGCAGGCCAACTCGTTAGTTTGCAAGTAGAGTAACATCTCAAGCCCTTCATTCTTCTAGACAATAATAGAAGACAAAGACTGATTTATCTAGCCCAGCTTACAGAAAAAAAATTTTTAAATGAAAATTCTATGGCTTCTTATCTAAATGAGACCTCACCTTATCTTGATATCCCTTAGACCCAGAGGAATTGTCAAAACCTCCCCCAAGTTCCCTCCAAATAGGATAACTGAACCCACATAGTCCAATCTATACTATTCCATTCCACAATTTCTAAGGCTTTTTAAGATTCTACCATTGATCCCACTCGAAGAAAATCTTTCTTTATCTATACTAATAACAGGGTAATATGCTAATTAGACTAGGTTGACTGGCCATCTTCTGGACTTCCAACTTCCTTCCGGACAAAGCCATAGTGGTGGGGGCTGAGGCAGAGGTAGTTAGGGGTGATAAGGCTGGGCAGGGGAGAGCAGTTAGGGGCAAGATCAGGCTGGCAGTTGAGTGGCTAGGACCCAGTGGTCCTAGATTGCGAGAGGGATGATCAGGCCTAAACCAGCAGCCGTAAATCCCCTGAGGGGACCCAGATTGGAGAGGGTGCAGGCCAGGCTGAGGGACAACACCCCCCTCTGTGCACAAATTTTGTGCACCGAGCCTCTAGTCTAATATATAAAACTTCCCTCCAGGGATATCAAGCCATCTTGCAAAAACGTAATACTGGATTCTTCATTTTTCTTCTGGGGATTTCAATAGCCCTGAGTCCCTGGAAATAAAATTCTCACATCATTCACCCATTTATTCATTCACCAAATATCTGTAACACCTGGTATACCCAGCACATAGTAAGTGCTCAATAACTATTTAACAAAGGAGTAAATCCCAGTCTAGTTAGGAGAACTGTCAATCAAATCAATACTCAAATATTACATAATTACAAACTGTCTCTGCTTCATCAGTCCCTCCACTGACCCAAGCAGGTTCCCCATCTCAGCAGTTTCAACCAAGCCCATGCTCACCGTGAAGGGACAGCCTCCACTCTATACTAATTTGCATACACTAAGCCCAACTACTCATGCAACCTTCACTGATTATTGCCACTATAATCAATGACTCTCATCAATATCTCATCTCTCAAGTGACTTCAAAGAAACTTTATGATACAACAAAACTTTTAAAGATGACAGAAATAACAGAACTAGAAAAATAGAACACCAGCTCCTTACAGGGTCATTTGCGAGCCCAGCAAATTCCTGTATTAATTGATCCGGCACTTTTCCTGAACAAAGTAATAGAAAGTTAGCCAGCCACAAAGAAATGTCTGGTGGCCAGTGGTAGACTTCATACATAGCAGTAAATACTTCCACCTTTCATCATATTAAAATAGTTGCTCTTTTCTCACAAAACTGTTGATTGGCATGGAAAAATGGTACTTACCAACCACTCTATAACAAAGCATAGGAATGTCTACATTTTAAACATCCTCCTTCATCATTCAGATCAGAAGAGGGATGTGACTTTGAGAGGAGGAAATATGTGACTGACACTGAGTGTAGTATACACCCATCTCATGTTCAGGCTTTGGTATGGGGCAGGGTAACGCACCAATTCTGGCCAATGCCAGCCAAATTTGCTGTCAATAATGAGATAAATCCACGACAGGGTAAGAATCGCTGTCTACCACAGAAAACAGCTTCTTGTTAGTGACATTACTTTGCTGTTCTGTGACCTCCTTCCAGGGGTGATGAATAATATGACAGGCCTTTTGTGAGCTTGTCCAATAAAATTTACAGTTCCTTGCAGTGAAATGAAAGTGGGTGTTGAAGCTGTGTTGAGTGCATAGGCTGCGATTTTCTTAGATAATACCTTGAATTGATCTGATTATGATGCTATTTTGATTTGAAAAAGTAAATGATTGCATTTTGGATATATAATTTCTAAGTCTGAAATATTTTGCACATCACCCAGTCCTTCTCTCTCTGAATTACAAATTCAACACTAAATACAGTAACTCATGATTGTTTGAGAACCTCTTATCTGGAGAGTTTATATTTTAAATTCCATAGGTCTTTAGTTTTCAAAATTGCAAACAAAACAAGTGCTAATGTGAGTGGTGATTGAAAGAAGGGTCCATTCACATTAATACGAAATGACATCAACAAGAGCATGACAGGTAAGGAGAGTTGGTGGGTATAATGGGAGATATCAGCGAATCACGTTTGTGATTGTAAAGGCGATCCATAAAGCCCCCTTGGCTCCAGCCATCTCACCAGACGCCAGTAGTTGGGTTTCGGCCATGTAATGAATGAGCTCCACTGAGATCCATGATGGGACAAAAGCCGCCAAGGGAATAAGTGGGTTGCTTTTAGGACAAACCACTCCACAGAGGGAGGATGGCTTCCCATGGAGCCTCTGGCCCTCTCCCCGGGATCTTCCCCCTTTCTGTAGAGTACTTAACTTTCTGTCCTCATCACCCCTGGGACTTAGGTCCTCATTTTCCACAACCATAGACACAGGAGAGCACCACCCAAAGAGGCAGAGGGAGTGACCAAGTGGCATTCTTCTGAGGTGAGTGGAGTTATGAACCTGGGCCTCAGCACGGCTAAGGAAATGAATGGCGAGTTGGGTTCCTTTTCCTTCCACCATTGGCCCAGTGAAGACTGAAATCTTCCAACAGACTGTGGTAAGAAAACAGTTAAAGATGTAATTTAGAAAACCTCTAAAGGCCAAATTTATAATGTAGAAATTTCTGATAATTAAATTCTGGCAACAAGTAGGTTGACTCAGGCTGCTTTTCCTTCTGGTTCTGCTTTTTAATTGTAGTTTTTGTTTCTATGTTTGCATATGAACTTAGGGTTTCTTTTCATTCCATACCCCTCAATTCCACCAGTAGACCATCACCAACACAGAAATGTTACCTGTTAATAATAACAGTTGCCATTTATTGGTCATCTACCACATCCAGGCACTTTATATAAGAATCCTATGCCAGGTGAGGCCGAAATGGCCCCGGTGAGGTTGAAACGGCCCCAGTGAGATAGGGATAGCCCCGGTGAGGTCGGGACGGCCCCGGTGAGGTCAAGATGGCCCTGGTGAGGATGAAACGGCCCCGGTGAGGTTGGGACGGCTCCAGTGAGGTTGGGACAGATAATGGGGACCAGTATGGACTGATGAACAGGAGTAGATGCAGAGGCAGAGCAGCATTGAACAGACTGTCAAACTACAGTGGGAAGCCTGGGGAGGGTTTGAGCTGGGGGAGAGGGGGCGCGTTAAGAGATCAACCGAAGGACTTATATGCATGCATATAAGAATAACCAATGGACACAAGACACTGGGGGGTAGGGGCCAGGGGAATGTCAAGGAGGGGAAAAAAGGAGACATATGTAATACTCTTTGTAATACTTCAAGAAATAAAAATTATTTTTAAAAAAGAATCCTATAATGTAACTAATAATAATAATAATAACATAAAAATAATATCATACATAACTTTGGGGAACGTTTCCTACATGCCAAGCTTCATTCTCATTTAATTCTCACAACTATCTTAAGAGGTAGGGACTGTTATCACCATTTTAGAGATAAGTAAATCCTATTAATTTCACATAGCAGGTGAGTAAATGATGCTCAGAGAGGTAAATCAGACCGTTATGAAGTAGCAGAGACAGGATTTAAACCAGGGTCTCCGATTTTTAAAATCCATTTTTTAAGAACAGTGTTCCACTCCACCTACGAGTGAATACACCACCTCACAACCAGAGAACTCCTCCTCTTTCCAAAGAGGCTGCAAGGTAGAGATCTAACATGACTAAGACCACTGTTGGGTTGGGGTAGCCCCATCCAGGATCAAGTTCTTAGCCTCACTCCCCTCCTAGAGAATTCCAACTAGTCTTTCCTCTCTCATTTTGGGTGGTCCTTTCTCTTCCATTTCCTGGCAAAATTCCTGACTTATTGGGACGGTTCACGATATTATCACAACATTCTGGCAGCAATGTCACCGAGGCGGAAGGGGGAAGAAAGGCCGTCCCTCGACTCCTGGAGATGTGGGGGCTCTTGGACCACACATGGCACCTCCCTTCCCTGATCGCAGAGTCAGAGCTAAACTAGCCCTGTGATGAAGACAACAGCCTGTGGGCAGACGGCCCTACCTTCTGGTGGCTTCCCATGCAGGAGCCAGGTGACCTTTGTCCAGTCACCGATTGTGCCTGGGTTCTTCATTTGTAAAACGAGAACAGGGCCTTCTCTAAGTTGCAATGCGCATTAGAAGTAGCATTTGGAGAGCACCCAAGGCATAGGAGGCCTGTGATAAATGGGAGCTGTTATTATCCACCCTGATTTCCAGGCTCCTGTTCGGCTTCATCTCTATTTTAAGGTGAAATTACAGAGGGTGCTAATAAAGCAAATCAATATTTTGCATTTCACTTCTGTGAACAGTTTAAATGTCATAGTCATTGAGAAGAAGGTGGACCCCATGACTGTTCTAGATTTTTAATTTGGGCTGGAGCTTTGTCATACAACAGGAGGGCCACAGTCAAGGTGACTTGCCCAGAGCCTGCCCCGTGAGCGCGTCATTAGATGGATGTGGTGGACTTCGGCCAGCTCTCCTCTGTCCGGGCTCTGAATTAGTGACTCTGGCAAGGATGGATCCATGAGCCTCAACCCTGAGCTGATTGTGCTCCTTTTGGCTTTCCTTGACATTATCTCCTACTCTAAATTCCACAAATCATTGCTTCTTCTTTTATTGTATTTTGCTGTGAGTGATTTATGCCACCAATATTCGAAATGAGCCTGCACACGCCCCTGTGTCAGGTGCAGGGATATGAGCGTTTAATACACTGTCTCTCTAATTTCTAGAACAAACCGATGAGCTAGAGACTCCATCTCAGAGACGACTGAACAAGTTCAAAGAGTGAAGTAACTTGCCCAAAGTCACATAACTGGTAAGTCACAGAACCAGGTCTATCAGGTTTCAAAGCTGATGGAGGAAATGAGAGCACTTCACAAGTCTACTTTCCTCGGGGTTTTGTTTTGCTTTGTTTTGTTTGTTTGGCTTGCTCTCTTCACCAGCCTGACAACTGCTGCAGGTCTAACCAAGCTTTTACCTCCTGGAGGTCTCCCCTGTCCCGTGAGACGGGGCAAGTGGCCTCCTCTGAGCTCCGGTAGAGTCCGCACAGAAGTGGGTCATGGTACTTCCCACACTGAACGACCACTACGGCGTTTCCCTCTGGCTGCCCCTTCTAGACTGAGCACCATCGGCAGCAGCATCTTTGCTCACAGCAACTCACTCGTGTTGGGTGCCTTCGCAGGGGCTCAGGGAAAACTGTGGACTTGAACTGCAAGGGTTCGCTTTAGCACAAGTATTCAATTCTAATATTGACCTGAAATGTTTGCTAAGGGGAGAGAGAGAGAGAGAGAGAGAGAGAGAGAGAGAGAGAGAGAGAGAAGTAGTAGGCCTACAAGCTTTCTCTCTCCTATCCTACTATTATTCCCAACATCACTAGGCCCAGAGAATTTTAATTCTCTACCTGAACATCAGACATTTCTCTGTTCCCTTTAAATAATTCCTCATTTTATGTCTCCCCTTCTCTTCCTTATTTCCTTTACTTCAGACAAGATATGAGCCCTAACACCACCTTAATTAAAGTCTGAATGAACTGCAATTTGTTTCATGTTGGAGGCAATAAGGAAGACTAGATAAGACTATTCAGTTGAAATGCACAATCTAGCCCCATTTTTTTGGGACATAATAGCATAACTAAGATTATAGAATGTATACCATGTGCCAGGGACCATGCTAATCACCTTAGTTACATTTACTTATTTACTCTTTACAATAACCTTTTGAAGTAGGTACTATTATTATCCTCATTTTACAAATGAACAGATGGGGCATGTTACTTCTCCAGGGTCACACAGCCAGTAAGCGGAGTCAAATAATGAGACCAGGCAGGCTGGCTCCAGAGCCCACAACAGACCAGCCCTGCTTCCTACCACGAAACCCTTTTATTTCATCATGAAATGAGGTTCATGATGATTCTGACCTTATCTCAGTTGTTTAAGTTGTAAATTATAGGATCTTCAAATTAGAAGGGACCTTGTAATTAAGCCTAACTCAATTTCCTATCCTCTGCAAAAATCCCTTCTAGAACTTCCCAGATTGACGAGTATTCATTGCACTCTGGTAGAGCACTCCCAGTGACAGGGAAGAAATGCTGAAATATGCATGTGAAATATAAACTGCTCACAGATAAATTATTGCATAATAAAAATATACCCAATGGCTACACTCCACTAATATGTTCATTTGTAGCTATTTTTTATGTGTAAACCTGTCTTGATAAAATTGCTTATTTTAAAAAAGTTATATAATTTGTCTTGAGACACCTACATTTTCCTTTTGTACCTCCTTATTAATGGGCTTATTAAAGAGGAAAGTAAAGCAAAGACAAAGAGAAAAAATTAGTCACTGTTACTCAAGTTGTTGTTGTTTGGGGCTTAAAAATAAATGCTAACAGTGTGTGAGAGATCTTTTCAATATTTGCCGTTAATTTCCCACAAACACTTTCCAAAGCTACCATGGTACTGTTTTCTCCTACTACTAAAAAATCTGTTTGACATAAACTACTGGAAAAGTCAGGACATCATAAATCACGCTAAATAGAACAATTTCTTTGATATTTAATCCCCAATTACGATGAACATATCAATTGCAGCTGTTCGTTAGGTATGTTCTTGGTTGGTGTTGACACCGCAGCAGGGGAAGAAAGTCCCGAATCCCATAATTTGGGAGAGATTGCTAAATGCTACTGTTACCCACAGCTTGCAAGGGCAGATGCTCTCCACTTCACGGTGGGCTTACATCCCGTTAAACCCACTGAAAGTGTCAGAGCCAAACGTGCATTTCATCTCCTACTCCATCAAACACCTTAGCTTAGCCCAGCTCACCTCAGGAGCCCACAGTTGAGCAAAATCATCTAACACAATGGATACACTGAGAAGATTCGGTTGTGTAGCTTCCAGATCACGTGGCTGACCAGGAGCTGTGCTCACTGCCGCTGCCCAGCATCATAAGAGAGTATGGTACCGTGTATCACCAGCCCGGGAAGAGATCAAAATTCAAAATTTGAAGCATGATTTCTATTGAATGTGTATCACTTTCATGCCATCATGAAGTCAGAAAAGTTGTAAATCAAACCATCAGAAGCTGGAGACTGTCTAAATGGCATTGTGGGAAACAATGGTACCGCCACATCTGAGAGTGTGGGGGACATTTTATAAAATGTGTGATTGTTTAATCGCTATGCTGTACACCTGAAACTAATACAAAATAATATTGAATGTAAACTGTAATTGAAAATTTTTTTTAAAAGAGTGTAAGTTCTGGAGTTACATGGCCCGGTTCTCATCCCTGCAGTCTTCACCTCATTGGGAAGCTGAGAATGTTCATTGTTCTTAACGCCCAGCTCTTCAGGTGCCCGATAAAAGCTAATGATATTGTTCCTACCCCAATGAGATCTTTTTAGACGTGTAGGCAAAGCTTGGGACTGAGAAGGAGGGGTCAGATGCAAAGTCTTGTAGTCCAAAGTTTTCTAACCATTTCCTCAATTTATCCAAAAATGAAATAGGAGGAGTGAGGTACTCCATGAGTGACATATTAAAGCACCAAAAGATAGGCCAGAGCAGTGTAGGCCAAGAAACGGCTATGACCCATGTCAGGCAAGACCTCAGCAGCCAGAGCCCCACCCCTGAAGTCATCAGGGCGAGCGGGAGCAGAGATATTTCCCACGCTACGGTGCTTAAAGCCCACCCATCTCCTTATATGTCCTTGTCATGGATGAATGACCCCAGACCAGGCTTCCAGATACCTCGACGTTAGTCCTGGGTCTGCCCTCTGCCAAATTTCAGGCAGGTCACATTTGCTGAACCTCAGTTTTCTCATAATAATGTGTGTGTGTTTTTTCTGCCTTCCTTAGAGGTCACTGAGATATTGTGTGGGAAAGTGCATGGAAACAAAGTTTTAGAATACTATCTACCCAAATGTCACATTTATCACTATTACTGCTGTCTTCTAATGCAATTACTGACTTCCCAGGACTAGCCAGCAGGGGCTGGGAGGTAGGCTGATGATGCAAAGGCAACACATGATAAAAACAGACACAAACTTTCTTTTTTCACCTCCCAAGCTTCGCTTAAGGCCAGGCACATAGCAGATGCCGATAAAGCCCCATGCACTGATTTAAAAGGGTTTACTTTGCCTTGTGTTTTCAGGAAGTCTTTACAGAGTACTTTTCAGTGGGTGACAATGTTGACATCAAATGCTCAGTATAGAAACATCACTCCAAATGAAAGGAATTAAGCATTGGAAGCAGTTAGAATGGCAGTGTGCACACGTGCTTTAGAGCAAGGAGGCAATAGTACAGTTCCCTAGATGCTCAATGACATCATCAAAGTTCATAGGTAATCAAATATTGTGCAGTAATAGACGTGTTGCCTTTCCTCGTTAGACAATTCTGTAAACTTTCTCCGTATTGAAATTTTAAATATCAAAGTTCCCCTAAAATGAATGAGGCATTATGTCACTTTTAGTGATTAAATATAGCATTTCCTCCATCTTAATGAAGCAATTAATTTTGTCCAACTGAGTGATTTTATTAATTGAAAAGAATGACAGGTGTGTGGCAGCGCGGTCACAGAGTCCTCAGAGAGTTATAGAATTTTAGAGCCAGAAAGAGCCTGCCCCAAACCCCGTCTTAGTGCTCGCAGCGTCTTCATCTGAGAGTCCGAAAGCTGATGTCTGGTGCCATTGGAGCCATTAAATAGCTCAGAGGTGTGGCCTCGGTCAAGTAACCCAAACTTCCTTTGGCTCAGTTTATGGGTCAGTATGAAAAAGAACCTCTAATCCGCGACGCTTTAAGTTGACTTTGCTGGCATTTGTTTACATATTTCTTAAGGCAATAATAATGCGTTCTAGCAGTTCTGCAGTTTTCTTTCTATTTTTTTACAACAAAGGGGGGAACTGGCTATATTTTAATTCCCTCTGTTACTGGGGGAAAATGTTTTTCTTAATAGGCCGTAAATACCCTGAACGTGGGGCCTGGGGTGGATTCTTTCATGCCTCCCACGGTGCCTCTACTCTACCAGGTACTAGGAAAGAGTGAAGGCCTGTAGAATTTCATTGTCGTGTTTCATGTGTTTGGGATAAAGGCATGCTGCTCTGAAACACTTCGAGGGGAAAATCCTAATGTACTGTAGCTTTCCAATAAAGTGCGTTTGGATTGTGTTGCCCCAGACCAGTTTATTAATGCTTGCTAACTCGCAAGGTTCACATACAGTTCTCCACCTCCATGCTGCTGGGTTGGTGCCTTCCATCATTCATTTATAGTCAGAGCAATAGTTCCCAGAGCTACTTTCCCTAGCAATGTGAGTGGTGACATACCCGTTAAAACGGGGGATGTAAATACAGTCATTCAGAATATTTCAGACTTTCTAGTTTATGATTTGAAACCCACACCATGTCCAAGACATGACAGACATTACAATTTCTCCAGGGAGTCATAACTGAACCAGCTTATGAATGGCTGGCTTGGCCTGTCTGTATCTCAGCTCCAGCACCGAGCATGAGGTTGTCGTGAGTTCTGAGCTCCATGGGGGCTGTTTTAAAGGCCCAGCTGAGGTGCTCACTCCCATTCTCTGACTTCTACCGTGCAGGTTCACCCTGCACCGGGGCAACACAAAGAGACCATGACAAACTTCACAACACATGTGATTCATTTTCCTCCGGCAATGACTCAAGAGGAGATTTTTTTTTTTTTTAAGAATTCAATCTGAGTCTCGTAATTCAATTTGTAGAAAGAAGCAGGCAACGCTTTAATTCCATCATAATCAGTTTCATCTGTGAATGTACTAACGCATTGTTTCACTGGGAAATATATTAGGTGAGTAGGGTGCGGGTGGGGTGGGGTGGGGGATAGGGACAACAGATGGCTCTCTCTGAAGGCTGGTGGCTGTGCCCCTCCTGTAGACCCAGGGGCGGCGGCCTTAAGACAGGTAGTTTGGGACAACCGATCACTGGTCTTCGTGCTTGAACTTGAAAGTACTTCCACACCCAGGTTCTGTCTCTTCTTCAGCAACTGGCTCTGCATGCCCTGCCCACACACGTCTTTATGAAAATGTAACCTTTCCGCTGGCTTTCTGGGCGCCACAGTAAAAAAGTCAGTTTCCTAACCGGCTGTTGTAATACCCAGATTGAGTTACAGTAGCTTTCCGTGTGAGCTACGTGGCTGTCGCCTCTTTGTTTCAAAAACTTGGCTGGTGCTTTCAGCAGTCGCTGTAGAGTTGGTGAGAGCTTGACACTTCTTCGTTTCTGACCCTTGAACAGAGTGGCAGAAGATTTTCTGTGGCCACAGCAAGGTTGTCTGGGTTGTGTAATCTCATCTTTGCCCATGCAATGTCTTACCAACGCAAGAGCACTCAAGCTTATGAATAGTGTTGAGCATTATTTCCTAAAGAAGAATCACCCAAGCCTTTGCTGAAATGTTAGTATTGTGCTGAGGAATTAGCTAAAAGAGGAGCGTGTGTTTGTGTGTGTGTGTGTGTGTGTGTGTGTGTGTGTGTGTGTGTGTGTGGTGGCCGAATGGGTTTAACGGGGGGCCGGGGGTGGGGGTTGGGGAGCTAGATGGTCCCTGTGGTTATTATTCTGGTGAGCCTGCTTCTGACTGTCTTTCATATGGGCTTAGTCCTCTCTTTGGGCATTTCCCCAGTGACTTTTGGCCTTTGTGGGTTTTAAAGGAGGCAGGGAAAGATCCATAAGAGCAGGAGAGGAATCTAGCTGTCCAAAAATGGAAAGAATGTGTTCCTTTCTCTCTGTGTCATACAACAGTGCTGCTTTTTCATTGGCATTGGATGGTAGAAATGGCACCCTCTAAACTGAAAAGAAAAAAGAAATACACCCCGGCCAGGGAGTTCAGTTGGTGAAAGCATCGTCCCGAGACATCAAGGTGGTGGGTTTGATCCCTGAGGCACACGCGAGAATCAACCAATGAGTGCATGAATGAGCAGAACAATAAATTGGTGTTTCTCTCTCCCCCCACCTCCCTTCTCTCTCTAAAATCAACCAACCAAGCAACCAATCAATCAAATACAACACTGGTACATTTTAAAGCCAAAAAATAAACATTGGTGGGAAAATGTCGAAATGCATGGGCAGCGTCAGTGTAGTCTGATCTGACCCATTATAATCAGTTATTGGGAAGAAATTAATTATTAAGACAGGGAAAGGGACAGCCACCCTCACCCTCAAATCCTGAGGCCCGCTCGTAGCCCAGGCCCTCCTGCAGGCAGGCTGACTGACTTTCAGGAACAGCTGGGGAAAGCACATTGTAAGAGATTCCCTTCTTCTCCGAGCCACACATACGCTGTAGCTGCCTTATGAGCCCAGGCCAAAGGGACCTGCCGGTTGGTGAGAATCCTTGCCATGAAGGAGTGGGTGCAACCAAACCCAGGAGAAGGCAGCCCAGGGTTTAGGTGTGAGAGAAAGATGGCCCGGCCCCATTGAAGGCCCTCTCTTGTCCTCGTAGGCCCTATAAACATGGGTCAGGCCCTGTGCTGGATTTTTCACATAGATTACTTTTGATAATCCTTAGATATAAATACTGCTATTATCCTTATGAGAAAACTGAGGCTCAGAGAGATAAAGTCACCTACTCGGGTTACATGATGAATGATGGCAGGGTACTAGGCACTCCCATGTTTTTCAGACCAGAAGACCCTGCTCTGAATCACGACCTCTCCCCTGGGTTTACATCACTTGCAGTGGTGTCTGAGCCTCTGATTTACGCTGACTTCCTGATTCTTCCACCCCTCTATCTCTGTGCTGCCTAGTTCTTACAATTTCTCCCCCTGTGGAATGGGGTGTGGAGGCAGGCAAGTTCCTCCCTCCTCATTTGCATACCTATTTCACTTTCTGACATACAAGTTCATTTAAGTCTTCATCAGCCCCAAGCAAGAATATTTCAATGTCAGGGCCTGCCACAGAATAAGGACTTAGACTACAGCACTACATTCAGAAGTGATTACCCAAATTAATCAAGCTGCCCGAAGCCTTGTCTGTACAGAAAACTTCAGCGGAAAATGTTCTGTTCTCTGCCCCCCGCCTCTCTCCGCATACTGATGGATCCTCATACAGTGTCCTACGCAAGTATCCCTTTGACATCCAAAGGGACACTTCCGTTCGGATGAAAGAGAAAAGAGCATTTTCAAGACAGTTCTTTAAACTCTATGCAGAAGAGTATGGGGAGCAGGCATCTCTCCCACATCGTGGTTAAGAGTGGAGAGTGGAAGGCTTTCTCCAGGAACTTGAGAAACATTTTATGTTTCAAGAATTTGAGAAACATTTTTTGCTCTTGGATCAAGCAGTTCTACATCTAAAAACTTAGGCTAAGTCCATAATCAAAGACATGTGCAAATATTTGAATACACAAATATGTTCATCACAGGATTAGATGATAATAATAGTGAAAAATTAGAAAATCTAAATGTCAGTGATAGGGGCTTGGTTAAATAAAGTAAATCACGACACAATAATACATTGTAATCTTATGCATTCAGAATAAGGGGCTCTATAAAGACGATTTAGTGATTTGTAGAAATGATCATGAAATATTAAGCAAATAAAAATATTTCAAGAAAATTCTGTTAAATATGGCATGTACGATATTGGTATGGACGGTATCACATGTGGCCAGTTACTTTTAATTAATTAGAATTAAATACAATTAAAGATCTATATACTCAGTTGTACAAGGCACATTTCAAGTATTCAATAGCTACCAGATTGAACAGTGCAGACACAATATTTCCATTATTTACAGAAAGTTCTACTGGAGGGCATTAATATAGAATATTTTTTCATTGTACAGGTGCGCATAGAAAAAGTTAGAAGGAAGTATGCCAAATAATAATTATGATGATTTTTGGCTGGTGGGGTTGGATAGGTAAATATTTAGACTTTGTGTCCATACAGACAGTGCTGCAACTAGCATTGTAGCATAAAGCAGTCATTGACAGTACATAAGGGAATGGGCATGAACCTGAGCCATTTGAGTTCAAGTCCCTGAGGCTAGATGCTTGTTAAAGCCCTTGCCTACTCCCACAATCCATTGGATTTCCATTACATTTATGGCAATTACTACTAAAATTAAAGCTAAAATCCTTTCCTTAAACTCACCATCTTGAGTTTATGAGCATCTTAGCCACAAATGTTCTGCTCATGTTAAGTGCTGGAGTCAGGAGCTGTTTTCTCATGAACAAAGAAGGTGTGTGAAGCCCCCAGCCGTGCAAACAGGTTTTCCTTCCAACAAGTGCTATGTTGAGCGGCATGGGAATCACTAGGACTGTCTTCCAAATCTGTTTGTTCCTTCCTCACTTCTGGAAACAAGTTGTGCTTTCTGACCCTTGAAATGGTCTTATTAGGTAGGGAGTTGCGAGCAAAAGTGTTGTGCCAGTTCTGGATGTTAACATTTCATATGACCTAAAACCCTGGGCTCTCACATTTCTGGAGAACAGAGATTGGCAAAGTTCAAGGTAGAAGCTGTATCATTAGCCACCTCGCTCCTTAAGTGACTGGTGAACAGAGATCTTCACCAACTCACGATAGACGTCTACTGTGAGCAAGAAATAACACTATGTTGTTTTAGGCCTCCAGGTTTGGGTTGTTTGTTACTGCAGCATACCCCAATCTGTCCTGACCACTTTAGTGCCCTGATTGAAAACACAAGCCAACTGTACCTTTTCTTTCTTTGAAGACCCTTCCCTCGAACCTAAGCATGAAGCTAGAATATTATTAAGTGGTGCCTGCCGTCAACTCCTGGTTCCCTGGCGTGGCTCTGCACTTGATCTTTACTCCCCTTTCCCCCCTGTTACATAATAGATTGGAGGTCACACGGGTCTCCTACTTTGAATAATTCATCTCCACAGAATCTCAGTATTTCAGTGAGAACATTTCTTTCTTTCATTTTAATATTTCATCATTTTTGTCCTAAATGTATGACCTTAACTGGTTGCCATGCGTTTCATTTCTTCTTGTCTTAAATATTTTAAAAGTTTCAAAGTACAAACATTACTCATAGAGAGTGTAACAAAAAATGTCCAGTTTTAGTTCTGTATTACTTAATTATAACTGGGCATCCTTAAAATGATTATGTTTCCCCTTCTGATTTCTTTCGGCTCTGGCTCCAGACTTCATCTTTCTCGGAATATTTTAATGCTTGCCATTTGGCCGCAGCGCCTACAGCTGGAAGGTGGACCGTGAGGCTTTGAGACCTTGGGGTCTTTTCCCACGTCAGAGTTCCAAGTTTCTCCAGACTTGTTAGTTTTGCTGGGGGCTCAGAAATCATGGTAGTTAGGCACAGACTGAGGAAAGTTTAAACATGGAATGCCAAGTTTTCTTCATTTGTTAATACTGCAGAGGATGTTAAATGAGGTCTTTTAAAAAAACATAACAGTCTTACTGGGATATAATTCATATGCAAAGAACTTCACATATTTAATGTACCATTTGGTAAGTTTGGACATAGGCAGACACCCTTGATATCATCATCACAATCAAGGTAATAGATATATCCAACACCTCTCCAAGTTTTTTTTGTGTGTCCCTTGGTTTTACTCCTCTCTGTGGTAAGCACACTTAACATGAGATTTACGCTTTTAACAATTTTTTTAAAGATTTTTTTTTATCGATGTCTTCTTTCCTTCCTTCCTTTCTCTCTCTCTCTCTCTCTCTCTCTCTCTCTCTCTCTCTCTCTCTTTCTTTCTTTCTTTTGAGAGAGGAAGGGAGGGGGGAGAGAGAGAAAAAAACATTGATATGAGAGCTAAACATCAATCAGCTGCCTCCTACATGGCCCCCACCAAGGATGGAGCCCAAAACCCGGGCATGTGCCCTGACTGGGAATCCAACTGGCCACCTTTCAGTGCATGGGACAACACCCAACAACTCAGCCAAACGGGCCAGGGCTTAACAAATTTTGACGTGCACCGTACAGTGTTGTTAACTGTAGGCACTGTGCTGCATAGCAGATCTCTGGAACTTAGTCATCTAGTGCATATCTGAAACCTCATACTATTTGAAGAACAACTCCCCAGTTCATTTTTTAATGATAGTGACAACTAATGTAAGTTCTATATGCAACCACATGTCAGGCAATCATCTAAGAGTTTTATATGGACTATCACCACGTCTCACAGGGGAGGCCTCACTAAGTCCCCATTTCACAGATAAGGAAAGTGAGGGGGTAATTTATCAGTTATTCCATCTACTCAACCCTTCAAGGGACAGAGGTCCCAGCTAACACAGAGGTGCACATACATAACAAGGAGTGAGCTGTGACAGAGGGAATGCCTCACTCATCTCCAGGTTCATTCATTTCTTTTTACTTATTTTATCTTATTGTGGTAACAACACTTTACATGTGATCTACCCTTTTACATTTCTAAGTGCACAATACAGAATTATTGACTACTAGAGGCCTGGTGCATGAATTTGTGCACAGGTAGGGTCCCTTGTCCTGGCCAGCTCTCCCAGCCCTGGCCCCTGCTCAGGGGAGGGACCTCGGGAAGTTGGCCAGCTAGGGGGAGGGACCGTGGGAGGTTGGCCGACCATGGGAGGTTGGTTGTGGGAGTACACTGACCAACAGGGGGCAGCTCCTGCATTAAGCATCTTCCCCCTGGTGGTCAGTGTGCATCATAGAGACCAGTTGACCGGTGATTCTGTCATCCAGTCATAATGATCGCTTAGGCTTTTATATATATAGACTAGAGGCCTGGTGCATGAATTCGTGCATGGGTGGGGTGTGGCTGGCCCGCCCTGATCAGGGCCGATTGGGTCAGGCTGGCCGGGGGGGAGGGGCCATGGGCGGTTGGCCAGCCGGCACCTCCCCCAACCCCCGATCAGGGTGGGGGTGCCGATCAGGGCTGGCTAGGCAGAGGGGCCTCAGGTGGTTGGCAGGCTGGCCCCGCTCCCTGGTCGAACTCCTGGTTGAACTCCTGGTAGAGGGGACAATTTACATATTAGCTTTTTATTATATAGGATAGGTTCAATATTGTACGGTGGATTTCTAGTACTTACTCACCTTATTTAAGTGAAACTTTATGCCCTTGGACTAGTGACTCTCCATTTATCCCTCCCTTCCCTCCCTCCCCTGCAGCTCCTGCCAACCACCATCCCACTCCTTGAATCTATGAATGTGACTTCTAGATACCCCATGTAAGTGGACTCATGCAGTGTCAGTCTTTCTGTGACGGGCTCATCTAATAGCGTAATGTCCTCAAGGTTCAGTCGTGTGGCTGCACATGCTCTGGAAGACACAGCAGCCCTCCCACGTGGACAGCACACTAGTCACAATAGTCAAGATGTACAAACAATCCAATTGTCCGTCAACAAACATAAGGAAAATGCAACATAGACATACAATGGAATACTCTCAGCTTTAAAAAGAAGGGACTTCCACGTTCATGAATTTCATTGTACAAGAGTTTTCCTGTCCCGCTGCTAGGGTAAGTGTGCTGTGCTGGGTCTGCTGCTTTCTGGCTGGGTGACCTGAGGTCAGCTTTAAAGGACTGCAGTAAATAAATGTAATTCTAGACACCATACTTCCTCTTTCTTGCTTCTGTCTCTACCCCTAAGTTCAAACATGCCAACTTGATACAGGGCCCAATCCCTACAGGGTTTTTCCTAAAAGCCCCGGATCTGTTCACATCGAGCATACCACATGTTGAGTGATGTGATAGAAGATTCGACAAGCCACAGGAGAGACTAAAATGAGCATCACTTCCCTTTCTGCCATGTTACCAACATCTCCCACCACTGAGAGGCCCTGGGATGAGCGGTCCAGTTCCTGCTCAGCAAAACCTCCTCCAATCTGGAGTTCCTAGAACAGATGCAATAGAAATGACATTGCCTCTGTACACTCAGTAACTGACTGACTTATTTTGTTGCTGTTGTTAACCATATATCTCCTGAACCTTGACTACAGAGGCAGTACCTAAGAATTACACGTTTGCCCTAGGTTAATTTTAAGACGGTATCCAGAGCAGGAATTCTATGACTCAAACTTAAAGTCCAATCATCAGAAGAGAATGAGGGATCAATACTCAGCTATGGTGAACTTTGTAGAGACTGAGAAGACTGTGGCACTAAACCCCATTGGGGTCCTCCGGTCAAGATTGCGGAGATGTCATACATTTAGGCACCGAGTGTCCGAGTTACAATACAATCTGACAGGTGTTCCTCTCAAACCATCACGGGCATCTCCCACTACTCAAGGCTCCAACTTACAAGGAAAAAATTAGCAGTTAATTTCCTGAAGTTAAGGAATAATTTCCTTTTTAAGTTCCTTTGTATTTCCTCTTCATTTCTTGACCCTGTAAATCCCTTATCTCCATTTCTTCTTTATTCCAAAACCGTTGGGTTGTTTCCTTTCCCCTGCCACATCTCCTGTTTGAGCCATGGCCGCTGACTTCCCTATCTCCAGCTAAGTCCCCGTCAAAAGCCATTAATCTATAGGTTAAGTGCAATCTGCTCTTTTTGATGTTATGGCATCGTAGGAAGCTAGCTATCGCTCTGTGTAGTACAATAAATGGATTGCAGCACAGCCGTCCAGCCATTCTTGCTGTCTGGTGTCTGGTTTAAAACTTGGCAGGGCTGTACTGACTGAGGAGATTGAAAGCAATGAGCTGAATCAACTAGTTTTACTGCCCTACAGTATGAGTCAAATGTCCAAACATGGCCAGCACCTTCTCTTCCTTCTTTATAGCCTCTCTTAACATCGGTATATAAAGTCAACTCCTATCTTGCTTTACTTCATGCCTTGCCATGTCACTCACTGCCTCCTTAAAAATGCTCTACTATATCCTAAACACAATTTTCATATCATCGCTTACATCCCTGAAAACCAAGCATGTCAAACATGTGGCCTGCCCGCCGCAAGTTTGACATGCTTGCTTAAAACACTCCCTTTACAAAGTGAAAATCCTAATCCAAAGTAAGACTAGTAAAAAACTAAAACCAGTTAGGATTGTTCATGTGAACTAGACAGTAAAACATCAGGTATATTGCTGGACTTTGCATATACATAATGATATCAAATCACACTTTTTAATGCACTATTTTTGAAGTGTTTACTTAGCTCACGTTTTCATTTTGGTGATGCCAGTTTAGCTTTGACAATTTGGCTTTGAACCATACTTTCTCTGTCATCATCAGTGATCCCAAATAGCAACTGAATTTGACCTTGGTTCTGTTATCTTCCTAAATGTCTACTATTCCTCCCAGTCCTTTTGCTCTCAAGGTCTCTCAGACTTGCCACACCAGCTATTTTAGATTAAAAGAACCTGATGAACATACTCTCACACTATTCTCAGTTCATATAACTCCCAGTGCCTGTGCAAAATGTTTCTATAAAAATAATCTAATTTTAAAATAATGTTTAAAAATCACCTTTATGCACAAAGCTTAATTGCTCTACAGCGCCATCTAGTGACACTGGATGTTGCAAGGAGAATCACAATTCATAAACTCATTTGAGACAGTGATTCCCTCGAGTCATTTAGGTCCTAAAGCAGTGGTTCTCAACCTTGGCTGCATATTAGAATCACCTGGGAATCTTTTTAAAATCCTGATTTCTGGGCCTCATCCTCCGGAAATTCTGTTTCTTTGTTATGGGGTGGGGCCACAACATTAGTAACAAAGAAACAGAATTTCCTGAGGATAAGGCCCAGAAATCAGGATTTTAAAAAGATTCCCAGGTGATTCTAATGTGCAGCCAAGGTTGAGAACCACTGCATTAGGGAGATAGGCCATGCAAGTGATAAAAATCTAAGAAAATTAAAACCAGGTTAATTGTATTATTCCCCTGCCCAAACAGCAAGAAGATGGTCATTGCAGAACTTAGAAAACAAGACAAGGATTGGATTGCATTTATCCAGAACTACCTGAGTTATGAGTCTGGAGCCGTAGACATTATCCTTGAACTGAGAGGTATGATCTTTCTTAGGATAAGGAGACTACATTGGAATTTTTTTTTTGGCTTGACTGACACATTTTTCAAAACTGTTTACCTTTCTATGAACTAATTTCATGCTAACTGACTTGGCAAGTGTGTCAGTTGTCAATTTATCGCCTCAGTTCTAAATCCACCTTTCATTACCTACTCAATAAGAATGGCGTGGGGCCCTGTAGATATGTTCCCTTTCCCATCTGGCAGAATGTTATGCATGTCATTAGAGGGGACAGGAGGGGCACCAGAAGAGGAATGGGTTTGTCTTCCTGGCTCTCATCTGCTCTCTTCACCCTATTCCTTCGCTGTGTGTGACCTCTCCACTCCCCGGTTCCTGCAGCATTGAACAGCCAACAGCACCCAGAGCTTCCTCTTGTACCTTCCCAAGTGATGTCACAGTAAATTCCAGGTGTGATTATACAGGATTCTGCTATCCTGGGTTCCTTGATACAACTCCAACATGTACCCTGGCATTTCACAAGTTGTGTATTTTCTGTGATTGTTTGTGGTCAAATTTGGGTCAAAATATTTGCCCTAGAATTATTCATATCTCTTAATAGCTGAGTTCTTAGAACTCCAATGCTCTGATATAGTTAATAATTCTTTATATTAAATTAGAGGCTCGGTGCAAGAAATTCATGCATGGGGGGGGGGTGCGGGGGTGAGCAGGGAGTCCCTCAGCCTGGCCTGCAACAATGCAAGCGTTCTGCTCCTGGCCTGGCCAGAGGCCCTCTGCAGCCGGGCGCGGAACACTTGCGTTGTTGCCAGGGAGATGACGCAAGCGTCCACCTTCCTCCTCCCCACCCAGCCACTCTGTGCCTGCTCTGTGCCCGCTGCCCAGTGGCAATTAAGCAAGCATTCCACCAGGTCGCTCATGCTGCCCGCTCTCAGCGGCTGCCCCCCTGGGACTGGGGGACTCTGGCGGGGCTAAGAGGACTGGGCACTACCATCTTGTGGCTATGGGTGCTGCCATCTTTGTGACAGAGTGACAGTTAATTTGCATATTGCCATTTTACTAGGTAGGATGTTTCCTGTTTGAATTACTGTGTGATTTAGCTCTCTCTTGATTGGACCCTGGTGGATGCAGCAAGCATCACTGTGAAATTTACTCACCTTTCCAGGAACAAAAGGTCTTTAAAAGAGTGGGTCCTAAATATGGAGCATCAATAATCTGTTCATGATAAAGTGACAAAGGTATTTGCCACTATAATTAAGAGACTGGAATATAAATTTTTATTTACATCAATCCCTGTGAGTTTGGTTATTTGCTGTTACCTTTGACTCCAGTCAAATCTAAATGTGCAAACATGCCCAGCTGGCATGGCTCAGTGGTTGAGTATTGACCTATAAACCAAGAAGTCATGTTTCAATTCCCAGTCAGGGCACATACCTGGGTTGCAGGTTTGATCCCCAGTGTGGGGCATGCAGGAGGCAGCCAATCAATGATTCTCTCTCATCATTGATGTTTCTAACTCTCTCCCTCTCCCTTCCTCTCTGAAATCAATGAAAATATATTGTAAAACAATAAATAAATGTGCAAACAGAACCAATTCTAGACTGAACATCTGAGTACAGACTTGGGACAGTGGGGACCTCAGCATAACCCCACCACTGCATTGGCAGCCATCTGGCTTCTTCTGTAGCACCTCTGTGTCAGCTCTCAGCATGACAATGCTTAATGCTACTTTGCTACATCAGGAAAGAAATAAATTTACTAAATTGGAAGAATGTAATGATCTGGGAAAGAACCTTATCTTCTGGTTCATTTGTTCTGTGGTCAGCAGGAGAGGTTAGGATAATATGGTGGTTACTGACAATGAACTTGACCTGCTAATGGGTCACAAGCCAGTAGCCATCAATGTGCCATGAACACAAGTGATGGACCACTCTGCATGCTTACCATTCCATAGTGTAGACTGGAAATGTGTTTCTGCACAAGGCAGTACTATAGTCTTAATACTCAACCTCCAAAGACTTACCAAATTTGAATCTTAAAGAGCAAGAAATTAAATATTGGTCAAATAGACTTTTCTCCTTTCAATTTGCGGTATAAAACTAGTCTTTAATCTGTTGCTGCCATTTTCAAATAAGAGTTCAAAATAGACCTTGACCATATTAGGTCAAGAACTTGATCTCCAAATCACATTTTCAAACAACTGCCCTGCATTGCTTACATCAAAGGCACTCTATTCAGATTTGGAGCAAAGCATTTGAAAGAGTATAGTGTTTTACCAAAATTAAAGAAGTTACTTGCATTCACATAAAGGACAGCAACAGCAATCCATGGAAAGGAATTCTTTCTTTCTGCTCTTCTTCCTCAGGTGTCATCCATCATTGCTAATAGAATCACAGAACCTTAAAGCTAAAAAGAACTCTGAATTTATCTTTGATCTCATACATAAATAGAAGGACCTTTGAGGTTCACTCACTTTACATTTCCAACATAAGCAATGAAACTCAAGATACTCAGCAGAACTGTCCAGTACTTTTCTCTCTGCACACTTAGTAAGCTCATTCTCAGAGCTCCAAACACTGTATAAACTGTGCTCCTCAGATATGTCTACTAATGGAGACATAGGGTTATTTCATTAAATACATGTTTCCTTCCCAATACTGATTACTATTGCTTTATATTATACTTGTGAATACAGGATACATCAGGGTCAGCATACATCAGGGTCTGATTTATTTATTTTTAATTATGTTTGGCTGTTAGTCACATTAATTTGCTGCTTAATTTCAATCTTTTGGGCAACTTTTGTGGATGTGTAACCTTATTCATTATGTGTTGTTTCTTATTAAGTTCATTCTCTTTATTCTCATGGTCTTGGGAGGTACCTCGCTGAGTAGTCTCCTATATTATCTACATTATGGACTTCTTTGATTTTCCACAATCTTTCAACCCCTAGAGTTGGACTGTGGGGCATTTTCGGACACTAGGGAACCCTTCTGCGTCATTGGGGGCCTTTGCTGTTCCTTATTGGACATCTCCTTTCAGGCCCCGCATGGTTACGTGGTTGTTCGTGTGAATGGAAATCTCTGCTGTTGACCCTGGTGATCCAGCCTTCTTTCTACCTGTTCTCTCCACCTCGCCCTCCTCTGTGGGCTAAGCTTAGTCATGAGAAGCTCTGAGCTTCAGTCTGGAGATACACCACATCGAATTGAAAGCCACTATTTCAATCAGCTTGATTTTCTGGAGGCATTTTACAAGATCTCCAGAGGAACAGAGACCTTTCAATTGTTCCGTCCCTTTATTACTTTTATTGCTGCTGATATTTTGACTTTCCCTATTTTTCTTTAATAAATTCTCTAGCACAAAGAAAAAGAACAAAAAGGAGTAGGTGCTTGAATATATTACCTTTTTGGTGAGTTCAAATGGCAATTGGGGAAAAAAAATTGGCACTATTGATTCAGATGAAATTTCTGTATTAGCCCGAGCTCTCTGATAGCTCCATAGCAAGGATAATTGAAAGCTGACCATACAGAACTGTCCTCATTATATTGCTGTGAAAGCCTACATAAAAATGAATGCATACACCGTGAGAATTCAACCAGCAAGCACTTTGTTTAACATGAAAAGTTGAACTGCTTTCCAGTTTCACTGTGATAGAATTCTTTGGAGCCCATAAGTCAAGAGAAGCTTCATGTTTACATACAATTACACAGACAGCTTTCCCTCCCTCCAAGAGCTTAGCCTCCGCTCTAAAACATTTATTTGTGAATTATAGCTTATGTGTATGTATCTATTCACATGCACACTTCAACACCTGAGAAAAGGTAGAGGTTTAAAAGGAAAGAGAGGCTGGGATAAAGCAACCAGGAAGAGTATGTTTTCCTATTGGATCCCTAGCCCCACCCAGGGCCTTTTTCTAAGTTACACAAAAGCATGGAGCTTGAACTGATGTCACTGAACAGTACTTTGCAAGAGAGGGTGCTAGCATTTGTTTTGTATGCTGTGTGCCAAGTGGTTTATATAAGCTCCATTAAATTTCACAATATTCTACCATTCACAGTTGAGGTAGGCACAGATGGGGGGAAAGCAGTTTAGTGAGATTAAATAACTTGCACATGGACCTACTGAAAATGATGTGGACTAAACTGGGAACTGGATTTCTCTAACTCTCAAGACCTTCTCCTCTTAAATATTTCTTTGGTTTTTGTCTCATTATGAAAATTGTAAGCATAAAAATAGGAATGATATATCAAGTTTCCACATACTTGCCACCCATTTAATAAATGATATTATTTTACCTCTAATCCTTTTAACTTAAGAATAAAATGCTGTAGACAAAATTAAGTCACCTACATGATTTCCATACTTCTTCCTTCTCTAAAATCAACCACCAGCCTGGGATTGAATGCATCCTTCCCATTCATGTGTTCATATTTATATATATATTTAATTCTTATAAATGTATTCATGTTTTTACCTTCCTACATTGATGGTATTACGATGAACATATACTTTTAGTAGCTTGATTTTTATACTCATAATTATATTTATACAATTTATTCATGTTGATAGATCAATCATATGTAGCTCTAGTTTAATCTTTTTAATTATTAGTTTACTAGAGGCCCGGTGCACAAAATTCATGCACTGTGTGTGTGTGTGTGTGTGTGTGTGTGTGTGTGTGTGTGTGTGTAGGGGGGGGTGGTGTCCCTCAGCCCAGCCTGCACCCTTTCCAATCTGGGAACCCTCAGGGGATGTCTGACTGCCAGTTTGGGCCCGATTCCACAGGACATCCTCTCACAATCTGGGACTGCTGGATCCTAACCGCTTGCCTGCCTGCCTGCCTGATTGCCCCTAACTGCTTCTGCCTGCCAGCCTGATAACCCCTTAAGCGCTTCCCTGTCAGCCTTATTAACACCTAACTGCTCCCCTGCCGGCCTGATCTCGCCCCCAACTGCCCTCCCCTGCTGGCCTGATGGCCCCCAACTCCCCTCCCCTCCCAACCTGGTTGCCCCCAACTACCCTCCCCTGCAAGCCTGGTCCCCCCCAACTGCCCTCCCCTGCTGGCCTGTTTGCCCCCAACTGTCCTCCCCTGCTGGCTTGATCACTCCTAACTGCCCCCCCCTCCCCGCTGGCCAATTTGGTTCTGATTGGTCAGTTTCTATGCCAGTCAGTATCAAAAGCTCTGCCTCCTAGGCAGCCATTGGCTCCTCACAGTTGACCCAGATTTGGTTCTGATTGGTTGGTTTCTATGCCAGTCAGTGTCTCTGGGCCTATCAATAAGGCCTGATCAGAAAGGTAGAGCTGATCAGCAGCTCTGGTGGAAGTCTAGAGAGAAATGGAGGCACAGCTGCTCACCAGGCCTGAAGCTAAAAAGAGAGGCAAATACTGATCAACAGCTGCCACAGAGGCTATGGATCAGACCCTGCTTCTCTCTTTAGGCCTCTTTCTGGGCCTGATTTGCAGCCCCCTCAGCAGTAAGTGCTGGGTCGCCATGGCAACCCAGTGCTGACTGCAGGACTGACTTCTGGTAGGTCAAGCCTCCTGGTCGTTGTGGATGTCAGGGATCCAGGGTTTTTATATATTAGGATTGTTTAATGATTCCACACTTTATTTCTCCATTTCAATAGTTGTGGCTATTTAGATTTTTTAAGTGTTGCTATTATAAATAATGCTATAATTATTTTTTCTACATGTCCCTTTGTGCACATGAATGAGGGTTTATCTGGGAGATGTTTCTACAAGTGGAGTTTCTGGGTCCTACGGATATGCATCTTCAGATGTCTTATATTGCCAAGTTTTTTCCCATATTGGAGTGATTTCCACCCTGCCAGCATGAAGATAGGTCTCATGACCGCCAAAGCTTACTAGCACTTGGCCTGCCCATGACCTTGACCTTGTGCCAATTCAAAGACTCTGATTCTTAGAATTAAATCTCAAGTCGAGACATGCAGGAATTTTATTGCAGAATGGCATGTAATTTTAGATAAATTGTGTGAGAGGTATTTAATTCCTTAAATTAAATAAAAATAACAAATCTCACAACTTGCTAGGTATTTGGCTCCCAGATATATCTCGTTAGCATTTTTATCATACATTTTTAACCGAGGATGCTTTACACTGTGATTAACTCCATTTGTTATCTAATTAGCTTTCCTTTCAAACTGGAATTCTTTTTTTTCACCCCCGTCTTTACCAGATGTGGTCTGCAAAAGCAACTTTCACTCATTTTCTCTGGAGAAAAAAAGTAGTTTCTCTACTACTCATGGATGAAAATACAATGGCCAGTGAGAAAGCTCCCTGAACCCAAGGCTGGACTTATGAATGGCCCTCCACGCTAATGTACTATTACCGTTAAGAGAACTTTTCACACAGGTACTCCTTGTTATTACCAATCCAACGTGATCTAGTATGAGGATCCTTTGGGGTGCTGTGACCATAGCACATGTAAAATTCTCGTCTCACCTTTACAACTGCCCCTATTTCACAGAACGTTAAAAGCTTTTAATTGAAGGGTCAGAACCCATCAAGGCTAGATTTCAGGAGATGTTGCACTGATCCTACTTCCTGCAATCTCTGACATCTAAACCAACATGGCGCCACATTGTTACAGGAACTTGAGTTAATTAACCTTCCCTGACACCCCAACCCCTCTCCTTGCAATGAGTTTAGTGTTACTATATGGCGCAGCCTACCTCAGCCGGAGAGGTCAGAGTGGCAAAATAACCACTTTTGTCACAAGGTGCTAAGTACCCAGATATTGGCCTAGACCTAGAGTAAGCTAGGAAAGGATTTTGCAAGAAAGCAGGGCAAATTACTCTTTAATTTTAGATAAAATTATAACAAAAGAGTATAAACAAAGGCAACAGGCCTTATTTCCCCCTGATTCTGCAATAGTAGAGACTTTGAAAGCCTCTCATTTGGGTTGGCTTAGGTTCACATTGACTTAGCCCCACGGTTCTCCCATTGTGGTCCATGGACCTCTGGCAGCCCCAAGAACCGTTAGATGGCCAATGAGGTCAAAACTATTGTTTAATATATATTTTTTATTTTTTAAATATATTTTTATTGATTTTAGAGAGGAAGGGAGAGGGAGAGAGAGATAGAAACATCAACGATGAGAGAGAATCATTGATTGGCTGCCTCCTACATGCTCCCCACTGGGGATTGATTCCTCAACCCAGGCATGTGCCCTTGACCGGAATTGAACTAAAGGATGACACTCTATTCACTGAGCCAAACCAGCTAGGACTCAAAACTATTTTTATAATAATACTAAAGCATTATTTGCCTTGCTCGCTGTGTTGCTATATGCAATGATAGTGCCAAAACAATGGAAGATAAAGCTGTTAGTGCCTCAGAGTGAATGAAGGCAGTGACTCCAGACTATAGACGATCACTGCATCCCTCTCCGCCTCACATTCGGGGGAAAAGATGCCAGTTTCACTTAAGAATGCCCTTGATGAAGCAGCAAAAATTATTAACTTTATTAAATCTAGACCTTTGAATACAGGTTTTTAAAATATTGTAAGTGAAGAAATGTGAAGTACACAAATATCATTTCTGTTGCACCCCTCAGTACGATGGACGTCTCCAGGCAAAGTATTGCAGTGGTTATTTGAACGTGGCTGAACTAGCCGCTCTTTTCATAGAATACTATTTTGACCTGAAAAAATTACTCTCAGAGAAACTATAATTTTTCTCACTGATGTGTCTGGTAGACATTTCTTTTTAAAAATGAATGAGATGATCTTGCCACATGAAGGAAAACAACTGAGAGTTTTTGTTGCTAATGATAACATAGAGCTTTCCAGTGAACATTAGAATATTTGAAAATCTATATTTTCCACTGTGAGCCGGACAGCTTCCCAATACTTGGAGATTTTTAAAATGAGTTTGGGTGACGTTAATGAATGTGGTTCTGATATCATATAGTGAGGTTTGTCAACATTGGGGAGATCTGCATAATTCAGTAAGCTGGTATTTTCCAAATAAACAATGCATGTTACAAAATCATTTTAAATCAATTTTAATGCAACACAACAGGAAATGCTTATTGGTAGCAACTTCTTGGGACAGAATTAAGCACAGGCAGCTGCTAGTGAACTCTAAGCTAATAGGCACAAGGCGTGTCCGTTGCCTTCTGATGCAGACTTGGGGAGAGGGAAGGATGTGTTCTTTCCAATGTCAAAATGCCACGGTCCAATTTCACAATAGGATACAATTCATAAAGCATTCTAGAAATTCCCAAAATATACTAGGTTATCTTCCTTATAATGCTTGTATTTCCTTACTAATGCATCATGGTCTCCTTTTACTAAATGCTGGAAAAGTAGAAACATTTTCACAGTAAGGTCAAGTAGAATAAGAAAGAGATTAGATCAGGACTGAAGATCTGCCTTCTAGCTCAAGCTCTAGAAAATTTACTTCGTTTGTCTGTGATTTATATTTTGATTCTGTTAAATGAGAAGGTCAATTATATGTTCTTTGAGGTCTCTCTCTGCCCTTAATATTTGATGAGAATGGAAGGAATTCAAGAGGCCATCTTTGGAAGTCTGCATCATACAGTCTCTCCAGTAATTGAAAACATTAGACAAATTGACCTTTGAAGTCTCTTTCAGTTCAATGATGGTTTAGGCCTTTTCTACTCAGGAAAATCAAATGTATACCACAAAATGCCATTCACAGGTGTGGTCGGCGGTGTCTTAAGGCCCCCAAAGCATGAGGGGCAGCACCACATGGTTCAGCTAAACAGACAAAACTTGTTGATTTGAAATAACCACATTTTTCATTTCAGGCCAATTAGGCTGTGGTTGCATGGACACCATCTGTATTTTCCAGAAGGATCTAAAGTAAACACAGCCGGGTGCCAGACCCCAGGTCCTGCTGAGATGAAATGCCTGAGGGGCTGGACTCAGAAATGCAATTGCCAGGAGTAACTGACAAGCCCAGTTTGAGAGAAATTCTAAAGTGTAAATTTTAAGCCATTGGGCATTAAAAGGTCTAAACTGGGCAAGTGGCAATAACGATAGACTGGCCCAGCCAGTGTGACTCAGTGGTTGAGTGTTGACCTATAACCAGGAGGTCACGGTTCGATTCCGGTCAGGGCACATGCCGGGGTTGCAGGCTTGATCCCTACTGTAGGGTGAGCAGGAGGCAGTCGATCAATGATTCTTAACATCATCGTCACTGATGTTTCTCTCTCTCTCTCTCTCTCCCTCTCCTTTCCTCTCTGAAATCAATAAAAATATATTAATTAAAAAAAATAGACTGAACACTGGGCATCACATTGAAAGCCAAATTTGGAAGCAAGTCCAAGGTTATCGGGGAGAGAGCGTGATGCAGAAAGAACTGGACAACAGTGTGGGAGACAGGAGCGGGAGGACCCCTTGGCTTACAAGTCCAGGGAGGTATAAACATTCCTCACTCTGCTGTTTATTAATATGGAAATAGGGAATAACCTGGCTTATTGTTTCTCAAGCACTCTGAAATGTAAGGATTCTAGGAATGAGCTGAAATTTGTGACTAGAAAGTACAAAAAGTACAGGATGACACACTGAGGTTTATCATTTTCATGTAGATTTATAATATTTTGACTGAAATTGCCAGAAAGCTCTGGGATTTCTGTATCTTAATCCACTAATTTATCTTAACCCACTGGTTTTATGTACAGTAAGTACCCATGATAAGCAGCTCTTCAGGGAAATTTGGAAATCCTGTATTGACTAGAACTTAGGTTCTGTGGAATTAATTGAGGATGTAGCGTAAGCATTCCCTATACATGTCTAGGATTTGTAGTTTTGTGTCAAAGGCTTTCTATTATTTTAACATTGCCTTGAATTTTGTTTCTTATTTTAGCTAATGGAGGTGAAGGAAAGTTGAGAATTTATCTATTGAATGGACTAAGAAGCTCTTTTGTAAAGGAAGTAGTGTTAAAGTGAGCATTGCATAGTATTATTTCACTGTGTTAGAAAAGCATTTGCCTTTATGTAAGACTTAGAGGAAAACTAGAAACATAAATCAAGCAACTCTGCTATAAAATGGATGTCAAATTGTTTAAAAAATTAAACATAAAAGGTAATATTAATGGCTTACTGTCAAGGTAATACTTTTTCCAATAGGTGCTGCAGTGGCATAATATTTTTAAATAGTCTCATTAACATCACATAATAATAATGACAATAGCCGCTTAAAAGATAGACTGGCGATCACATTAATAAATATGCAAAGATGCTTTGATGCTGTAGGGATCACAAATGCAAAAAGAATTGAATTAAAATTCATAAAATCATGACAAATTGAAGCAAATGATGAGATCAATAAAATAAGTTTAATAATGATTAATATAGAATAGCTATCAGGAGACAGTAATGATTCAATGTACAAATTAAGTAGAAGGAAAGGATTAGGGAGTAATACAGCAAAGAAAAATATGAATTTACGTGAGGTGATTATTTAAAAAGACTCTATCAAAATAAACCGGGTCCCCTAGGCCTGCATGAGCTCTTCGTTCACTTGAGGCCTATTACTTCACACACACATCCTTCATACTTCCCCTGTAGGAGAAGGATTTGGAGCAAGGTAGTGCTGGGGGTGAGGGATATGAGAGGTGGTGAGAGAGGATGGCAAGTAGGGAAGAAAAGCAAACTCTAGGATGCTTATGAGCTTGCAGGTAGAGCGCACACCTGAGGGATGGTAGCATCATCTGGGATGGGTCTAACACAGCCTCTCTCCTCTGCTTTACAAAAGTTGCCCCATTGCCCTTACATGGAAACTGAATATGCTAAGTTATCTGTTTGACATTCTGGGTGAAGACATTCCAATGAAATTGGTTTGTCTGCTTTGGGTCCATTAATAATCAGCCAACCGGTGAGAAATTCCAAACTGACTCTCTTTTCTTCCTAAAAGTCTGTTTACATCTTGATTCAGTAGGGAGATGTTTCTCAAATACTAGTTTCTGAGCCACTAACTGACTCTAGAATGTTTGGGGATTGGGTGAATGCTCTCTTATTATTTTTACCATTTTTTTAATCTACCCAGATGATTCAGATGCAACCAGATTTTGGAACTGCTGATTGAGCTGCTATTCATAGCTTTCGTTTAGAGTTCTTGGAAATGTAATTTGTGAGGCTGCTAACGTGTTGGATTGGATTTACACTTATCTCCTTTATAAATTTGGTAGAATTTTTAAAATCTTTCTTTTGCTATATTAAAAGTCTATAAGAGTGGTTAAATAAATTATTTGAATGAGTAGCAATGTCAATATAGGCACTATCTTCTAATTTGCTGATTGATGAGCATAAGCAGGGATGAGAAACAGTTGAAATATGGAGCAGAATTTATCACTTTCATCACCTTTAATGATTGTTGACTTCAATCATTGCACTCAGCATGAAATGGACCTGAGAATTTACTGCTCGTTTCTTGAGTACTGAGAGGCAGAATACTCAAGGGTCTAGGGAAGCGTAATAAATATCAAGTATTTTTGTGAGGCTGATTTCTCACAGCTAGTTTCACTTAAAGGCTCTCATGAAACTGCAACCAAATATTGGCTTTAAGGTACCAAGAGTTGATGGAATGAAAACCTGTGACAATGACACGTAAAAGTTAGGGCAAATCACGTTGACTTACATGTAACTCCATTTCCCTTTCCACAAAATGAGGGCAATAGCAGTTGCTAACTCTCTACTTCACAAATAGAATGAATGGAGTAATAGCTTTAAACCTGCTGAGGTGGGCTGAGCCAAGAGCTCTTCGGAGAAAGATGTCAGGTTAAATAAGTAGTACATTTTAAGGAAGAGAGAATGGGGAGTGTTTAAAGCATACGTATGAAGCATCTACCATGTGCCAGGCATGCTATGAAGCATTACCTCATAATATTTAATTTGCTGAAATAGTTTATTCATAAATACCCAGTAGTTAGGTATTTAGGGTTTTTAAAAATAAGAAACGAGTCCTACAGGGAAACATATTTTATATAAACTTCTGTCAAAAAATGTCTATAAGGATCATGCTGGTTTGGCTATGTAAGACCTTGAAGGCCATTGAAAGAGTTTGATTTTATTCTGCATGAGAGTGAGCTTTGGAGATGGTAAAGCAGAAGAGGAACATCTGATTTGCATTTTAAAAGAATCCCTTTCGTTTCTATAATGAGAATAGTCTATAGAGTAGATAAGGGGGAAGAATGGAAATGAGCTCAGAGGAGATTGAAAGCAAGAAATGATGATGGCTTGCAGGATGATAGTGGAGGGAAGCTGATGAGGAATGGTTGACATCTGGATGCCTTTTCAAGGTTGAACCAACAGGGCCTCTTGACTGATAGATGTGAGATGCAAGAGAAAGAAAAAAGAAAATAATGATTCTAAGGGTTTGTCCTGATCAAGGCATTGCCATCAACCGGATTGGGGAAAGCAGTGAGTAGAGCAGGTCTGGGGATGGAGAATATCAGGAGCACAGCTTGGGTCGTGATGAGTTTGAAATCCCTATTGGCCATGGAAGTGGAGATGTAGCATAGACAGTTACACATTTCTGGAGTTTTGGTGAAAGATCTGGGCTGGAGATATAATTTGGGGGTTCCTTGATCCATATACTAATATTTCCAGATAAAATATGTGTACCTAGTGCAATTTGAGCTTTAGATAACAAATAACTTTTTAATATTTTTTATTCTCTAAATGTTCCTTTTTATTTAACATCACATTCTTATTTTATCAATGCAATATATTGCATCCTATATTTCTAAGGTCATTAATAGGTTTGTTTAAATATTCTTCTCTTGACTGCATTGTGTTTGTTTACTCCAAGTTACCCTACTTTTGATCATTTATTTTTTTATTTTATTGATTTCAGAGAATAAGGAGGAGGGAGAGAGAGAGAGAAACATCCATAATGAGAGAGAGTCATGGATCGGCTGCTTCCTGCACACCCCCTACCGGGGATCGAGTCCGCAACCCGGGCATGTGCCCCGACTGGAAATCGAACCCAGGACCCTTCAGCCCGCAGGCCGACACTCTACCCGCTGAGCCACACCGGTGGGGGCGATCATTTGTTTTAATCCCTATAGTTTATGTTAGAGACTTCCCTGGTGATATTGGATTATCTTCATATTTAAGAATGAGGCACTTAAAAAGGCTGATTGAAAGCTCTGTGTATATTTGCAGTGCCTGTCAGTTGCTACTATTTACTGTAGAACAATCAGTCAGGCACCTAATCATTTCATCAGGGGACTTCCAATGTCAGTATGTAAGTCTTTTCTTCAACCAGTTGGTTTCATCAGAGGTGAATCTTCTAAGCTCTCCTGCCTGGGGATATAAATCAAGCCGCCAGTGCCCTGGCGCTGTGGGGGAAGCGGGAGGAGGGTCTCACAATTCAGTATGTGGGATGTAGACTTCACCTAAGCTCCCTTTTTCAGTCACTCATCCTCTAGCAACCCTGTCATCATCCAATCAGAAGACTTTCTGGTTCCATTTTCCCAGAAATTAAACTTCCTGTTGCCAGCTGGGGTGGTGCCCACAACAGAACATGAGAGGGATTCTGAGGATCTCATTCCAGTTCTTTTTCCAGAGGTAACAGCTCCATCCTGCTTCTGAGCTTTTCCAGGGTTCCCACTTGCTTTTGTTTCCACGGAAAACGTTCTTGCTGTTCTATTAACTCTGTTACCACTCGTCTGTCTGCCCTCTGTCTTCCAACATTTTGTTGCTAGCTCTCGTCTGCTGCTGCCTCTTCTGTTCTCTGTATCCTTCAAGTTTTATATATATAAAAAAAAACCCTTAAAATTCCTTTTCAGTTATTTTAGACAGGCGTCAGGATGGAGGTGTGGTGAAAGCATATGTTCAATCCACCATGTTCCTGATTTTCTCACATAAATGACTGAAAAGTAGGGCAAGCAAACACTCTTGCTACCCTGGCCCATGTCCCCTTGGCTCCCTCTGTGGCTGCAGTGGACGTTGCCTCAGTGTGCCAGCCGCGGTCCACTCAAGCACCGGCATCATTCTGCTCCTCTGACTGAGGATGTCCTCCAGGATCACGAGCGCTCGCTCAGCCCTCACATAAGGAAGGTCTCCTGCAATTGCTGGGGATTTAACACCTCTCGCTCATGAACAATGGGAACCAGTGGATGAGTAGCCAACTTTCCCATAGTTTGGTGGGACTATTATGAGGCATCCTGTAGGTTCCTCAGAAGTCCCCATGAGAGAAACCCATTCATCAGTTGGATTTTCTCCTTTTGTGCTCTCACTTTCTACACTCTCTTGCTTATGCTTCCCGGAATATCCTCCAAAATAAATTCCCTTGCACCCAAGACCTTGTCTTAAGCTCTAGGTTTGGAGGAACTGAAACTAAGACGACTGGTAGTGAAAGTAGCCGTAGGAAATATATTCTCCATGATACGGAGGCAACCGAGACAGCATGGCTGATGCTAAGTTGGTGGTGATAGACCCTGACACTTTGTACATCACAATTGCCAAAACTTTCACCAGTGGAGTGCCGGGATGAGGTAAAGAGGAAAGGAGAAGTGTGAATTATGCAACAGTGCGATGTCTGACAGATAGAGGGGCGTGATAAGCATAGGAACTGAAGAGGTGTCTGGCTTTGGTTCACTGGCCAGAAGCACTGAGGAAAGAGAATGGTAGGTTTATATCATCCACCCATCAATTTAGAACGTGGGAATGAAAGCCAGGAAGCTCCTTGGAGGTCTCCATTTCTTGAAGCCGGAGGCACACTTCTGAAAAATCATGCCGGAGTTCTTTGTGAGGGTAACAGAACTGCAATGCAGATTGAAGGTCAGGCCAGGCAGGCATCTTATGCAAAAGCCAAAGCCCTGGCAGGGAGGAAATGGGCCCTGAGAACTGGACTAAGGGCATGTAGGCAGAGAACCTTGACCACCTAGATTTCCCTGAACCATCCAGGCTAGCAGAAGTCTCCTTCACCCTCTTAGTGGAAAAGAACAGCTTCCAATTGCACAGAGGCCCTACAGCATTCTCCTCCGAAGCAGATGCCTCGAAGGCTGTCCTCATCTCCCCTCGCTGCCTCAAGTCCAAAAACTAGGGATAAGTCCCAGCATAGCCTGAGTTATCGATGCTGTGGAAAGTGACAGATTTTCTTTTCTGAAGATGGTGGCGGTGATACCCCTCATCTCAATGGCTCTTCTACAATGAAACCTTACCCGTCCCCCCACCAAGAGATGGGAGTCTAATTTGCCTCCGCTTAAATCTGGGCTGGACTTTACCTTCTTGACCAACAGAAGTGATGCTCTGTGATAGCCAAGGTTCAGCCAGAAGAGGTGATACAGCTTCTCTGTTCACGGGGACATTTGCCCTTGTAGGCTAGAGCCACCATGGAAGGTGGCCACCCACCCCGAGGCCACCATGCTGTGAGAAAGCCAAGGCTCAGCAATGTGATGCTGCATGTCCAGCTCTCTCTCCTGTGAATGCAAACCGCTTTGGTGATAGCCTCCTGCTAAGTGCCAAAGGCTGTTGTCATAGCAAACGCACTCTATTCATCATTCACCACCTGGTCCTAAGGCTATGTTAACACTCCTCCTTTCTGTTGCAACATTGGTCTGCAGGGACCTGATCATCTTGACATACTGGCCCACAATATTAATGAGATCATGATAACTGGACTTGGTTTTTAAGAAGGAGCAAGTATGCTGGTTGCTTGAGTAACATGCGTCGTGCTGGAGGTTGAGAGATAAACAGTACAAAAAACCTGAAGCCTGCCACATCAGGGAATGTTGTGGGGGCCCAAAGATCGGGGATACCCCATCTAAAAGGCTGCATTGCATTTATTACCAATAAGAAAGAGGCACAGCACTTGATGAGCTACTTTGGATTGTTGAGGTAAAAATAATAGCACCTGCCCTGACTGGTTTGACTCAGTGGATAGAGCGTCGGCCTGCGGACCGAAAGGTCCCAGGTTCGATTCCGGTCAAGGGCATGTACCTTGGTTGCGGGCACATCCCCAGTAGGGGGTGTGCAGGAGGCAGCTGATTGATGTTTCTCTCTCATCGATGTTTCTAACTCTCTATAAAAAATCAATAAAATATATTTTTAAAAAATAGCACCCTTGAGAATACTACTCTGACCCATTCAGTAGAGCTGTTGGTTTTTGGGGGGCTTGAGATAGTATCTGAATAGCCTCCTAAAGACTCAGCATCAGTTTAGGGATGACACCTTGCATAGTTGGGTCACTCTTCTTAAGGATAAGAACAAAGGATCACTACATATAGTCACTAGGTGTGCTATGTCCCCAGTGGCCAGAACACACAGGAATGGTAGCTAAAGGATACACGTAGGATTGGTCCAATGCACCATGCTCCCAGTGACCTGTTAGTGGAAATTGTGGTTTTAATCCTTATAGCTTTACTCTCTTCCTGTTCAAGGCCTAGGTCTCAGGATGTGTGTGTGTACAGAGAGGGATATTTCCACTAGGGATATAGTAATGGTTCCACTGCATCTAAACCAATGTCTACCACCAGATGATGTTGAGATCTTCATCTTAATAGATCAGCAGGCAAAAATGGAAACTACTATAGTGGTGGGGATGATTGACTCCAATTATCTTGAAGAGTTGGAGTTACTACATCATAATGGGGACATGGAGGAAGATGTCTGAAATTTGGGGGCTTCCCTGGGGTACCCTTTAGTGCTTCTATGTCTGGTGATAACCAGGGCCTAACACGGGCAAGGTAATCAGGGCTCAACTGCTCAGAGATGACAATCTGGCCATCCTACTGAGCAAGCCACTTAGACTAGTAAGGGTAGGGGACCTCTGGAATAGGTAGGAAAGGAGAGAGATAATGAGTACAGATGACGGCCTTGGGACCAGCTGCAGTAGTCAAGACTGTGGCTTGTCTTACAAATTGTTATTTTCAATCTTTTTTTTTTTTTTTATTGCAGCCAGTCACAACCTTGAACTGTCAGTAGCACAAGAAACTCAAGGTAGGCGTGGGAGGATCTGGTCAGAGCAAGGAGGGAACATGGCAATCACTTCCAATACTCCGCTCCTGTCCCCAGTTCACCTCTCAGCTCCCCCGGGGCTGCAGTAAACATTTCCATGCACACCAACAGCCTCCTACCTGGAGTGCAGTTATTCTCTGCTTCACCGCCTCAGGCCCTGCTCAGCCCACAAGTGCTGGGATTGGTGCCTTCAAGGTCAACCTTTAACCAAAAGTTCAAGAGTAAGAAGAGAAGTGCTCCTGCTTCCCTACCCTTCAGTGGATTCGTGCTGGGTATGTTCTACACGGCTTCTTAGGAGACCCCAGTGGGCATGAGCCCCAGAGGCCCTAAGGCTCATTAACACAACCTCTTTGACTTTTCTCCTTTTCTTCTCTCCCTTTGCCCACTCCATCCTGTGGGCTTCCTGGGATCACCAGATAAACTACCCCGGTTCATCCTTACCTGCGGGTCCGCTTTTGGGGGAACTCAAGGGTGGTAAGTTTGACCTATAGATGCATCTACCTATACTCATTTGTTATTTACTACAAAACTACTCTTGTTGAGAAAAATGATATACTTTTAGTGGATAGGCCTAAGTAATACATATTTATAGTAATAGTAAAAATGTAAAGAATAGAAAAAGATTACTTTCACTAGTTTATAAAGAGTGAGGAAATGAAACTTTGAAAAAAAATGCGGTACTATATACTTATACCCTGAGAAGAGGAATATTTTAATAACTATAGAAATAGTTGGCAGGGCTGTCAACTGTCAAGGGATTATTTTGAAATTGCTATCATTGGCCAACTACTAGGATTAATGAGATCAACATTTTCATGATTCAGGAGAGATAAACATTATAAGTCAAATTTAATAAGTATACTTTCTTCCTTATAAATTGTTGAGATATTAGGTTACTCAGCCCCCCCCCCCCACTTTATCTTTCATTTCAAGAAAGAGTTTTCACATATATGCATGCACACACACACCTCCCTGCATTTTCAACATTTTCAAAGTGTAGCTCTACACACTCATACATTTAAACTCTGGTAACGCACGCCGTATTCCCTCTAGAATGCAGCTTACAAAGGAATCCACATTGGAGGCAAGTGTCCAGTTCTCCGCTCTCTCCTCCAGAAGGGATGTTGCAAAGCCAAATTTAGAAGGGCCTCCACATGCACAGAGGAAGAAAATGTCAGAGTCTCGAGAAAGTCACAGAGCAGCCAAACACCGGGAATAAGCCATCTTTGCTCATCGCAAACTATAACTATAGCACTATTTGGTGAATAAACCCCATTTCATTTGTCTTCCCTTTTGATGGGATGTTAGTTCCCGAAACCAAATGGTATTCAGACCCTTCCCTCCAGCAGGCCTGGTGAATACCCAAAGGCACTCCTTGGCATATTTGCCCCCCTATGAGGGCATAGTTGAACCTCTATGGTTTTTGTCTACCTAGTTAGTACTGCTCATCGCTTCTTTTGATAACAAGTTCCCCACTCTTTGGAAGGAACTGTCCTGTCTCCGGACAGTTCGCACTGGAACAACCATGTGGTTCCAGTGCGAATTTCTCATAGAGCCCTGACTTTTCCATTGCTGTCGTAGGAGCTGGACTGTGGCTCATCTTCAAGTATTACGTACTGTCTTTCATGATGGCTCTCAGAGGCCGTGGCAACTAAACCAATCAGAGGCCTTCTCCAGGAGTTTCCAAGTGGAGCTAGGGCTGGAGAGAAAGCCCTTCCTTTTCTAGTGAAACAGGCTTATAACTGGGGAAAGCTGGTCTGAAAGATGAAGCCAGGGGCAGAGATCGGGGATACAAAGGTCAAGGCCTTGATTCTAGTGTTCAAGGTCTCCATGGCCTCTTCTGGCCTCCATTGCCTTCTGGGGCTTTGTGGTCTCCCTTCTCCCTCTATTTGGCAAGGCCCCCTAATATCTTTCACATTATCTCCCTTTCATGCTCAAGGCAAGCCAAGTGGACTTTCTGGTATTTACAACCAAGAGCTCTGAGGGATGCATCCCATTTACTTTTGTTGTTGTTTTATCAGATAGTTATAAAATCCCTCAGATATTGACTAGAGCCACTTGTTCACCACCACTGGCCTGGCTACAGATTACAGAGGTGGGTGAGCACCTCCTCTCAGGTTCAGTCGTGAGCATATAGCTGAGGTTCTCTCAATGTTCTCAAAACACCCAAGTGATTCCTAGGTCTGCCCTGACCTTTTCACCCCAATGAGAAAAGCAAGAGCTCAGTGAATAGCTCTTCTCTCACACTGCAGGATTGACAGGTCCTGTTTTTTTGTTTTTTGTTTTTTTTCAATTTTGGACATTTGCTTCAGTTTTTTTACAGGTTTTGTTTTATATTTCACTGAATACTCCCCTGTTTTTAATCTTCTTAGAGTTGTCACAATATTACATGAACATCAGCCATTTCAGTTGAAATGTCACTTTGTGTCTTGGGCTACTCTGGCTTCCATAACAAAATGCCATGGACGGGGTAGTTTAAACAGAGATGTGTTTCTTACAGTTCTGGAGATTGGGAAATCTGAGATCAAGCTGCTGGTGAATCCTGTTCCTGGTGAGGGCATTCTTCCTGGCTTGTGGACAGCCACCTTCCCGCTAGGCCTTCACATGGACTTCCCTTGGTATGTGGGCCTGAGACAAGGGTCTCTCTCTCTCTCTCTCTCTCTCTCTCTCTCTCTATTTATAATGCCACTAATCCCATCATGAGGACCCAATCTCATGGTCTAGTCCAGTGATGGCGAACCTATGACACGCGTGTCAGAGGTGACACGCAAACTCATTTTTTTGGTTGATTTTTCTTTGTTAAATGACATTTAAATATAGAAAATAAATATAAAAAATATGTATTTGTTTTACTATGGTTGCAAATATCAAAAAATTTCTATATGTGACACGGCACCAGAGTTAAGTTAGGGTTTTTCAAAATGCTGACATGCCGAGCTCAAAAGGTTCGCCATCACTGGTCTAGTCTAAATTTAATCACCTCCCAAAGGCCCAACTTTCAAATACCATCACATTGAGGGGTAGGGCTTCTGCATATGAATTGAGAAGTGGGGACATAAATATTTAGTGCATAGCACTGATCAAAATGTAGATTTTGGAAAGGAAGCATTTACTAATAATGGGCCTGGCTTGGGTCCCATGGCCACCCCTAGCTGAGAGGTGGGCAGGGCACCTGTTTTAATCCCAATAAACTTTATTCATTGGGAAGTTGTAATTCTGTAAAGGGAATTCAAATGCTGTTGGTAAGAGGGATGGGTGTTAAACAGTAAAATAACCATGAATGCCCATGCAGAGAGATCCCAGTGTTTCCAACAGAGCTAAACTGAACACAAGTGAATATTGACTGCTTTGTAAAAGTATCACATTCATCTACAACAATGTAAACAGATTAGATGTTTTTCTTGAAATTCCCACTTTCATTTTTCAATTCAGTTAGCCTTAGAAGGGATGCCTAGAATCTTCTATCTCCCCCCCCCCCCCACTTTTTTTTTGGTTTTCTTTTTTTCTATAGAAAACTTCCCAGAACTGGTGAATATATGGCAAAATGAACTTTTTAAAATTAAATTAAGGATATTGAGGTAGGGAGATTATTCTGAATTATTCAGTTGATCCAAGTGTAATCACAAGGGTCCTGATACTTGATAGAGGGAGGCCAGAGAGTCAATGTCAGGGTCATGCGATGTGAGAAAGACTCCACCGGCCATTGCTGGCTTTGATTTGGAAGGGAGCCAAGGCATGTGGGCAGAAGCTAGAAGAGTCAAGGAAATGAATTCTCCCCTGGAACCTCCAGAAAGGAACTCAGCGGCACCTTGCTATCTGCTCAGTGAGGCTCATTTTGTTATTCCAACCTCCAGAACTGTAGGTAATACACTTGTGGAGTTGTTTTTTTAAGCCGCTACCTTTGCAGTAATTTGTTACAGCAGGAAACTGATGCGAGTGCTTATTCTTAGAAAGTAGGTTTTGGGGAAGAGGGAAGTGGGAGGAGACATCAAGGGACATTAGTACTTCTAAGCTGGGAATTTTTGCAAGAATGTGTTATTATACGCTAAACCCCAGTACATATTTTTGATGATAATTTACAAATAGGTTGTTCGGTAACTTATTTTCAAAGGACTGCTGAATTTGCTGAAATGATCAGTTTTTTTTTAGGAGGAAGAATTTGCTATTTAACATTCATAGACTTTAAAAAATACATACAGAAGAGGTTTGTATTAAGAAATGTGGTGTGTGTGTGTGTGTGTGTGTGTGTGTGTGTGTGTGTGTGTGTGTGTACAGATACCTACTTGTTTATTTATTTGTCAAAGGTCAGGGTTTCTTTTTTGATCATGTAACTGGAAGACCAGAGGTCCAAAGGAAGGAGGTCTGGGGCTAGTTAGAAGCTTCAAAGGTATAAGCATTTCTCAGTGTCCTTCTCACTCTCTAATCTGCCATCTGCAGAGAGCATGGCTTCTGCTCCAAGGTTGCCTCATGGCTATAATATGGCTATAGGAGCTCCACCCTTTACATCTGTATTCTGGGCAGGAAAAAGAAGGAATAGTTGAGGACTGGGGAGGCAAAACAGCACATCCAAGCTGAGTCAGCCTCTTTTAAGGAACATTCCTTAAATCAGTGTTGGCAATAATCTAGCCACATGGCCACTTCTGTCCACAGGGAGAATAGGAAATGTAGATTTTCAGCTGGGCTCATTGCCACCCCAACAAAATCAGGGTTCTCTTAGTGAGGAAGACGAGGAGAGAGGCCACAGACTTTAGTGACAACCAAATTATAAAGCAGGGGCCTTTATAACTATGTCTTTAAGGATAAACATTATGCCATAATGAACAGTCCTTGGCTGTTTAAGGAAGTATAAATAGACATACCATAAACATTGTATAACTGTTCAAAGCTAAGCCATTGGGGGAAAAACTGCAATAAAAATTAGAAACCTAAAACAATCAGTTCCACTATGAGTTTGTTTGAAGGACATGAATTTAGTTTCTCTTAAAAAACAACAACACTTTAAGATGAACTTCAGGTGGGATATAAACTACCCCCCCCCCTTTTGAAATTCTATACGTAATTTATGTTGGAGCATTTTTCCTGATTAAATGTTACATATATCCTCAAAGGGGTTGGTGACCAAAAGGTTAGTAATCATGGATTTAGGTGTTGTGCCCATTTGGAAGATGCCAAACAACTAATCTAATTGAACTCAGAGCTGAATTGGGCGTTTCGGGTCACACCAACCTTCTCAGGCCAGTCGAAATTCTACTTTCTACCTGATGGCGTTAGGAGAGCTGAGGACACAGCTGGCGTCTAGGAGGCAAGGCAGCAGCTCTCTGGCGGTGAAAGAGCAGGAGGGACTAGGGCTATTATTATCAAGGCCCCAAGACTGGGCCCCGGGGGCTGTCCCCGGAATGAGGGAAACCCTAGGGAGGGCAGTGTTTCATTTGAGTCTGAGAAGGAAGAAAAGAACAATGCGGAACATCTGTTTTGACACATCTACAAACACAGATATTTGGCATTTCGGATGAAAACTGTTTATCAAGCTCCTAATGCTGGCAATGAACAAAGAGGAGCCTCCTGTTCTGTGCTGCACTTTTTGGTTTGTGGAGGGAGGAGAGCTCCATTCCGTCAATCTAATGAATCTACCGGCACAGGTTGAAGAAGACTGAGAGACTTGGAGCATCGCACAGAGTAAATCTGATTTGTTGTCAAGAAGTTCCACAAGAAAACAAAAAGGTGCAGTTGCAACATAATGATCGCCTGGCCTTGTAGGCACCTGGAGTTTTATTTGCCAAAGAAAGAGCATCGCTTCAGGGCTCCATCCAGGGATGTCTAGTCCCTCCCGGTCCCCTGCCTCCCCGGGGGAGGGGAGAGCCTGTCTTCTAGTTTGAAGGTCTCCAAATCAGGTGTGATGTGCACCTCGTGGGATTCTCAATGCAATCACTGGGGTGTGAGGAGAAAATATTAGAGCATGTACACGTTGATTGTGTTAAAAATAAGGGGAATATGCATTATGAATATTCACTGTATGGACTGACAGCAGCACCAGCACTCGGTAGAGATGTCCGATGGTCAGGCCCCCTGGCCGTATGGGTCATTGCTAAGGAGGAGCAGGGGATTTATACCTGGTGGGGGGCGGGGAGGATTGACTGTGGCAGCCCACTCCTCGTCTTCTCCCAGTGCCTGGCAACATGTGGACGCAGACATCATAGTATCTAATTTTAGGTAAACCAGCTCTCTCAAAATAAACAAACGACTTAAAAATATTACAAAGGAGGGAAAAACAGCCTTCTGATTGAAGGTCTCACGAAGGCAAGCAAAACGGAACAAGGTAAAGGCAGAGTTGATCTTCATGTTTCCCGAACAAGGTTCCCCCAGTCACACTGCTAGAAACAAACAAGGATGATCAAATAGGATCCAACAAGAAATTATTTGAACCAAACTGAAAACCAAGAAGACTACCAGAAATGTAGAGGTGCATCTGCCGCCATACACCTAAATGTCACTTGAGGTGCACCTGTTGGTTTTATATTGTGTCTGTGGAATGTCTTCTGTCAATGATGACAGCCATTAAAATCAATGGCAAAACAAACTGAACTCAGAAGGAGACCTTTGAATTTCTGCATCACAAGATGCTGAACTACAATTTTCAAAAATAATGTAACATATACTAGCACAGTATGCTGATTAAAATTAGCATTATCATGAAAAAAATTTTATGCCCTAAAAAAATTGATAAATATTTTCAAATATTATTTACTTCAAACTTAGCTCATCCTTTAAAAATATGTATTTTCTGGCCCTGTCTGGGTGGCTCAGTTGGTTAGAGCATCATCCCATGCATCAAAAGGTTGTGGGTTTGATTCTCAGTCAGAGAACATACCCAGTCAGGGAACATATCCTGGTGGGGGTATATATAGGAGGTAACTGATTGATGTTTCTCTCTCACATTGATGTTTTGATGTTTCACTCTCTCTCCAAAATCAAATATATCTTTGGGTGAGGATTAAATATACATATACTAGAGACCTGGTGCACAGATTTGTGCACCAGTGGGGTCCTTCAGCCTGGCCTGAACTCTCTTGCAATCTGGGACCTCTCGGGGGATGTCAGACTTCTGGTTTTGGCCTGATCCCCGCAGGCCAGGCCGAAGGACCCCACCGGTGCACAGATTCATGCACTGGGCCTCTAGTATGCATATAAGATATTGGTTAATCTCTTCCCACCCTTCCCCCTCCTCCTTTCCTCTGAGATTCATCAGTCTGTTCCATGTTTCCATGACTGTGCATTGAGTGTCTGCCCCCTAGTGGTCATTGTGCATCATAGCTACCAGTTGAACAGTCAAATGGTCTAACAGTCGAATGGTCAAATAGTCGGATGGTCACTTAGGCTTTTGTATATATAGATATGTATTTTGTGTATGTCAGGATGTATGTAACGTGTTAATACAGCAATACATGTATTAAACAAAATATAAATACACATACTTGGGAGTTGCTACTCAGAATGGTATTTACTCTTGGCCTGTACAATAAAAAATGTTTAGAAACCACTACTGAAGATAATAGACAGTGATAACAACTTACCCATACACTAATCTAACCCCTGTCAATTTGGTGATCCACCTAGATGACTTAATGCTTTAACTCCATTAAAATATGACCTCTCATCCCTTCAAACTCCCACAGCAGCACAAGTGGAAGACCACTGTTCTGCAACTCTACCAAAGTAGACTTAACACGTTCGTCTTGGGTCATAGTGATTGGAGCAGGTGCGTGGCCCTCCTATTGACGTCAGAGAGGGCACACTGCAGACAGGATGAGCATTTGAGTCACTTTCCACTGAATCACTTATCTCCCATAGCACTTAGCAGCCAGGAGGTGCTCACCAAAAATTTATTTGGAAATTAAGAGAAAATGAGTAAGTGTCTGGAAGGCCCTTAGGATTGATTATCACAGCGGGCAGTTTTATTATTCGGCAAGTCATTGAGTGCTCTTTTCATGGGCAAGGATTCTTTTTTCATCCTCTAATCTTACAGGTCATTGTATACGCAAAGGACCCCTCATTTCTGCTCAGAAATGAAGCAGTAATATATTTAGCTACTATTGGTGACTTTGAGATGCCTAACTCCTTCTCATGTGTTTCTCTATTAAATTGGGCCAGGCACATGGCCCATGTTGTTCTCAGCTTGACTCTTACATATATGTCCATAGAAACAAAATTTAATATCACATTAATCTAATTTAGATATAAATATCAATTTTTAAAAAATAACCTGCAATGACAGGTAACCTCACTATTCAAAACAATCTTAATACCTCAATTATTTATAAAATATGTAGTGAGTTCTAAGGGACTCCTTGGGAGTAAGAACTAGGCAGAATCTTGTTTTGTTTGACGTCAGCCATGTAACTGATTCTCTTTTTTTAAATGTCAAAATTATTTTATTATAATCTCTCTGCTTGGAACAGGTACATAGGTTTCCCTTGGTTCCTCAGTAATTTCCCAATTGGTAACCCCATATCTAGTAAAAATTTAAAATTTTCCATTTGCCTCTGCTAGAAAGTCAGTGATATAATTTGCTAGTAATCTTTTGGGTAATTTATGCCCTACTAAATTATGAAAGATTATCAAAATTACTAAATTAGGAAAAATAAGCGGGCAACAGGTCTTGCTCAAGAGATATGCTCTTTTGTAATTACCACACCAATTTGCCTGTGCTCGGTGATGACGCATAGCAACTTATTTTTGATTTTCTAAAGAAATAACATAGAAGGAAATTGGGCTGCCCTTGTATGAATATAACCCAATTGACTTGTAGCTATCGATTTTGAGCTTAGAATTATTTTTCAGAAACGAGAAATGGGTCGAGCTGAGCCACCCATCATCCTACACTGAGAGCTCCCACTGTGACCCTGAGCATATATAAAGTCACTTGGTTAATATATGATGTCAATGAAACTGAGATCCTAAGTCCTGTTCCCAGGCAGGTCAATATGGAGACACCATAGCACAGACATAGCCCTAACTACAGTCTGCCCTTGAAAAATCCATGTCTCTTTTCCTATGGAACTGATACAAGTCTTGGGCATGTCTGAAAGTCATGCAGCAAAACAAAAATCTCTCTGCAAAATTGGAAAGAACTTTTAATAATGATTTTAGTTTTGAGGGTGTAATGTTTAATTTTTTAAATATATTTTTATTGACTTCAGAGAAAGGAAAGGAGAGGAGAAGGGAGATAGAAACATCAAAGATGAGAGAAAATCATTGATTGGCTGCCTTATGCAAGCCCCACACTGAGGATCCACAACCATGTGCCCTGACTGGGAATTGAACCGTGACCTCCTGGTTCAAGGTTGACGCTCAACCACTGAGCCACACTGGCTGGGCTGTAATGATTAATTTTATGTGTTAACTGGACTGGGCTAAGGGATGCCCAGATAGCTGCTAAGACAGTATTTCTGGGTGTGTCTGTACTTGTGTTTCCAGAAGAGATTAGCATTTGAATCAGTAGACTGAGTGAGAAGATCATCCTCACCAATGTGGGTGGGCCTGAATAGAACAAAAAGTCAGAGGGACAGTGAATTTGCTCTCTTGGCTTAAGTTGGGACACCCATCTTCCCCTGCCTGGGACACCTGTGCTCCTAGTTGTCAGACTTCAGACTCAGCCTAAGACTTACACCAGCACCCACCCCGATGCCAGTTCCCCCTCCCATTCTTAGGCCTCTGGCTTGGGTTGGAACTGTACCGCTGGCTCTCCCGGGCCTCCAGCTTACAGACAGCACACTGTGACCCTCTCAGTCTCCATCATCATGGGAACCAAGTCCTTATAATAAATCTCCACACCTTCTATTGGCTCTGTTCCTCTGGGGAACCCTGACTAGTACAAGGGTGTTCTTCAGCAGAGGGTCTTGAATAAAGACATTCTATCAGTCAGGACCACTGAGTAGAGACGGAGAGCAAACTAATCCATGAAGTTGCATTTAAAAGCATTTAGTTTTCATGAATCTCAGTTTATAAAAAAAAGGGGAAAAAATGACCCCATTACATGAACCCCCTTTCAAACTAGACTTTAGATTCCAATGTCCAAAGAGAGTAAGGCCACAGAAAGAATGTAAATAGAAACAAAAGAAGCTAAATCTTAGTTTTAAGTTTTTAAGCATGGAGCCCCAAGTGATACATGCAATTTCCTAAGGTAATTTTGGTTATACATGATTTTCTCCTGTGGGAGAACTGACAACAGCTTAATTCACATGTTAGGTCATAGTATATGTGTATATGTGGTGTGTGTGTGTGTGTGTGTACATATACCTCACACATATAAATGCCTTATATGTACATGCCACCTATACTATACATATATCTAACCCTTCTACGTGCATATGAAAACAAAAGTGTGCTTAAAAATGACTCTCAGATCTTTCTGTAGAAAATATAATTAGAAAAATGCAAACCACTCTCATTTTCCTTCAATTCTTTCCTTTAATTTTTGTCATTTAAAACTTGTAAATTTGACAGACTCTATATTTATAAAACTAACTTAACATAGGTAAACAACCTCAGTCTGTCAGCAAACTGTACCGATACGCCCCTGGGTAAGCAGAGCGGCCCGGTTCTGAGCGCCGGAGTGCATAATACGGAACAGACACCAGCTTATGATCTAGAGGAGACAAGACGTCTACACATGTAATTACCTAACTGGGTACATAAGTACAGCTCTGTAATTAAAGAGTGAATATGGGAGGGGGGAGTGCTGGGGGGTTGGTGATGTTTACTTTTTTCTCTCCCATGCTATTCTGGCATTTTTCTCGCCCTTACCTTGGGACTTGAATTTTATGATGCAAGGGCAGTCATGTAGCTTATGGATCCCCTGGGCATAAACAAGTAGTCGCTAATATAAACACTATTTAAAAACTGGCCAGGCACATTTCTTCACAAAAGAGACCAGGTTTTTCGCTCTGCAAAAAGTAAATGGTAGCAAATCTGAGCAAATGGAAATAAGAAAATGAGCGAATACATCTGGATCGAGTTCCGCTTACATAAGAGCAGACCCAGGGTTGGACATACAGGTGTTTTACAAGAAAAAAATGGGCATGCAGCCAAGCCCCCACCTTCAATTGGTGGGACAAAGTGTAGAATAGGATCCATTTTCACTTTCCTGTTCATTCTTATCCATCTGTGGCATATTTGGGTGCCATACCCCTTGGCCCCCAGCAAACATGTGTTAAGTAAGCAACATTTCTAAGCATTTTACATGTATTAACTCCTTTGGTTTTCATAATAACCCTATGGGGTAAGGACTATTAGCATGACCCCCATTGTACAGATGTGGAAACGGAGGCACCCCAATTAAATAACTCTCATAGGCAGCTGGGGTTCCGTCGCAGAAGGCCTGGCTTCCGGGCCTCCATTCTCAGCTGTGAATTTTGCACTGTCTTCTTAGCAGTTGGAGGGTGAACTTTGTGCATTTGAGTAGCTGAGGGGATGTGGATGGAGTGAGGAAAGAAAGAAAGGCTTTGAAAGCTAGCCTGTCCTTTGAGAACATGAAAAGAGAGGAGGAAAGGAAGGGAAAAGCCCGGGTTAATTGTGGGAAGGTAATGGAAGCAGTGGAAGAACAAGAAGCAAGAGAAAAAGGCAAAGAGAAACCAGCCTTTGCCCTGCTCAGCTCCTTGGTGACCGGATCTAATAGCTGGGGCTGGAGTGGGTGGGACTGGGCGTCTGTTTTCAAGCAGCGGATCTAACGCCACTGGGTTTCTGCAGCAAGCCCACCAGATAGGCTTTTCACAGCAATTATGGAAGTGACGGTGGAGAGAGTATTCTGCCCTTATTTGGGTCGAGGAGCCACCCAAATAAAAGTACTAACCTAGTGCTGAGATTACATTCTGGGCCCCAGAGGAAATTTCCCGAAGGTGCCCTTCACTATGTGTAAATAGGAAACGACTTCCTCTCTTGGGCAAGACAACTGCTGTGAGAGGTGTAAATAGACGTAGAATTTTATAAAGACTTGGATTTCTCTGATGCGTTCTGTGAAACACTAATAATGTCTAACTGCGGTGGTTCAAACAGTACACCCAGTAACTTTTTTCCCATGACCTTTGACTCTGCTCTTAAGTGACTGTAAAATAGGAATAAGATGGTAAGCACGGGACAGCTATAGGGAAATGTGCCCCTAAAGAACCTGGTATTGGGAATGAAGGAAAATGAACTTGTCCTCCAAGAGCTAAACAACACAATCGATATATATTGTATGGTGCAGAGATGGGCCAAGTCATCGTGTTGAGTATAGTAACCCGATGGAAGATAGTAACACAGCTGAAGGAATAATGTTGAGTTTGAAGCAGTGTTGGATACCGTGGGAGAAGGAAAGGAGAGAGCAGAGAGAAAACAGAGATGTCACTAACTGACTTGGAAAGACTTTGTGCGTCTTCTTTAAAAGGACAGGAAAGACCCTCAGCAGAGATGACAGAGAATTTGAACCCCACAAATATAAAGAAGTACAACAGCTGGCTCATCCCCTCTGCTTTCTCACTCCCCTCCTCTCTTCCTCCTTCACCCCACTCTGTCTTTCCTGGGGTTGAAGAATTGTTATGTAATATCTCTTCATGGATAGTTAGCTCTTAATTATCCACCTCATGGAATTTTAAAAAAAAATCCTGGGTTAAGTACCCATGTCATGCTACACATCACCACAGCACCACTTCCTTTTCGGGCTCAGCTAGTATATTCTCAACATGCAGGAGAATGCAAAGTCATTATAAAATTAGCCAAGTCAACTGGGAAAATATACATTTCAATATTGTTCATAAATTTTGGATTATCTGAACTACCACTCGCCTCTTTCAAGATACTAGTACATTTTCATTTGAAACCTACTAAATTGTCTCTTTCTTTTGTCTTTTCTAGGATAAATCATTTTATTTTCTCTCCATCTATACCAAGAAAAAGAATAAATCCAATAAACTCAATAAAAAGGAAAAAAACCCACTTCACCTACATTCTACTCCTAATGCACAGATTATAGGGTGCAGTACACCCTGCCTACAAAACTGATCCTGCAAATGTAGAAAAAAAATGTTTAAAACATCTGCCTAGGGTCATTAGAGAGAGATGGCACTTTGGTTGAGCAAGAGTCCTCTAATGTCCAGAAGGTCCTAACTAAATGGCTAAGGACTCAAATTTAATGGTGAGAGGCAGGGAAGTCAGATGGTGAACTTCTCACTTTCTATTTAAAATACTTCCTCATTATTTGAACTATTTTTTTTTAAAGCATGCATTGCTTTCATAGTTAAAATTTTTCAGTTTGGAACAATAAAAAGACAGAAAACCAAATCAGTAAATAAGAGTCTTTCCACGCACGTCTCCACTGCTTTTCTTCTCTTGCCAAGAAGAATCATGTCTTATGCAAGGTAGGCCCCCTGGTCTACACAAAGCCACTCAGAATCCCTTCTTGCCCTTTGCTGTCGTCTCCCAGATCCCGGCTTCTCTCCCCTGCAATTCACCCTCCGAGCTGAGTAGGCTTCTAAAACCCTCCACTCATGTCGCTCTCTTTTCAGCACCCCCTCTGCCCTCTATTCTGCCACCACCACTCTTACCCCACCCCACCGCCCTCTGTGCAAGATGGTTACATTTTATGCAAGGAATGTATTCCTGAAGACCCCATGTCATTCCAAACCTACATAATTCAAGCCTGCTTTCCCCAGAGGACCGGATATAAAAAGTGTGTGCGGGAGGGGGAATGCACCCTTAGAGTGCATAAATCTGCAAATGTTGTAATGTATATTTGCTTTAGAACTGCTTTTTATTTTCCCCGGCATTTTCTCTAATATTTTGAAGTGCTCTCTCTTGAATTAATAGAGAGCATCCTGTTGGTTGTTTGGCCTTCTCAACCGAGATTCAGAGCGTCTGAAGTTCTGTGCCGAAGCTCCGTGTTTTACAGCTCCACCACTTAACAGACTCTGGGGTGACCTTGTTACGGGATTATAGACAGAATATAAAGGAGACTTTACATTATAATGGCAGCGAATGTTTGAATAACGGAGGAGAAGCCATCAGGTCTCTCACAGAGGCTCCCACGCAGGTAAACAGTGGGGGTTCGCCAGGCAGTCACAAAGGATGGTGGTGGCGAAGGGGTGCTGCCCTGTGGCCATGGAGCAAACACGCACTCCCTGCATTCAGCACACCAGCTCTGATGGCGTAGGATTCTTGACGAAGGTTTTTTCAATGGAGGAGGGAGGGGATTTAAATTAATTTTGAACAGAAAGTGAGACTGTCCATGTTTTTATATAGCACTAGTTCCATTTTATGAAATTTCCATAAAGTGTACTGTGTGTGGAGAAAATGCCTATTCTCTTTTGTTTGTTTATATTTTTATTAAATGTACTAGGGGCCCGGTGCACGAAATTCGTGCACTGGGTGTGTGTGTGTGGGGGGGGAGTGTCCCTCAGCCCAGCCTGCCCCCTCTCACATACTGGGAGCCCTCAGGTGTTGACCCCCATCACCTTCCAATCGCAGGATCGGCCCCTTGCCCAGCCTGACGCCTGGGCCAGAGGCGTCAGGCCTGGGCAGGGGACCCTCATTTCCCCCCATCACTGGTTCTGCCCCCAGCCCAGGCCTGATGCCTCTGGCCCAGGCGTCAGGCCTGGGCAGGGGACCCCGGACCCCTCCGATTGCTGGCTCTGCCCCTTGCCCAGGCCTGACGCCTCCGCCAGAGGTGTCAGGCTTGGACAGGGGACCCCCATCTCCCCCCGATCACTGGCTCTGGCCCTCATCACCCTCCAATCACCAATCACCGGATCGGCCCCTTGACCAGGCCTGAGGCCTCCAGCAGAGGTGTCAGGCCTGGGCAGGGGACCCCCAGCTCCCCGCAGTTGCAGGCTCCACCCCTGCCCAGGCCTAACGCCTCTGGCTGAGGCGTCCAGCCCGGGCAGCGGGGACCCGCAGCTGTAGTGGCCTCGCGATCATGGGCTTCGCTTTAGGCCCAGGCAAGGGACCCCTACCTCCTGGGACTGCCAGCTTCGACCGTGCCCAGCTCCCATCGCTGGCTCCACCCCTACTTCCTGCTATCACTGGCCAGGGCAGAAAAGGCACCTGATTCTCCGATCATGGCTGGGGGGCAGGGCAAAGGCGGCCCCAGGGCCGCCTTTGCCCTGCCCCCCAGCTCTTAGCTCCCCCCTGGGTTTCTGATCACTGTCAGTGGCAGGGGGCTTCTTCCTGCTTTCCCTTTCGCCTCCCTGCATTGTGCCTACATATGCAAATTAACCGCCATCTTGTTGGCAGTTAACTGCCAATCTTAGTTAGCAGTTAATTTGCATATAGCCCTGATTAGCCAATGAAAAGGGTATCGCTGTACGCCAATTACCATTTTTCTCTTTTATTAGTGTAGATTGGAGTTGCATTGGTTAATGACATTATACAAGTTTCAGGTGTACAACTTTACAATACAGCATCTGTGTACGACATTGTGTGCTAACCACCCAAAGTCCTTCTGTCACCATGTTTGATCCCCAGCCATACTGACACTTGTTTTCACCCATCTTACTACATTTTGACCAGTTTTAAATATCAATTTAGAAATGAAGATAATGCAAATAAGCAAAAATAAAATGGAAATCACCTATAATATTATCGCATAGAGATAATTATTATCATCTTTGGATGTGTTTCCTTGCTAGAGTAGTCTTGTGCTAGAGTATGCATGTATATTTGTGTGTATACATTTTTTTAACCAAAAAGGGATGATTCAGCAATATTGTTCTGCAGCATACTTCTTTCACCTTAAAATCTATTAGCTGTTCCTCATTATTTTGTTATGAACTTGATTGGTTTCCATAGTATGACTGTTCCATAATAGATGGGAATAATCTTGTATTTTTGAAAACTTTACAAATTTGGGCTCTTGTGAACAATACTGAAATGAATATTCTTGTTGCTAAATCTTGGCAATCTCCATGACTATTCCTTTAAAATAAAATCCTGTAAGTAGAATTTCTGGGCCAAAGGGAATAAAAAATTTCAAGGCTTCAAGTCTGACAAACTGCCCTAGGAAGTTGGAAACAATTTGCACTCCCCTCAGAAATACCTGCCAGCCACTGCATACTCATACAGTGTGGATTGTGATTTAAGAAACCCCCCCCAAAGTCGCCTAGATTAATTTGTTATATTTTAAAAGTAACTCTCTATTAGTATAGCATGCCGGGGAGCCCTCCATGGGCTCTGCTCAGTTGTCTGAGAATCTTAAACTGTGAGCTCTGAGAGGGCACATAGTGTGTATGTGTAAATTTCTTTTGGTGCAGGACCACATAGAAACAGGCTCTTAAATGTCAAAAAAGCATATATTAAGTGGGCAGATAAATATATTTTACTTGAAGGCCTGATGTAAGGTGTTGATCTTTCCTTGGTCTCCTTTGATGGCACATTCATGGTAATTGATGGCATGGTTGTGTGTGTGTGTGTGTGTGTATGTGTGTGTGTGTGTGTGTGTGTGTCTGTGTGTTGTGTTGTCTTGATTGTTTAATTTTTAATTGATGAATATATGCGTCTAGCCCTTTTGATGGGTGCATTTTATAAAATATTCAAAATCAGTGAATTACTGTATAATACCTTAGGGATTGGATATATTAGGCCTTGTGGGGTCTGAGTCTACTCTGGTGAAATGTGAAAGATGACACTCAGTTGCTTCTCATATCATCCAGTACTAAAGTGACAGTGGCAAGGTCACTGGTAAATACAAACACGACAGGACCCAAGTTCATGTGGGGGATAATTGCTCTTACGAGCCTGTTTCTCTGTCTCCGATTTAAGGTTGTTAGCATTTTGCAGTGAGTCTTGCTCAAAGTTCTTTCTCCTTCAGGCATAATCGTGTATTTTGCTCTGTAACTTCCAGGCAAGAAACTAGAATTAGTAAGACAACTGCAGTGCTCACCTTCCACCACTTTCTCCTGGCATAGCTGGCATTCTTTTAAGAGATAGTCATTCCATTAATGGACAGATCCATCTGTTCATCTAAGTCACCACTTAGAAAATGGTCACTTAGTTAACAAACATCTCATACCAAGAGTCTAGGAAAAGTCATGTGACAAAGATTCACAACAATTATTATAAAATCACATTAGCAAGTATATATGCTTCTCCCTTTGGACACTCCCACATCCTTCCTTAAAGTGCCAGAGAAAACGCCCTGTGAATGCCATTTTCTAAATTGGGGCTCTTTTCTCAAGGTGTTGGCCACTGCTGCAGGCTCTTACGAAGAGTGATTATTGCTTTGGATTGGGAAAGGGGAGCGGCTGGGTAACTTTCCTGCTGTGAGAGGATCTAAAAAGAGAAGGAATTTAAATCATTAACCCTTTCTCTCAGGCTCATTCAAATAGAAGAGGTCACCACCTAGAAAATATTACCCCTTCTTCCCCCACACCTTGATTCATGGAAATCTTCGCATCAATTGCTGCTTCTATCCAGTCTGCCTTTGAATTATTATAAATATGCCGTTCGTTTCCTTAGATTTTTTGCTGGTCAAACTATAAAGGGTGAAAGTGAACAAGAACTCTGATTTCTGCACAGTGATGGCAACAATGTGACTGGGGTTTTGCCATAAAAACTCCAACTCTGATCACGGCACTGGCCATGGCTCTATCTGCAGGTGAACCTATCAACATACCCACGTGGGATCTGAATGCTCTGCGGGTCCAACCCTCCCCATATCCTGAATCCCTAAACCAATTATCAAGAGAATGAAGATGATGATAAACAAAACATTACAGGAAAAACCCCTCTTCATCTGAAAGTGCACTAAGCAAGTACTGAAGTCCTCCAGGTTTGCTCCCATGTGGGCACCATTTCTCTGGGCCAGTTGTGGCAGAACTAACATATGACCATCCTTCACCCAGACCGATCTCTTGCTTCAACAGTGTTTGGACGAAAAAGACTGAGAGTCGCCCCTTCCTTCTGCCTCTGACCACCCTCCAGCCTCATTTTTAGTCTCAACCTTTGGAATCATCTCAGCCATCCTTGGCCTCTGAGACCAGACTATGTTTTTTTTAAACTTACCTTCTTATTGCCAAGCAAGCATGAGCTCCCAAATTCATCAGAAGTATTTCACCAAAGCAGAGGTCACCATCAATCACCTGGCCAACCTGCACCTGTGGGCCTCCCACACCTACCGCTCTCTGAGCTTCTATTTCAACCTCCCTGATGTGGCTCTGGAGGGTGTGGGCCACTTCTCCCTGGAATTGGCCAAGGAGAAGTGAGGAGAAGCGCAAGGGCCCCCACACATCTCTTAAAGATGCTAAACCAGAGCGGTGGACATACCCTCTTCCAGGACATCCAGAAGACTTCCCAAGGTGAGTGGAGTGAATCTCAGGACACCATGGAAGCCAGCATGGCCGGGAGAAGAACCTGAACCAGCCCTTTCGGATCTGCATGCCCTGAGTTCTGCCTGCCCAGACCTCATCTCTGTGACTTCTTGCAGAACCATTTCCTGGATGAGGAGGTGAAACCCATCAAGAAAATGGGTGACCACCTGACTAACCTCTGCCGACTGGCCAGGCCCCAGGCTGTGCTGGGCAAGCATCTCTTTGAAAGTCTCACCCTCCACCCTGGCCAGGTAGCTCAGCTGATTCGAGTGTCGTCCCCCATGTGCCTTGGTTGCAGGTTTGATCCCCCATCAGGGAACATACAAGAATCAACCAATGAATGCATAAATAAGTGGAACAATAAATCAATGTCTCTTTCAAAATAAAAAAAAATTAAAAACTTTAAAAAATTATTCCCTTTCCTAAATAAAGAAAAAAGAAAGGCTCACTTTCAAGCACAAGTAGGAGTCTCTGAAGCCCAGAGGCCTTGGAGGGGCCTCTCTGCATCTCTTTGCATCTGCCTGGTGTCTGGCTTCTGCCTGAGCCTCTCCCTGCAGCCACCAAGCATTCTTTTAACACCCTGGAGCCCGCTCCCATGCCTTGGACCAAATGGAAACAGTAAAGTTTCTTGCAGAAAACAACAACAACAACAACGTATGACCATCTTAGATTAAGTGTATTGCTTTTCTTTTTCTTCCTGGAGGTATTGAGCATCTTTAGACCTTGTTCTCTTTACTTACAGATCAAATGTTTGATTCTGAAAGCACCTGTCCCAGGTTAAAGGACTTGATCAAGTGTTGAGAGAAAATGGTGATGTTTGTAGGGAGGTGGCAGGAGAAGCAAATACAGCTGCCATTCGGTGTCAGCAAATGCCACCCTGACAGGTGCAATTGCCTTCTTAGGAACAAAACGGTGTTGTACAATTCACTTCGGTCATAGACAGCTTTCATTCCACGCTGTTTCTTTTTCAGAAATAAGACTCATCCTGCCCAAGGGTTTTCATGAAGATTCAATAGCCCAACAGAAACAGGACTGCGCATTACACTCAGGCCACGACCTATAGCCGGAGCCAAATGTTAGGTGCCAACAAGCATGTGCCATGGACTCACCTTTCCTATCATTGAGCTGACTCTGCTTCTGGACCTGTTTTGCCCCAGGTGGAGCCATCTTCCATGAACTACCCCACCGCCAGAGTGCTTTGTTCTGAACATGTAGTACTCGTGTACATCTGCTGCTTTAATGATATATTAATGTACTACATTATTAGAGCAAGGACAGCTGATGATCTATTAAGGGAAGAATGGTGCCATTCAGAAAATGAAGGATTTGAGAAAAATATTCATTGGAATGACAGGAAAATAGTCAACATATGGGATTCTGAAACCGTAATCTTGGTCTGTTTTCCACAGTTAGATAAATACCTCCCTAGCTCCACAGGCTCTCCACACCATAAGACACTGGCTGCTGCATATTTTATAAACTCTTTATATATACTAACCATGTCTCCCATGAGCCCTGGGTCACTGCAGGCTCAGTGTGTCCAGTTACATTGTTTTTACTAGGAAGTCCTCCTTATTTACCCCTAACCGTAGGAAACCAAGTAACATTGACCTCTGGGCAGTCAGAGCAGCGTCTCATCTCTCATTACAAGAATCTGAACTCCAGTCATTGTTCAACATTAATTATTGCCAAGGCTATAGCATCTGCTTGCTATTTGACAGTTGATCTTCATCCTATCATTAACCTTAGGTCAATTTAATCCCAACCTCCATTTTCAGCACTATACAAACAATTTATTTATGTATTTTTTTTCCAACCACACAAAGACAAACAATGTCAGACTGCCCCACATTGTTTTATGCATTATGATGATTAAACATTTTTAAAGACATACAGACATCTAAGTTTGGAAAGCACAGTAGTCAGTGAGAGCTCTGGAAATGAGATGTCATGGCAGTTTATTTTCCTGTAAGAGAATTATATAATCAAGGATTCAGAGAGAGGGTAAGTTCAGGACTTAAACTATAACTTATTTTAAGATTATTCTCTTTATATAAACCAAGAAGACTTATAGTCAGCCTCTACTATACAAAATTATCCACTATGTTATAGAGTAATACACTTTTAGTGTTCTTAAAGCCATGAGCAAAGATAATGGTAATATTCGGACAATCATATCTGCCTATGTGATTTCCGTTTTTTATGCTTGGAAATCAGAAGTATGAACATGTAGGAGAAGGGAAGCTAAGATTCCTGCTGAGAAATTTATTTGGTGTTCTCTATTCTTCTCGACCTCATGCTTATATTGAAATGCCAGAAATAACAGTTTGACACAATAGTATTTAATGCATCTAAGTGATGAGAAAGTAAGCATTGTAAATATAATCACAGCCAATTGCAATTTAAAGAAACACTTTGCAGAATTTTGTTGAGTTCTCCTCTGCTAAGTAAAATATAAAACTAAAAAAATGGCTAAACATATAAAACTCAGTTAAGCATTAATTTTAACATTTCCAGAATTTAAATAATTTCAATACAAAAAAGGTGTTTTATATCCACATATAAAATATTATCTAAGAAAAATGGCTAGTCAAGCAAGTAAACAAACAGGAAATACATAAATGTTAGCCGTATACATTAATATACATTTATTTAAATTCTAATTATTTGTGTGGCTTACCAAGCAGTTAAGATAAAAATCCAATATTCTCTGTTAGGACTTTGCATGGTGACAGTAATGACATTGCAGGTATTTAACAACTGTCCAGGCTGACCACTGGCACTTCCTTTGTCAGCGGATGCTTTCTGCATCCATGACAAAGAAGAAACATTTACCTTTTCCAAAACTATTTACTTTAGCAAGACTGAAAGACACGGCATACTGAATATGAGATTCTGGTTTGTTTCCATGTAACTCTTAATGCAGAATGTAGGGTTGAAGCTACTTGACATCTGTATCTAGCATTAGCATTAGATATCTCTTTCTATAAGCCAAGATATCTCTTTATATAGCATTTTCCTGACCTTGAACAAAAAGGGACTAATTTCAAAACTGCCTCAGTGCCTCTGAGTGATCCAGGGAGAGCTCTGTGGTCACCTTCCATACCTTCAGTTATCAGAGGCTCAAGGAAAACCAGCTGCTTTTGTTCTGAATGTGTGTACGAGTGCCAACAGCTTTCTCACTTCCAGGAAGGAATGTGGTCCAGGGACAGGGCAAAAGTTTCCCTTTGTTGTTGAACTGAGGAATTGACAACAAAAACAGGTGGGTAATAGGAAGTCTCCCTGCCATCCTGGCAGGCTGACATTCTGCATCGTGACCCAGTAGCCAGATCTGTCTGTAGTTCTGCATGAACTCATGGACAAAGGGACACAAGGCCAACGCTTCCCGGAACCCTATAGCATCTGGAGTGGGGAGATAAGCCTACAATTACCCCTTAGCCTTGGGAGAAAAGAACTCTGCACACTGAGGCCTTGAACTAACTAGAGATCAAAAAAGCCATCATCTTATTACTCTATCATTAATTCTTAGAAAATTCCAATTTTAGCAGGAAATCCTAGAAAATGAGTTAGAATTACAGTTGAAAGACTGAGTATAAATTGAACTACAAGAACCCACCTTTATGATGATTTTGACAGGAGCCTATTTAGAAACCAATAGAGACAAAATCATTACCTTCTTTTTCTTATTCCTCCTCACAAATCCTTCTCAACCCCCCAAACTCATCTAACTTGCTTTAGGGCAGGGGTGGGGAACATTTTTTCTGCCAAGGGCCCCTGGATATTTGTAACATCATTCTTGGGCCATACAAAATTATCAACTTAAAAATTAGCCTGCTATATTTGGTTAAACATTTAATTAACTCACCCTAATGCCTTGGCAGGGCCAGACCAAATGATTTCATGGCCTTGTACTGCCCGCAGGCCGGATGCTCCCCACCCGTGCTTTTGGGTAGCATACAGGTATGAGAATCTTGAGAAATGAAGGGCACATCTGAGATCTGTAGCAGTGTTTAGTAAAAGATGCTCTTGTTTAGATCACGCAAACCTGCCAAAAACAGCTGGCACTTTAACAGATGTTGTTAAAGATTTCGTGAATCTCAGAAACCCACTAAAAAAACTCTGATCTCAGTGAATATTGAATTTTTAAGTTATTTTAAGTAATTTCACAGTCAAATGCTGAGTTCTACTTAACAATGAATTTCCACTAGTGTTAAAAGCATCTAAATTCTACATGTCAAATAAGAATGCTATTGCCATGCATATGTAAGTGTCTGCACATCCTCAAAGTACAGGGATTTCTATGTAGATTTGTCTAATTCTTGACAAACCACAGATGAAGATGGCAATCTACCTGAGCTTGTCTACCACGAGGAAGCAGAATAGTGGCCTCCACTAACCCCATACTGCCACCGTGGGAACAGCAGTCCTAAAGAAATCAGGGAATGAGCTACACCTCGATGTGTGCAGCGGGAATGTGTGATGACAAATTCTCTCCAGGTTTAAAGACCACCTTAGTGTAATTCTGTAAGATGACACCCAGAATCTTCCTATAAGACCTCCTGCTGACATATTTCTGGTTGCCAAAGGTCAGGGGTAAGGGATGGGAGAAATGGATGAAAGTGATCAGAAGGTACAAACATCAAGCATCCAGTTATATGATAAATAAGTCATAGGGATAAACTGTACAGCATGGTGACTATAGTTAACTAGAGGCCCGGTGCACAAAAATTTGTGCACTCGGGGTTGGGAGAGGAGGTCCCTCAGCCTGGCCTGTGCCCTCTCACAGTCTGGGACCCATCAGGAGATAAGGACCTGCTGGTTTAGGCCTGCTCCCGGGTGGCAGAGGGCAGGCCTAATCCTAGGTGTAACCCCTGGTCGGGCTCAGAGCAGGGCCCATTGGGGAGTTGGGGCCCCGCCTCCTGTCATGCACAGAGCAGGGCGGATTGGGAGGTTGCAATGCCACCTTCAGTCATGCTCAGGGTAGGGCTGATTGGGGGGTTGGGGCACCACCCCCTGGCACACTCAAGGCAGGGTCGATGGGGAGGTTGCAGCGCCACTCCTGTCATGCACAGAGCAGGGCCGATCAGAGGGTTGGAGCTCCGCACCCTGTCACAATGATCCCGGTGCTGGGAAGCCTCCCTGCTCCGCTGATCCCAGGGCCAGGACGCCTCTCGGCTCCCCTGATCCCTGGCCCGGAGGCCTCTCGGCTCCGCTGATCACCGGGGCGGGAGGCCTCTCTGCTCCGCTGATCGCGGGGCCTCCGACTCCGCTGATCACGGGGCCGGGAGGCCTCTCGGCTCCGCTGATCACCTGGGCCGGGAGGCCTCTCGACTCCGCTGATCACTGGGGCCGGGAGGCCTCTCGGATCCGCTGATCACCGTGGCTGGGAGGCCTCTCGGATCCACTGATCGCGGGGCCGGGAGGCCTCTCGACTCTGCTGATCGCAGGCCCTGAGGCCTCTCTGCCCTGCTGCTTCAGGGCTGTTTGGCTTCGCTCTGCTTGGAGCCTGAGTATGCAAATTAACCGCCATCTTTTAGCTTCTATAATTGAAACATTGTATCTTTTGGAGTTGTTGCTTCAGGAGCTCAGAGCCCTGCAGCTGCGGGGATCCTTGACTTTCTCCATCGCTGGGGCAACCAAGCCTCCTATTCTCAGCTGCCTGGCTGCCAGCTGCCATCTTGGCTGACAGTTAATTTGCATATCTCGCTGATTAGCCAATGAAAAAGGTATCGGTTGTACGCCAATTACCATTTTTCTCTTTTATTAGTATAGGATGATTATACTGTACTATGATTTTGAAAATTGTTAAGAAAGTAGATCTTAAAAGTTCTCACCACAGAATAGTTTGTAATGAAGTGAAGCAATGGATGTTAACTAGACTTATTGTAGTGCTCATTTTGTAATATATACATACTAGAGGACTAGTGCATGAATTCATGCATGGGTGGGGTCCAGCTGGCCCGCCCCTATGGGGGCCCATAGGACCAGGCTGGCTGGGGTGAGGGACTGCAGGCTGTTGGGGGAGGGGGAGTGATTGGGGGCTGATGAGGCCAGTTGGCTGCCGCAGTGCATGTCATAGCCACCTCTGGTTGTTCTGGTCGTTGCTTCGTTCCAGTCACTGGATATATATATATATATATGTATATATATATATATATAGCCAGTGCACATCATTTTCATGGCAGCTCCTGTATTGAGTGTCTTCCCCCAGTGGTCAGTGCATGTGATAGCTAACGGTGGGACAGATGGACACTTAGCCTTTGATATATATAGATATCAAATCATCATGTTGTATACCTAAAACTAATGCAATGTTATATGTCACTTATATCTCAATAAAACTGGGAAAGGAAAAACATCTCCTGGCTTACAAGCCCCGGAAGGGCAGACATGTGATCTCACTCCTGGAAGTCTTTGTAAATGAGAATTCCGTAGAACAGCTTGGTGTAGGTAGAATACCACAAGAGATGAGTGGGGAAGGGGAGGAGTTCTTAAGCCTGTGGCGTTAAAGAAACATTATACTACACAGCCTTCTCTCCAACTGCTGCCAAAGAGCCGGTGTTGATGGAAAGAGACAGGCCTTTGCATGTTGGGGAAGGTGGTGAGTTCTGGCTGCAGATGATGTTGAGCTGAAGCAGACCAAAAAAATGCTGGGATGGAATTTCACTCAGGAGTGGACATAAAACCTCAACCTCTCATCAGTGCCCTTCCTCTAAGTTTGCCTTCAGTCAGCACATCCTAAAGCTCATATAAACCTGTGTTCACAGGCCAACTTGGACACAAAGCTCCGTTTTCATGCTATCTATATTCAGTTTTACAAACTACATGCACACATTTTAACCTGCTTCCACAAATATTGTTCTAGTCATTCAAACATAAGCTTGATGTGCCATACATAGGAAGACAAGCCAAACAGAAAAGCTAGAAAGGACATGATGAAAAAGCAAATAAAGTATAAACTAATCTCTTGCCTGGCCAGTGTGGCTTGGTGATAGGGTATCAACCTACGAACCAGGAGGTCACAGTTCAATTCCTGGTCAGAGCACATGCTCAGGTTGAGGACTTGATCCCTAGTAGGGGGCATGCAGGAGGCAGCCAATCGATGATTCTCTCTCATCATTGATGCTTCTCTCTCTCTCTTTCTCTCTCTCGCCCTTCCTTCTGAAATCAATAAAAATTATATTTTAAAAAACCATTAAAAAGATATAAACGAATCTCTCAATAATCTTTCATTGAGCACTATGTAACCAACTCAAGTAAGCCTCAAACCAAATTCAAAATGAACTCATGGAGGCGTTAAGGTTTTTGGTACACATTTCCAAATTGTTTTCTAAAAGCATTCTGACAATTGCACTCCCACAAGCAATGTAAGAAAAACCCTGTTTCACTGTATGTTCTGTGTTAAATTAAAATCTTAAGCAAAAACTGTCTCACGAATTGTATAGTATATACCCCAAAGTCCTGTTTCTTTAAATACCTGACATTTTAGATGGCAGACTAGTTAGCTTATAGCCGAGGCAATGGAGCCTCACAACTTAAAATAACAGACACAGTTAGGTGAGCAGCCAATATAACTATTTTGGTAATTTCCCCATATAAGCCAAGGAGCTTATGATCACCTTTCATTTAACTCCAAAATCTATGGATTTGAAAAATTCCCTATGAATTTCTGATTTTCATGCGACGACAATCATTGTTTCCCTTCCCGTTTTCAGAGACCTGAGCCCCACCCATACCCTGATGAAGTGAGTTAATGTGCGCATATTTTTTTTTATTTAAAAAATATTTTTATTGACTTTTAGAGAGAGATGAAGGGAGGGAGATAGTGAGAGACAGAGACATCAATTGGTTGCCTCCAATATGCCCCAACCAGGGATTAAATCCTCAACCTAGATATGTGCTCTAACTGGGAATTGAACCTACAAACTTTTGGTGTACAGGATGATGCTCCAACCAACTGAGCCACCCAGCCAGGGCTTCCCATACTTTTATTACATGACTCAAACTCCATGACCAAACTGATTAGACAAAGAGGGAGTACCTAACCCACGCTGAGCCAATCTGATTCCTCCTAATGAATTTTGTGATTGGAACACTTTAAGAATAAGTCTCTGAGCAAGAGGAAACAGTCAAAGCTGAAATCTAGGGGAGCAGAAGTGGAGTGGTGAATGGAGAGGTCAGCAGAAAGCTGAATTGGAGAGACATGCAGAGAAAAGACAGCGCTAGCCCTTAAAGTCCTTGTCTTGGCGACTGCCTGGTTCTTGTGAATTCTCCCTATACCTCCTGCCACTAGATTCTAGGAGATCTTCTTATGTCTTTAAAATAAATGCCATTGCCCTGGCCTGTGCACCAAAAGGTCACCGGTTTGATTCCTGGTCAGAGCACATGCCCAGGTTGTGGGTTACATCCCTGGTTGGGGTATGTGTTGGAGGCAACCAATCAATGTTTCTCTCTCTCTACATCTCCCTTCCTCTGTCTCTAAAATAAATAAAAACATTTTTTAAAAAATAAAAGTCAATCACTTTCCTACATACCAGCAATGAACATGTGGAAAATAAAATGAAAAATAAATAAATGCCATCTTTTAGTTGAACCAATTTGATAAGAACAAATTCCCTCCAAGTATTCATGTTTCTACCCCAATTTGAAGATGCACTTCTTCCTCTTCCTCTCTGCCACTTTACAAAATTTCTAAAATCAGAATTTATCATACAATCAATATGCACATTAAATGTAATGGGGGTCTTTCCCCTTTAACAGTCATTAAAGGATGGTATATCTTGCGTGTGAGGCATCTCAGAACCAAGGGCTATAGAACATAAATGAGGGAAGCCAGGTTGGTCATCCATGCTCCCAGGTTAAAGGGCTCCTAGTATGTGCTTCTAGGCAGAGGTCACCAGAGTTTATATCCTAAATTGTCAGGTATTTTTGAAGAACCAAATGGACAGACAAGGCTTATTATATTTATTTGAGCTCCACATGTTCAAGCTGATAAATCTGTTTCTCACCAAAAAGGTTTATAATGATTGTTCCATCTGGATTATCACCACCATCCCTAATGGCATAATACATTTTTAAAAGCTTTATTTCTTAGATTTTGAGAAATTGAAACTTTTCACTACTATCAACTCTATCCAAGAAAAAACTGTGGAATGAAGAAATAAAGTTTTCTGACATTGATAATCACCAGAATTTGACTTAGAAACCTCTAGCTTTCTCTGTAGACAGACAAGGGATCTGGTTTAGGCACGGAGTGCCACTCCCGATTAATACAAAAGCCACACCCTCTCACATCCCTTCTCTTAACCCACCTCCCTTTTCCCCCTGCAGGATGGAGTCAAGGAGCACTCGTTCATCCGAGGGACCTGGGAATTGGACACACTGAGAGGACTGTCCGAGGCACGGAGAACACCTCACAGAAGATCATTCTTAAAGGGAACCACATGTGTCTGGCATCTGCCTGCCATCCCTGTGGTAACTGGCTTCCATGAGTTCTAATTTCTGATGGGAGCAAACAAAACTATGAATGTACTCAGGGACTCCACCTGGTGTGTACCTGTGTTGTTTCCTCATTTCTGTTCGTCTGCTTGTGGTCCGTCTTAATTTCTAAAACCCTCTAAAAATGTGCGGTGAGAGGACACCATTGAAATTCAAAAATAAATAAGTAAACATTCATATAGTATTGGTGGAATCATGAAAACCCTTCTGCTTGTTTCTATTTGAGCCAAAGTTTGACTCACATAACCAAAAGATTTTAAAATTATTGTAACAGAAATCCTAATATGTTTTCTGCTCTGCTAGATTGGAATAGCATATATATAAATATGTAAATATAATAATTTCTATGACTTTAATATATTAAACTAGAGTCCGGTGCACAAATCTGTGCATGGGTGGGGTCCCTTGGCCTGGCTGGCGATGGAGGCCTATTGGGGGGCTGACCAGCCTGGGGGAGGGACACCAGGAGGTTGTCAGGCTGGGGGGAGGGGCCATGGGAGGTTGGCTGTGGGAGTGCACTGATCACCAGGGGGCAGCTCCTGCGTTGAGATTCTTCCCCCTGGTGATCAGTGCACATCATAGCAACTTGTCGACCGGTCATTCCAGTTGTTTGGTTGTAATAGTTGCTTAGGAAATATATGTAATATTTCCATTATTATATATTATATTAATTATATTATATTGTATAATATATCAATATGTAGGTATATAATATATATCATATTGATATATATTATCTGTCTATAGTGATAGTGCTTCTTCGTTTGCTTGCTCTCTGACCAAAGGCTTGCGGACCTGAAACAAATGGAATCAGCCAGCACCAAAGTTAAGAAGAGGCTTGCATTCTGCATTATAAACCCACCAAAAAGCATAATATATGCAAACAAAATATGCAGTTCAGGATCACTTTTAGGGTCACCACTCCCAAAGAATATGAAATAAGTTATCAGAGCACACTTCCTCCTGCAACTTTCCTCTAAAAGACGGCTGATCTGGGACCATGTTAAAATGAATGACCAACTTATACTGTTGGAACTATGGGGGGAAAGGGGGGAAACTGCCCCCTGCCCTCATGGTGCTTCCGGCTGGTCTAGTAACAAATAGACATGAGACAGATGAACAAGAGAGCATAACCAAATTTAATACCTACAAATGTATGGGAACCCTGGCACATGAGAGAGTCAGAGACCCCACATGCACGAGAGGTTCAAAGACATAAAGGGAAATGAGATGGGATGAGGTAAGGCACCTTGGGGCTTCCAAAGGTCATTGCAGGGACAGCAAATGTTTAGTAATTAGTAGTTTGCCCTGCCTCATGGATTAACTCTGATAATCTCTTATTATGGGCAAGGCCCCTAATTCAAGTTCTTCTGGGTAGTTAAGGGAGGGGCAGAAGTTTCTACTGAGCCTCCAGCTCCAGTTGCCTTTAGCTCAAACAGTCTGCATACCACAGAGGTATAGCTTGGGTGTGACGTCCCCCCCCCCACCCCCACCCCCCAAAAAGATCAGATGTTCCAAGTAAGGAATGATCTCTTCTGAATTCTAACTGATGCTTTCCAGCAGGGGTCCATGCTTCCCTCCATAGAATTTAGGATGGTGGCACATCATGCCAGAAGCTCACAGAATTGAGCAACACACACAGAGTCTTCACTATAATGCGATACTGAGGGTTATGAATGGAGCCTTAAGGAGGGAGAAGTCATGAAAGACTTTAAGAGAAATGAGTGTGGAAAGATCCAACTCAAATGAACGTGTGAAGTTCCCAGATGTGGAGGGCTTTGTGCAGAGAGAAGGCATCCCCTCAGGATACACATTCACCCTCTTGGAAACCTATGTAGGCCAGACAAAATATTCCACAGGCAGATTCTGTGTGGGCCTTCCAATCTATGTCCCCTGCTTTAGAGGTGGCGTAAGCATTTTAGATAGGGTAGCGCAATGCGTATAAAAACAAATTCAGGAAGGGCAGGTATGTCTGAGGACAGTTGAGAAGGTTGTAGTTTTTCAGGAGGGGCAGGAGATAAGATGGCTAAGAAAGACTTTGAAAGCTACTCTCTAATACTAGACTTTATCTTAAATGCCCTGTCAGCCAGACGATGACTCTAAGCAGGGGGGTGACATGAAAAGTTTCACTTATCCTAATATATAAAAAAACAGGGGCCTCATGACCTAAATGACCAGACAGATGACTGAACAGCAGGCTGTGTGGGGCAACCAGGCCAGCAGAGGGAGGCAGTTGGGGGCTATCAGGCAGGCAAGCAGGCAGGCAGGCAGGCAGGTGAACAGTTAGGAGCCAGCAGTCCTGGATTGTGAGAGGGATGTCTGACTGCCAGTCGGACATCCCCCGAGGGGTCCCGGATTAGAGAGGGTGCAGGTTGGGCTGAGGGGACCCCCCCCAACCCCTGTGCACAAATTTCATGCACCAGACCTCTAGTAGTAAGATAATTGCCAGCAGGACTCTAGGGAGAGAGGTTGACAGCAGGAAGACTGACTGGTGATGTCAAAGACAAAGAAAGAGGCGAAGGTAGTGGCAATGGGGATGGAAAAGACAAGGTAAAATTGAGAGATATTTCTGGGTCAGATTAGATAAAGCTTAGAAATGGGAGTAGAGGAGAAGGAAATATTAATAATGATCCCATTCTGTCCCATGTGGCTCAGTTGTTTGCCAGTTTGACTCCAGTCAGGGCAGAGAGCGTGCAAGAGGCAGCTGATCAAAGATTTCACTCTCAAATAGATGTTTCTCTCTCTCCACCCCCCCTCTCTAAAAATAAATTTTTTTAAAAAATCATTTTTAAATTTTTTTTAAAAGAATGAACTCAAGATTTTCAGTTTTAATAAGTGCTTAGGTAAAAACACTACTCACCAAATTTGAGAATCAGAAAAAGTGCAGATTGAAGAGGTGATCATTTCTGTTTGAGATATGCTAAATTTAAAGTACCTGGGCTTTAACCAGGTGACAATATTTCTTTCTTTCTTTGCTTTTCTTTAAATTTTGCAATATCCCAAACTTACAGAAAAGCTATAGGTTTAGTACAAAGGAAAATAAAACCTTTTCATTCCCTAAACCTACTATGTCTAAGTTGCTGACCTGATGTCCCCCTGCTTCTTTAGTATGTATTTTCTACAGACAGGAACATTCTCCCATATACACAGAGGATATCTACAAAATTAGGAACTAAACTGGCGAGGTTACTACCATCCAATCCTCAGTCAAGTTTTGCCAAATGCCCCCTTCAATCGTTTTTAGCAGAAGGCTCCGTTGTCAGGCCCCCTTGTCTCTCTGCTCTTCCGTCTTTCCTAGCCTTTCCTGTGTTTGTCTCTTTTGAGATTACAGGTCAGTTATTTAGTCATATGTCCCTCAATTTGTGTTGAAATTTAGGTTATGCATCTTGGGCAGGAAAATCAAAGAAGTGATTTTTTGTTCTTATTGCATCGTATCAGATGGTACATGATTTTAATTTATCCCATTACTAATGATGTTTGCTTGCTACCTTGATTTGCGTTTTCTTCACTTTTCTCTTTTTACTAATGTTAATAGTAAGTAAGTTTGCTATTCCTCATCAAACTTTCAATTTTTCCATTCATTAATTTATATCAGAATGGACTTATGATTTCTTTATTTAGTTGGTTATAATCCATTACTATCATTATTGATGTGCTTAAAACTGTCCCAGATTTGGCCAGTGGGAGCCCCTCCAAGCTGGTTTCTGTGTCCCTTTGACATGCTCTTATCATTCTTTGAACACTTCCTTGCTTCCTGCCATAAATAAGATATTTCAGGCTCATCTTGTACTTTTTCTATCAGCTCTAAAATCAGTCATTTCTGTAAGGAGCCTTGGTTCTTTTTAGCGAAGAATGTTACTTAGAAGCCACATTCTGGGAGCTAGTGCTCATATCATTGAAGTATCACTGTTCCAGGCTGTCTCAGAGCTACCGAGTATATTGATGTACATACAGACATGCAAACATATAAATGTATATGGTCTGGCATTTTTGTTGGTTTGTTTTCCACTTGTTCTCTCTATTCTTAATTTCTCTTCTTTAACTTGCCTTCCTGTGGATTACTTAAGCATATTTTTAGAATTCCACTTTGAGTTGTCTGAAGTGTGTAGAGGAAGCATGTCAAAATCGAAGGCTAACGCTTGCCAAATAAACAAGGTTTAAGGTTATGTGGGCCACAAAAAAAACAAAAGCTTCAATTTTCATAGAAAAGTAGGTTTATTTCGATAGAGACATGCTGAATACAAAGGGCTGCAATAAATGAGTGATTGTTAACATAAAATAAGAGAACATTTTAATAAAAATTAGTATTTTTTCTTGAATATTAACTTCCCAGACACAGAATAACTGCACAAATTAATAAGTGTAATGCAAATAAACCTATTTTTCTTGTTCTCTGAAAGCGAAATATTTCCTGTTGCGCACACCAAACAAGTCAGCGCAAGACTAATGATGTGGCAATCAGCTACTAAAATATTTGCTGCTAGTATTAGTGAAGAGAAATGGTGCGCCTGTGCATAAGGTGTGTAAGGGAAATGAATGTAACACGATTATAGTAATCAGTCATTAATGAACATTGTAGTTTGTTATTAATAATTATGTATAACAGGATATTGTAAAAATTAAGTTACAAAATTTTTATTAGAATGTTTCTTACATACCAGGTTGTGAGTTTGATATGCTTAGTGTAGAGTGTATCTCTTTATAAAGCCTTTTTAGAGGTGCTCTTGGTACTGTACTGTGTATTTGTAACTTATAAGTGCACTGATGTCTTCATTTTACCAGGTCAAGTGAAGTATAAAAACCCTAACTCCCTGTAGCTCCCTTTACCCTTTTCTGTTTATAATATAACTAGAGGCCCAGTGCACAAAAATTTGTGCACTCGGAGTGGGGGGGGGGGTGGTCCCTCAGCCCAGCCTGTGCCCTCTTGCAGTCTGGGACACCTCGGGGTATGTCCACCTGGACTTAGGCCCGCTCCCCGGGGAATTGGGTCTAAGCTGGCAGTCAGACATCCCTCTGGCAGCCCAGGAGCCCTCGGGGAATGTCCACTTGCCAGCAGGGAGCAGGCCTAAGCTGCAGTCAGACATCCTTAGCACTGCTGAGGAGGTGGGAGAGGCTCCCACCACCACCACTGTGCTGGCAGCCATCAGCCTGGCTTGTGAATAAGCAGAGCTCCCGCTGTGGGAGCGCACTGACCACCAGGGGGAAGCCCCTGCATTGAGCATCTGCCCCTGGTGGTCAGTGTGTGTCATAGTGACCAGTCATTCTGCTGTTAGGGTCAATTTGCATATTGCCCTTTTATTATATAGGATTAGAAGCTCAGTGCACGAATTCATGCACTGGTGGGGTCCCTCAGGCTGGCCTGTGCCCTCTCACATCTGGGACCCCTCAGGGGATGTCAGACTGTCAGTTTCAGCCCGATCCCCACAGGCCAGGCCGGGGGACCCTACTGGTGCATGAATCCATGCACTGGGCCTCTAGTATGCATGTAAGATCTTTGATTAATCTCTTCCCACCCTCCCCCCTTCCCTCTGAGATTCATCAGTTTGTACCATGTTTCCATGCCTGTGTGTTGAGTGTCTGCTCCCTGGTGGTCAGTGCACATCATAGCTACCAGGCAAACGGTCCAATGGTTGCTTAGGCTTTTATATATATAGATTGTCTTAAAATTTCCTCTATGTATAGTTAGAATCACATCAGAGAGTATTATCATTCTCGTTTCAACCATCAAACATAATTTAGAAAACTCAGGAAGGAAAGCCTGCTATGTGTACCTATATATCTGCTTATAATGCTCTTTCTTACCTCCGAAGTTTGGTCTTTTATTGCTACCTTTCTTTTTAGAGAAAGTCCTTTGGCCATCCTTTAGGGTAAGTCCTTTTTAGCTGTGTTTGCTTGTAGTGTCCAGGGTTTTTAGTTATACTTAACGGAAGGAATGGGGAAAATATGTCTAGTCTACTCCATGTCCCTAGAAACAGAAGTCTGAAGATACACATTGCAACCTCTCTAAAGTTGAGCGTTCGCTTGCTACTGGTCAGGCTGCAGTCGCAAGACAGTTGTTTCAGCCTCTGTATCTGTACATGTGATCATAGTTATTTATATTATATCATTTTAATTGCATTGTGTACATTGCTTGAGCAAAGGCTTAGCCTGTAGGGCACAGGAATTCACAGACATAAAAGGTTCTCTCAAAGAAAGTTGAAGGGAAGAGGATTGCTCCTGGGCCAAAGGAAATCCCCCAGAGCACAGGGAAAGAAAGAAGTGGAAATGCCTACATGCCCTCTGGAATTGTCCTCCATGAACCCCACACAACTCACCACACATATTTGTTCTTAATGCATTTCATGGACTTGTCTATTAACAGTTAAAGATAAGTTTGTGGTGTTGTGATTATTATTTCTGGTGTCATGACTGGACAATGACATCTCCTTGACATTTCAGTCAACAAATCATTTATAGACAATTTGAGGAAGAAATATGAGCCCTCATAGTCGTCAAAACCTTCCATTGATACTTCCTAGTTAGATCAATAAGGTGTCAACATCAAAACTTGAAGGATGGGTGTCAGTGTCTTGGAAGAAAATACAGAGACAATACAAGTGGCATTCTTGTAAAAATACTCTATCACCAATGCTGTGGGTAGTAGGAAGGGCAACTTTGTGTGGGAAATCATGGTTATCAAATATTCACTTTGAAAAGTGATTCAAAATATGCATACAAGTGAGATTAAGTTCCTTTACTTTTAGATATATAAGAGCGATACATAACAAAAATTATGCCTAAATAAGTCTAAAAGAGCTCTTTCAAGAAATATAAAATAAAAATTTTCTAAGTAATAAAAAATCATTGTGCTATTTTTAAATAAATGGTACTATTTTTCCTAATGGTACATAAAATAGTGATGTATTTTACAATCAAAAACATACTTTTTAAAAACAATTTAAATCATTTTTTATTGCAATCTATATTCTTGAAGTTTAAAACAAATTTTTAACTTTGGAAAATAAACATAGCATAAATTTTACCATCTTAACCATTTGTTTAAATTATTATTCTTTAAATCTATAGTTCAAAGTGTTACATAGGTCCTCCTTTTCCCCCCATAAACTTCTTTCAGCCCACTTCTGTCCTCCCCACCTCCAGGCCCTCACCACCCCATTGTCTGTGTCCACGGGTTATGCATATATACATACAAGTTCGTTGGTTGATGTCTTCCCATCCACCCTCCCCTCCGTTCCCTCTGAGGTTCAACAGTTTGTTCATGCTTCTATGACTCTGGGTATATTTTTGATCATCAGTTTATTTGGTTCATTAGATTCCACATATGAGTGAGATCCTGTGAATCTTTCTCTGACTGGCTTATTTCGCTCAGCTTAATAATCTCCATCTTACCCATTTTTAAGTGCATAACTGGTTGGAGCATTGTCCTGTCAGTTTATTTGGTTCATTAGATTCCACATATGAGTGAGATCCTGTGAATCTTTCTCTGACTGGCTTATTTCGCTCAGCTTAATAATCTCCATCTTACCCATTTTTAAGTGCATAACTGGTTGGAGCATTGTCCTGTACACCGGAAAGTTGTGGGTTCATTCCTGGTCAGGGTACATATCCAGGTTGCAGGTTAGATCCCCAGTCAAGGTGTGTACAGGAAGCAACCCATTGATGTTTCTCTCTCCCTCTCCCTTCTTTTCTCTCTATAATCAGCAAGAACGTATCCTCAGGCAAGGATTTTAAAATATCGATTTTAAGTCCACTTTTATTGCCGGGAGCCGGTCCATCCTTGCTGTTTCAAGGGACCTGGCATATATGGCATACGGTTCTTAATATGTTTGCTCACTTTCTTGGCGCTGTGTTTTAACCAAGGTCACCTCTCCGAGAAAGGTTGTTTCCCCACGTAGGAATTTTTCCCTGAAGTCAGGGAGGGGATGCCTCTCCTAGAAAGGTTGTTTCCCTAGGTAGGAATTTTTCCCTGAAGTCAGGGAGGGGATGAAACTCCTTAACTAGGTGCCAGGCGGGTAGTTAATCACTACAAACAATCATGCTTAAGCTACATAATCTTTACTCCCTGGAATGGAGATAAGAAATGCCCTAACCTTTGTAATAGAGATTGATAGGATTGAATCAACTGGTATAAATACAGATGTAACCAGACAGAGACACAGAACTCAGAACACAGAACTTAGGAGACAGGACTTAGAAGACAGGACCAAGAGAGCCAGGAGGACAGAACCTACACAGAACCTACAGACAGAAGAACTTCGCTGGAGAGAACATGGCAAAAGATCCTGGACTGAACCTGACTACAGAAATTGGCAAGAGAACCTGACTAGAACCTGGTGACAGAACCTGGCTGAAGAACCTAGCGAGACAACATGGACACAGAACCTGGCTGGAGATCCTAAGCAGAACCTCTCTGGAGATCCTGAACAGAACTTGGCTGGAGATCCTGGCTAGAGATCCTGGCTAGGCTGCTGATCAACTGAACACTGTCTCCGTGTCCTTCCTTCTTCGCCGACTCCGTCCACACCTTTGGGGAACCCCTGGACCCGCTGGGGTTGGACCCCAGCATTTTATTATTGTACAACCATCACCACCTTTCTTCTCCAGATGTTTTTCATCTTCCCATACTGAAACTCTGTACCTACTAAACAATAATTTTCCATGTCTCCTTCCCAAATCCCAGACAACCACCATTCTACTTTCTGTCTCTATGAATTTGAATACTCTAGTGCAGTGGTTGACAAACCGCAGCTTGCGAGCCACATGCAGCTCTTTGGCCCCTTGAGTGTGGCTCTTCTACAAAATACCACATGTGGGCACGCATGTACAGTGCGATTGAAATTTCGTAGCCCATGTGCAGAAGTCGGTTTTTTGGCTTGGGTGAGTCTATTTTGAAGAAGTGGCATTAGAAGAAGTGGGGGGTGTCGTTCGGTCGGTTGGTCTGACGGCGGGCCAGACGGCGGGCCGAGGGATATGCAGCACAGGGGAGGCGCACGCGATTCATGCACGAGTTGAGTGAGCCAGTCAGTCAGAAGTACCCTAATTAAGTTAATAACAATGTACCTACCTATATAGTTTAAGTTTAAAAAATTTGGCTCTCAAAAGAAATTTCAGTCGTTGTACTGTTGATATTTGGCTCTGTTGACTAATGAGTTTGCTGACCACTGCTCTAGTGGGGTCATGTAATATTTGTCCCTTTGTGTCTGGCCTATTTCCCTTAGCATAATATCTTCAAGGTTCATCCACATTATAGCATGTGTCAGAATTTCCTTATTTTTTAAGGCTGAATATTTCATTGTAGGTATATACCATATTTTGTTTATCCATTCATCCATCTATGGACACCTTCTTACTTCCACCTTTTAGCTACTATGAATATTGTGTACAAAATAGCTATTTGAGTCCTTGTTTTCAAAACACTCAGGGCCAGAATTGCTGGATCACATAGTAATTGCATTTTAGATCAAGTGAAACCCAGTACTTAAGAGTAACCTACCTCATAAGGTTATAAATGAGTCAACCCACTTAAAGCATTTACAACACTGCCTATTCCATAGTAATGCCTTTATAAATGTTACTTATTTTTATGACTAAGTAACTAGAAATGTTTTTCTGATTCTTGGAAGAGTGCTAAGGGTTATAGAAAAGAAACAAGAGAGTCATAAACACATAGAAGGTTATGGAAGCCAATGGAGCAGATGAGTTCACTCAAGGAGAGAATATAGAGCAAGGACAGAAGAGAACCAAGCTCAAGGAAACTACAGGCACATCAAGAACTAGAGGAGGTGTCATGAGTGAATAGGCCTGAGAAAAGAGCCTGGTAAGTTACAAAGTAAGAGAACAAGAGCTGAGAGGATGGGAGGTTATGGTCCAAGAGGAGACCAGTGGAGTTTCAGAGGTGGGGTGATTCTTGATGACAACAATGTTTAGGGTCTGGTCTTGGTGGAGGTTTGGAGAGACAAAGATCAAGGTCATTGGCCTACAAGGGATTAAGGAACTGTGGGGCCAGGTGTTTAATGGGTGCTCACACGGACACAGAAGTAACCCTGATGGCAGGTGTTGGAGTGAAGAGGAAGATAGCGAATCAAAATTCCAATTACTCTACAAAGGCAGGAGAGTCACTTGGAAGTCAGAAGACTGCAGGAAATAATGATGGGGAGAGGTGGCAGCAAAAGGTTGTTATCAAATTCTAAGGAGAAAGTGTTGTTAATGTGGTAGACTAAATGCACTGCAATGCGAAAAGTTTCATTGAACTTTCTGATACTCAGCCATTCATTTTGATACTACATGAGATGACTATGGAATACAAATTGACAGAAAATCATGGATTGGATTTATTTAAATATCTGAGCTTGGATATTTCAAAACTGCATATCATTAATGTCTTGAACTGTTTCCTATGTAAATGTGGAATTCAACACATAACCCAGTAGTTCAATGAAATCTATGGCCATTGGATATGCCAGGTGAATGAAGACATATTTGCATATTGAACAATAATGCTGGATAGTGGCTTATTGACTTGTTGGTTGATATTTAAAGCCATAGTAAAGAAGATAAATACAATATTTGAAAGTCTAAGACCATTCTATACTTACATACGATTTTCTTGCCTCTATGCACAATTGAAGTATTGTGCGCTAGTAAGGAGATTACAAGTTAGTTGAGCATGTCATAAATTTACCTCGAACAACTAAGCTAAAGAAGTAAACTCAACTTTAGAAATGATCTCATGGCTCAGACTTCAATAAACCAAGAAATGGCAGAGGGTTAATCCTTCACTTGCTGTAGGCCAAAGATAGAGATATGGCCATGACTGTTCCAGAAAACATGTGAAAAAGTGTGCCTGCATGAAGGTATTCATAATAAACAAATAGTGAGGGCATGGTCATGAGAATAGGGATTCACTTACAGCACGAGGGCCAAAGCAATCCTTTAAGGACTCCATTATTTATGGAAATAATCACAGCCACTCAAAGCATCCTAAGTGTTGGGGCAGTCGGGCTTCATCACTGCTGAACCTAAATCCTCCTCTTCATGGACAGCACTGGCTATGGGACAAGCTGCTAGGTAGGTGACCTTTGTGGGGATCCAAGTATTGTATGCTCTTAGTACCAAGGGAAAGGTGACCTGAAGAGAGATTTTGACTCTCTGGAAAGAAAGGTGCACAGGAAACAAAGTTGAAAATGACACACTATGTAATAAATGAATATTGAAGAAAAGACTTTAATGGCACATATTGTAAAGATTATATAAATCATCTTAGATTGGGGAGATTTTCCCCCCCTATAAGCGTAATAAAGGATCCACTTTTTAAAAAAATCATTATTGGCCACATGAAAAGGAAAACACTTTCATGATTCATTTCTTTGTTCGGAGAGAAAGAAAGACAGAGCATTCAACTTCCAAGCTTGTAAAGTAATGTTGAAATCAATAAATCCATGTCTTAAGACTTATGTTTTAATACTGACTGTATTATGGTCAATTATTTGGAGTGAAGGGGGGGGATGAGACCTGAGAAAGATGGGGACATGAGAAAGATGGGGAAATGAAAGAAAAAAGAAAAGGATCATATTTAGTCATGGCTTTGCCTCCCAGACTCTGCTCCCCTGCTCAGTCCCAGGGAACTTCCTGCGGGGATCTCCCTTACCATGTGTCTCACAAACAGCCCCTCCCCGCACCCACCACCACACTAATTAGTAAAAGAAAGTTACCCCAAACCTTGTCCAGGAGCCTTCAGCTCCCAGTGTCACGTAAGTTTGGACAAACAACACGATTTTTAACTTTCCTGAGAAGTTCAAGGAGATCAGATTTACACAGGCCCCCATTAACCCTCCTCAGCTTAGGATGTGTGTGTGTCTTTACAGTACCTTTCGTTCCTCCCTCTTCTCTCTGGAAAGGAGGTGCCCTTTTCTGAGTTCCAACCTCACCCCTCCACCTTTGTCCTGAAGTGTTCGTTCCTCTGTAGCTGTATCCTTTCATCCAGGTCCTGTCCCTCTAAACCGTCCTATTATTTAATAGAAGTAAAAAGATATAACATTTGCATGGTATTTTTATGCTTACGTGTGCATCATTGTCTCTGAATCCTCACAATCGGTCTAGAGAAGATGTGGGATTGTCTTCCCAATTTTAAATCTCTGAGGGGTGAGGTGATTCCCCAATGCTCACTCAAATCATGAGCGGCAGAGAGAGGACTCAACCCGAAGCTTCTAGTTTCAGACCCAGCACTAGTTTCAGGCCATGGGAGGGCTTAGGTAGTACATTCTGTGCCCACCCAGGGGCCCTGGAGGAGTTGAGAGTCCCGGACCATCTCCTGTCTCAGATCCTGCTAAGAGGTCAAGAGACTGGAGGGCTGTGCTATGGTTGATGTGAATACCAGTGGATGTTAGCAGGATATGGAGCCCAGATCTGAAGTCACTGGGGAAGATGGGAGTTTGCAAGATAAATGATGGAGAAAATGAAAAGAGGCTGGCAGAAGTGAATGGTAAACTTCAGAAGAGACGTTGGTGGAAATGTTGCCTGCAATTAGCAGAGTGCAGGGAGGGGATCCCCACTTCTCAGCCCATGAGCAAGAAGAGTGGCCTCTGTGAGAGAAGGTAGGTAAGAGAATAACACAGGGACAGAAATTCAGGTTTCAGTTAAACTGATGAAATAAGGGACCAGATTAAAAATGTAAAATGGGATGGAGAGATTCCCTGTGGCAAAAGGCAGATGGCAGAAGGATGCATTTGGGTAAAAGGTCACGGTGAAATCCTGCTAATGATCTGGGAATTGTAGCACTGGCAGACTATCAGGATGGAGGAAGTTCAATATCAGCATGTAGGATGGAATATCATTCATTCTTGCATTTATTCTTCAAGGGAAGGGAAGGATGGATGTTAACTGCATTATCTGGATTGGTGTCAAGATTTTATGTCCTGTTGCTTCTGAGTCTGAAGCCATCACTTCATCTCCCAGGTTCCTTTAGGTGATGTTGAGGGTGGGGTAAAGATTGGGGGATGACAAGGAATAAAATAAAGTGAGAGTGAAAGACAAGAAAGGCTTGTGTCAGAGAAGACTCACTGGGTTTAATAACGGATGCTCAAGTCATGATATCAGACTAGAAGTCCATGGCTGAGGTTCTAAAGACTCCCTCCACCCAACCCAGGGAGGAGGAAATCAGTGTGTAGTGTATAAATCTAGTCGACTAATGAAAGATGTACTCTCTCTTTTAAGTGAAGGAAGGAAGCAGAAGAAGTAAAACATCTTGTGACAGTTTAGTTGGTCAACACAAAACAGAACCAGCTAGCGTCATTTCAACGTCTTTTTTGTGTCTGGGTTTTTTGGTGTTATTTTTTCAGCATAAAGCACAGCCTCTACCCAACAGCCCTGCCCCACCGCCCCCCCCCCCCCAACACACACACACTCTATAAAAGGAGCACACTTACTGAATTTTAATTTTTGTTGCTTTTACAATGATATTTTAAGTATAAGACAGAAAAAAATGAAAAAAAAGTATGGCAATGAAATAGGTAGAATTGAATTAAATATTTTATTTGTGCTGTTTTGTGTTTTTTTTCTCTTTCCTCTGAAGAAGCAAAATACTCCAATTATGGTTCAATGGGACTCGTTACTGCAGGGGAACAGCCATGCACAGTGTTGAAGAAAAGAGCATGGAGCATTCTCAGTTTGTTCTGGTCTTAAGTGGGTTCCCCTGTAGAGCAGGCAGAGAGGTGGGCAGACATCTCCATTCTGGGTGGCTTTTCCAGGGACACGGACATTCTCTCTTCTCTGACCATAGCCTGGGGAAGGGAAATCTGCTCTTGTGAGTGGCCTCTGGCTACTAGCGGGGCTGGAGGAGCATCCGTCTCCTCTTTGTACTAAACAAAATAAGATGCAATGAAATGAGACATCTACCAAGCTCTCCTGTCTCACACTTAAGCCCACGCAAGCAGTCATCGGGCATTTACTCAGCTTTTCTGAGGCACAGAAATGACTTACTTAAGATAATCTGGTCAGAACAGCTGTATTAAAGCCACCTACTCCTCCTGTACAGCAGCTTCCCTAGGGGACAGCTCCCTTCCCTCCCATGAAGACAGGTGATTCTCAGCTCACCCACACCCACACCCGTGGCTCAAGGCCAAAGCTGCATTAAAACAAAATGAATGCCCTGCCTCTTTTCCTTTTTTAATGTTGCAATAAAAAGGACACCTCCCTTATTCCTTAGATCATAGAAATTGCTTACATAACAGGACACAAGAATTGTGAAGAAGAGAATCTAATTTTCCTCCATGTTGGCTAATGATCATTGTCCTTAGGGAATCCAATACTTAGCATACTTCCCTGCAACCTCTTAGTTCAACGCCAGGCCTTTGATGCCAGACCAATCCATTACACTTGCTCTGGAGCCAAGAGTAGTGGGATTTATTTTTTGGCCGCTCAGCATCCATAGTCCCTACTTCCTGTAACTGTGGTCAGGGGAACCCCATTCCTTTCCTCCTCACTCCCTGTGGCTGGGGGTATCCCACCGTCCCTCCCCCCACCACCCACACACCATGCGTCATCCTATTAGGTGACCCCGGCCTCAGACAGTCAGTGCATCATCACACTGTTCCGAGGTGCTGTCACTGGGCCAAAGGTAAGTGGATGACGGAATCAGAGCCAATAAAATTCAGCGAGACACAACAGATACTTCTGGGAAAGAGAACCTCTTTCTTCCATGCTGGATTTGAGAGAGGTTAGAGCTGTGCTTCTGTTTTGCTGCAATGTGGAGGCTTTGATGAAGGCCAGGGCAGCAGGAGGAGGAGCTGAGAAGGGGGAACAGCACAGCCCAATGGGGCTGGTAGACTCCCAGAAGGCCTGCAGCAAGCCTGTCCCTGGACTTTTTTTAAAATTCAATATGTTTTTATTGATTTCAGAGAGGAAAGGAGAGGGAGAGAGAGATAGAAACATCAATGACGAGAGAAGCATTGATTGGCTGCCTTCTGCAAGCCCCACACTGGGAATCAAGCCTGCAACCCAGACGTGTGCCCAGACTAGGAATCAAACCGTGACCTCCTGGTTCATAGGTTGATGCTCAACCACTGAGCCAGGCCAGCTGGGCAACCCTAGACTTTTCAAAGAGCTATTAGGTCTCTTTTTTTTTCCTGAAGAGAGGAATATTGCAACCAGAAGAGTGGTACCAGCTACTCCAAAGACCCATTGCTAGAGGGCTGCTATATTTATAAGCTCTCCTTTTGCACACTAAAATGATTCTCTTGTACTTTCAGACAATGTTCCCTGGCAAGGGCTCCCCAGTTTGTTGAAGCCTTCCTCGTGAATTCTGTGCAACCCATTGTGGAAACATAAGCTCTTTACGCGTCTACAGAATCTTCTGTATCTTTCTCTTCTTCCTACTCAGTCACTTTCGATTCAGCAACAATTTATTGAGTGCTCAGTACCTGCTCTTAGAAGCCAGGTGGTGCTGAGCAAAGGAAACAAGCAACAGAGTGAAAAGGCAACTGATAGAATAGGAGAAAATATTTGCCAACTGGTCAGGGCTTAATGTCCAAATTATATAAAGAAATTTTATAACTCAAAAGTAAATAATAATAATTCAATTAAAAGTGGGCTAAAGACTTACATAGGCATTTCTCCAAAGAAGACGTACAAATGGCCACCAGATATATGACAAGATTCTTAATGTCACTAGTATCAGGGAAATGCAAATCAAAACCACAATGATATATCGCCTCACACCTGTTAGCATGGCGGCAAGGATGGGGAGAAATTTGAGTCCTTGCACACTGCTGGCAGGAATGTAAAATGGTGCAGCCCCTGTGGAAAACAGTAGGAGACTTCCTCAAAAAATTAAAAATAGAACTAGCATATGATCCAGCAATCCCACTTCTGGGTATTTATCCAAAAGAATTAAAATCAGGATCTGGAAGAAATATTAACACGTCTATGCTCATTACAGGATTATTCGCAATAGCCAAGGAACAACAAAAATAAATGTCCATCAACAGATGAATGGATATAGAAAATGTGGTATATGCATACAATGGAATATTATTCAGCCTTTAAAAAGAAAGACATTCTACAATATGTCACAGCATGGGTAAACCTTGAGGATTATACTGAGTGAATTAAGCCAGTCACAGAAGGACAAAAATTGCATGATTCTACTTACATGAGCTATTTAAAATGGGAAAACATGCAGACTCCCAAAATGGACTGGTGGGGGTCAGGTGCTGAGGGGCACGGGGCGGGGGGAGAAATGCTAATGAATGGGCATAAAGTTTCAGTTGAGGAAGATGAATAAGTTCTAGAGGTCTGCTGTGACTACAGATAACAGCACTATGTTGTACATTTAAAAAGGTGTTCAGAGGGTAGGTCTCATGTTATGTGTTCTTACTACAATACAAGAAAGTTAAAAAAAAAAAAAGAAGGCCGGAGGGATACAAAGCCTCAGCCCCAGCAACCTCACATAATTGCAGAACAAGTGGTGTGCACGAGCACAGGGAAACGCCAAACGTGACAGAAAACCCCGAGCAGGGCCTGTGTGGGGAGCTGGCGGCTGCTGAGATCCTCCGTGAAATGGGATATTTGAGCAAGAACGAATTGTCCTTCTTCCTTCGTGCACACTTTTTATTTTCTTTACACGCTAGATAAGGAAGGAATATAGAAGGCACAGGGCGAGCCTCAGGTCCTGGCTGAGAGTTTGGGGTTGGGGAGTGGGTAGTAAAAGGGAAAGGGGTAGCAAAGAAAAAACCTGAGTGCTCAGAATTTTTGACACTTTGAAGTCTGCAGTGAGCACATGGATCGTTTCTGGCCATTTCAAGCAGGATGCTACTACCGATGTTTCCACTTTTCAGCATATCAGTGAATGACTGCTCCTGGGCACCCACTCCACACGAGTCTCAAGATCAGCCTCCGTGGCCTCTGAAGCTCGGTGGCTTCCTTCTGACCTCCCACCTGCTCCACTGTGGGGTAGAATAACCGAGAACGATGTGGAGGCCCTTTGCAATATTCAAATGCCGTGAGGGCATGCATTGTTGTCATTATAGTGAATAATGAAAAGGAATAATGCTCCTACCCATGGATGGACTTTGGCTGAGCGACAAATGACCTTTCTGGCTGGCTCTGTCTGCCTCGTGTCCATACTCCGCACACTCAGGCATCCCTCAGCCACCACTAATATTTCAAGAAAGATTTGTCACACTGTGTTGTGAACTCATAAAGTTTATGACACTGCTTGTAGCTGCTCATTTACTAATACCAGTGATATTTAAAGCTCTTAATAGTGAAGGCCCGGGCCACTTGCCGCAGCGCCCCTGCGCTGTCCTACATCCTGTTGAGACAATTGAGGTCATCTGCCTTCTCTTGTGTGCACACTCATATTTAACATGACCCAGCGGAACCGGAGCCTGAGCCGGCAAGACGGGAACTCCCAGCATCCCCCAGACCTTTGCAAAGCTGGCTGTTTGAGCAAGGAAGTCTTTTTTTTTTTCTTTCTGCCTCTCTTCTTAGAAGAAAATAAGTTGGGATACCTTAAAGTCTGTGAGGTCAAAAGGGCTCGCGGATTTTGTCAGAGCTCCGTTAGGAATTGCTTCTTATTGCCTTCTCCTGTATGGGCAAATACCAAAATGGAAATAATGCAAAAGCGTCCCTATATTTTAGGGTTAGGAAGAGTTTTCCGGGAAGGAGGACAGACTTGGCTTTTTATTGATAACTAAAGGGAGGAGGAGCCCTTACTAGAAATTTAGCTTTTAAACTTATAAGATTCCATTTACCTTTCAGTAGTAAAAGTGTCAGGAAAGGTGGGGGCAAGGTGTTTCAGCATCTTTCAGTCTCTCTTCTTTTCTGACAGACGGAAGCCCAGACAGTCCCTTTAGGGTCTTTTTAAAGTGCCGGTTAATTTCGGTGGAAATTCAGATCTGTCCGTGCAGTTCCAGAACTCAGGAAGGAATTAAAGTAGTGCTTATAGATCAGCTTTGACGACGTCTGATGAGGCAATAACAGTCCTGTGTGTCTCCTTTTCTCTGCTTTTTTCTTTCGAGGTTATCTGTCATTCGCAAATAATGAGCCACGTTCATGATCCTGGAGGCACAGAAGAAAATGAGATAAAACCTAAGGCACTTGAGTCATGCCCTGGGTGGCAGCCTCCTGAAAGTCTGTACGGAGAGCAGGGAGGCCACCTTGGCCACCTTCCCGTCCCCCTGGGCATGCACGCCATGTCCTGGCCTGAGTGCAGGACCCAGAGGGACTGGGAGGACTGGGCGGAGGGCAACAAAGATGCGGAAAGGGAGACTGGGAAGTGCCAGGCTGCTCTCTGCCAATAGTCGGAGGGCAGTCGTGTGAAAGAACAGACCAGGGCCGTGTGGCTTCCGAAGGCAGAAGAAAGAGCAGAGAGTGGAAATGACAGATTTCTCTTCATATTTTTTATGGTAGTAAAATATACGTAACATAAAATTTACCATCTTAACCAATTTGAAGTGTACAGTCCAGCGGCATTAAGCACATTCTTATTGTGGTGCAGCCCTCACCACCATCCATCTCCGGAAATTTTTCGTCTTCCCAAGCTGAAGTGTTGTATCCATTAAACTGTAACTCCGCATCCCCTCCTCCCCACCATTCCTGGCATTCATCATTCCACTTTCTGTCTCTGTGAGTTTGACTACCCTAGGGACCTCGTGTGAGTAGGATCGTACATTTGTCCTTTGGTGTCTGGCTTATTTCACTTGGCATAAATGTCTTTAAGTTTCATCCATGTTGTAGCCTATGTCAGAATCTCCTTCCTTCTTAAGGCTGAATAACATCCCGTTCAACCACCAGTGGGCATCTGGGTTGCGTCCACTTTTTGGCCACTGTGAATAATGCTGCTGTGAACATGGGCGTATGTGGTCCCTGCTTGCAATGGTCCGGTGTATATATCCAGAAGTGGGCTTGCTGGGTAATACGCTAATTCTGTATTTAATTATCCGAGGAATCGCCATATTGGTTTCCCCCTGGCAGCACTACTTTACATTCTCATCAGCAATGCCCAAAGGTTCCAATTTCTCCATCCTCACCAAAGCTTGTTAGTTTCTGTTTGTTTGATAATAGCCATCCTAATGGGTGTGAAAGGAAGTGATAGATTCTGACTGACTCTAAGGAAGAACTCTCTCACAATAAGTTCTGTCCAGCTAGAGTCTGCCTCATTACTTGGAATAATCAAGTGAAAAACTAGACTAGAGTGATAACCCACTGCCAAAAGTGAGAGTCTATGAATCTATGACACATGATAGTATTTGAGGACCTTATTTATCTTTTGATTCAATGTATGTAAGAAGAGATCAGTGTATATGTTACCATAATCGGGAGTTATGTATACATAGAGGGGAGATTGCAAACTGGTGATCCACAGATCTGACCCTCAGATGTATTTCGTTTGGTATATATGTCCCATTACTTGGAGATTTCTCAATAAAATTTGTATTTCCTGCTTCTCTTGAAAGATGGGAAGACATCCACTAAAGGGTCCACAGTCCCTGGAGCAGAGAAACAGGCGGTGCCCTCACTGCCCTTCCCCAGCCCCTGTTGTCCAAGCTACTCAATTATAAATGAGTGGTGAATTTAGGTGATTTATGTACTTAAAGAGCTTTCAATCAGATACAAGCTCTTTGACCAAAGCATCTGAAATAAGAGACATTATCACATTTATCATTTTTTTCCCAATGTTCACAGACTGAATTATTTTGTTTTATTAATTTTTAAACAAAAGTAATGGGTAAAGTCTAAAGTGCTATCAGTAGAGCCCTTTACAAAAAGGATCATGACTAGACATTAAGATATTTGTTCTCTGACAGCAGGGACCACGGACTTTTTCACATGCATACCCCAAGCAGAGGAGATGTGAGCTATCGGCCGCTATTATGCATGCAATGCTATTATCAAGTATTGAGTAAACTTTGTGGTGAGTTGAATGCAGTCCTCAACCATAGTCACTAACAGAGTGACACAGGCTCTTAGAACTGTGGTTACAGCATTCATTCATTCACAGCGTATGGAGACAGCCAACTTGTCTTGTGACTTTAGGCCTTTCAAGGGTAAGATTCCAACCTAAGATTTGGTTAAACATTATCGAAACTTGTATATGTGCGCTTTGCTTTGCTTTGTTGTTTTGTTTGTTTGTTTGTTTTCAGGGGGTGGAGTGTATAAAAATCTTCCTCTGAACTCAGAGGAAGTCCAGGTTTATAAAATAAATTTTGTTTTGCATGTTTTGTTTTTTAAATTTTGCTTGCCTCTCTGTTTTAGACACAGAGAAGTGTTAAAAGGGAAAGAAGTAGTCCTTGTTCAGAACTATACTTTTCTGTAGGACCATAATGTACACTTGAAAGTAATCCAGTGTGGGTTATGATTTATGTCAGATGAATGCCAAATAATACTGGGTCATTTATTTTGTTTCAGGCACAATAGTGGGGGTGGAGGAGGGAGAATAGGTTGGTTTAAAACAAATCAAATCATGAAAACCTCAATAAATGTTTTATAAGTGAAATTTATAACTGAATGAATGCCGCAATGCCTAAAGTTTCTGCTATTAAAGTCACTGCTCTGGGGTAAAGTATGGGGAATCCAGAAAACAGAGGTAATATATTCAAACTTTTCCTCTAGTAGCCAAAGAAAATGAAAACTCCTCCTCTGGGAATCTAGGGATGGAGCCAGAAAAGGTTTCCGGGCAAAATTTCTCTGAGACCTTGCATTTTTACTTAAAATTCACGCAGAATTTGGCCCTCAGGGCACAGTTCATGCCATTAGGAGCAGTTGCTGTGCTCAGGGCTTGACAACACAAGAATCATTGAAATCCCAGGCCCATCTTACAGGGTAAGAACAGTGGTATCATTACCCCCATTTTGCAGGAGAAAAACCAAGGTGCATGGTACATCCAAACCTAGCTCCATAAAAGTATGTGTTTTAAATGATTTGAACGTTAAATTGCTTGACTTTCCCCCAACAAACATTTGTATGAAAGGAGCATTCCAGAAAGACAGCCCTGTTTATCCTATGACATCTTGTACTTTCTGGCTACTTTATATATATTTCTATTGAAAAAAAACACACAGGAGAACAAGCTACCTGCACTGCTGAAGACATGGGCATATAGTAACTAATATACTTATTGTTTTTAAATTTTTCAAAAAAAAATAGCAATATAGTTCAATAATGTGGACAATAAAAGTGGAGGAAAGGAATAGCTCTTATTGTTCCATTGGCTATGATTTGGGAGGGATAAAAGCATGAGGTGGTCATGGGAAAAGTGGGAGTGGGGTGGGGGAGGAACAGTTATATTTTGAATGAAGAAGGACCATGGGCTGCACTGATCAGGAGAGGGTAGGCTTGGTGGGCAGCACAGTGGCTATTTCCGGGTGCTGCTGAGAGTGCAAACAGGCACCTAACATACTGCAGCGGGGTTAGGAGGAAGGACAGAGGAGACAGAAGAATCAGGTTCTGGAGAAAAACACTGCCTGCTGGGCAGTTTTGCTTATGTTGTTCGGAGCATGGAACCATCCTAGATCCTGGGGGAACAAGACTTTCCTTTGGGCAACGGATTCTCTTGGTTTTTGTTTTTTTAAATTATCTACTATATTAGTTAATTGGATTGACCATGACAAAATAACATAAACTGAGTGGGGTAAAGAACAGAAATTAATTTTCTCTCCATTTTGGAGGCTGTGTGTCTGAGATGAGGATGCCAGCATGGCTAGGTTCTGGGGAGGGTTCTCTTCCTGGCTTGCAGATGGCTGTCTCCCTGCGTCCTCACATGATCCTTCCTCAGATATATATAGGTACATATACAGTAATGCATTGCATAACATTTCAGTCACCGACAGACTGCATATTGCATATATGACAGTGGTATAGCCTAGGTGAGTAGTAGGCTGTACCATCTAGGTGTGTGTGCGCCCGTGTGTGCGTGTATCCCATCCCTCATGACCTCATCCCAACCTAATTCCCTCCCAAAGGCCCCACTTCCAAATACCATCACACTCGGGGAGGGGAGGGCTTCAACATGTGAAATTTAGGCAGACACAATTCAGTCCTCAGGATTTACTAATTACGTGTCTGTAATTGGGCGGGGCCAATTATTACTTCTCGCTTAGCCTCATGCTCTGTTCTCAGAGTGCTTGGCTGGCCTGGAGAATTTCTGTACTTTAAAGGTTAAAAAAAACAAACAAACCCAATCATTTTTAGTTTTAGGGGAAATAACAAAGAAGGGTTAACTAAAATAAACCCTGGAGTTCTGCAAACTCTACAGGGTCAGGGATAAGATCTCTATTTGCTCAACTACGGCATCCCCAGTGGCTTGTGCAGTACAGAACAATGCTCATTAAATATTTGGTGAATGAGTGAAAAGAGCTTGGATCAGTGTAGGTCCAGGTAGTGAACAGAAGTCTTCTCAGATGATTCGCATGCAGAACCTTTAAGGAAGGGACTACTTACTTACAGAGTGTGGGTAAGGTTCTGGGAACAAATGGGGGCTGATGAGGCACCCAGACACTCACAAAGGTGGCAGGCCATTACCACCTCTAGGGCTGACGGAACAAGAGGAGGAAGTCATGCATCCTGAGGCCAAGAAGTCTGAATTCATGGAGGGACAGAGTAACAGCCAGACACAAGGCCGCAAAGCAGGAGGGAGGAAAGAAGAAATATCTCTTTTCCCTCCTACAGTAGTTCCTGTTGGCTGAACCCATCTGTGTGTCAAGCCATCCAGGGAGATTGGGTGAGGCGGTCACTGGCGGTCAGCTCCTGGGGCACAGAAGAGGGAGGGGACCTGGGGGAGGCGAAGGCTGCAGAAGCTGCATGGTGCAACTCCCACAGAGCCCAGGAAACAGCCTCCGGGTCCGCTTGTCTACGTTCTGGTTACTTTTAGAGATTACTTGGCTCTCCTTCATAACGTAACAATCGATAGCTACGTGGGAGCTCGTCTTTTGTCTCTTGGGGAACTGGAAGTAACATTTCCTGAGGAGAGTTCACGGCCTCTGGGTTTACTCCTTCCCTGTGAGACAAGGCTGGAGCCCCTCGGCCTCTAGGGCATGATACATGGCCCTTCTGCTCCTTGTGGCTTGTGCCTGATCGGTGCAGGGAGGTCACTGGGGCTGACGGAGAACACCAGTCATAGAATGAGCATGTCTACAGCCCCAAGTGGAAGGGATCTAAGGATACACCACCTTGAGCAATTCCGTGCCTGGACCATGCCTCACTTTCCCCAGCCATGAAGGGAAGAGAGACATGGTTTATACGCATTAACCTTGGCTGAGACAGTATGTTCTCTCCCCTCCCCATATGTAACTATGTTGACACCAGACAGAAACAGTGCTATACAAAAACACTTGTATTATGCAAAAGTCACAACGAAGCTTCCTGTGGACACCCTACAAAGCAGCAAACTCTCGGAGGGGTTGGATTATGTAAAAAAAAAAAAAAAAGCAGTCAGCCACCTAACCTTTCTCTAAAACAACAACCAACCTGGCACAAATAGAGCTTGAACCTCCTGGGGTGCACATTTCTGGAGGCATGACCTTTAAAAATTGTCATGCCTGTTTTCCAAGACACCTTTAGAAGGAAGCCCATGGCAGCCAGGCCTCTGTGCTCTATGGGAAAAAGACAGGTGCCAAAGGAGCCGTGGTCTGGGAGGCCCTCACACAACACAGTGTCTGCAGTGCCGCTCTCCAGGAGAGTGGCCCCTCGCTGACTCCTTAATCTGCTCACCAGGGGCTATTTACTGAGAGACACTTGCTGAACCAGTTGGGTTCAGATCCCAGGACAAGTATGTGTATTCTAGTTTACCCATTCTGTCCCTTCCTGTTGTTTTGAACAATTAGTGGGTATCATTTTTTTTTTGTCCTGAACAGTTCATGACGTTCTATTTTCCACATTGTCCCTCTGACAGCGACTCCTGAGTGCAGCGCAGAGGAGGGTGAGGTCTCAGGAGCTGCTGCTGTAAGGGCACCCATCCTTCCCATGTCAAAATGACCCTGTTGACCTGCTGTTGGGAACTGGGTTGGTGCTTTAAAGGTAATAGATGTGCACTGACACATTGACATCCTTCCAAGGTAACTACAAACCCCACTGAAAGACTTTTGTAAGACAGCTGGCCAGGGCTCCGCATACCACCGGCGCACACTGGAATGGAGCTGGCGTTGGGCTGCAGAAGCGCTCTTTTCATGCAGGTGTATGTAAGCATTTTATGTTGAAATGTCTGCAAGGTTTCTGCTCAGAAGATGCAATGCCTCCTCTCTCCTACTTTTTCTTAAGAGGTTCCAATGTTTAAGCAATAGTATCTATATACTTAGCATAGAGTTTATCTTCATGGTTTGTGACTTAAAATTTTTTAAAGGGTTTTCTCTAGCTCCATAGCTGCTCTCTATACCCATTTAAAAGAACCTTTCAGAAGCTAGTAAAATAATATCAAATCTATGCTGAATTTTCCATGTACAATATTTGAAAGCTTTCAATTCCCTAATTTTGTATGTTGCTATATCAAATGCTTCTAAGTTCTGGTTTGCAAAATTGGTTTGCTTAAATCCATTCGGATGCACAGGTATGTCTTCACGTCATCCTAGGTTTCAGCTCTAATTTTCTGGAATAGCAGGTTCACTCGTCAGAGCTCAGCTAGGACCATGGTTTCAGGCCCTTCAGTTCCCCATCAGTGAAACACTGGGGCTAAACTAAGTCATCTGCCAGCACCTTCTGGTCATAAAGTTCTATGATTCTCACTTAACGCTCTGTTTTCCTTTCTTACTAGAATTATTAAAGTATGAGATTAAATGATGGAAAAGAGGGAACATAGAATAGTTAACTCCTATGGCATTATAATTTTCTATTTTATATAATAGGACTTTTAATCCAATAAAAAGGCATAGCCAATCCCTCATAAACCAAAAAGACACAGTTGGAGCTCAAGGTAACTTGGTTTTACCTCCCATGAGATATCCAAATACATCAGATCTGGCAAAAATGGAGGGAGGCAGACTGGCATGACTCCAGATGGCAAAGATAGGAATCACGGAGGTAAGAGTTTAAGGAAAACCCACAGGAAGCTCTTTGATTGGCTTTTGCTCCCATTTTATTTGCTGATCAACAAAAATCATGATTCTTGGTGTGGGATGATTTTGTGCTTTGTTAGTCTTAAATTATGCCACACAATGCTGCAATCTAAGGAAGAGTTGCTTAGCATGTGAGTTGGGTAAACAACCTTGCCAAGATGCCCTGGGTGGGTGCCTCAAAGTGGGGGGAGGCGGGAGGAGCAGATTTGACAAAGGGAAAGACAGACACTGTCAAGAAACTCAATCAGAGTGGTTGCAGCTCAAGAGAGGGGCTGTGAGAGAAGCCACAATGCACAGGGGACTCGTGAGGAAACAGCAGTATGATTTGAGGTAGGTCAGAGGGTGACCGGGTCAGGCAGCAAAGAAGTACATGAAGCGACCAGACAAATCAGTTGGAAAAAAATGCATGAAGTGGGGAGCAGCTGCTCAGGGGAGTTTTCATCCATGCAGATTAAAAACAACAACAACAACAACAAAGACCCAGGGAATCTAAATTGATAGAGATGCTAAGAATTTTAGCAAATGAGGCTTGGGAGAAAAGAATTTAGTCTCAGTTGGGGTTCAAGTTTAGAATAAATAAGGAAGGACTGGATGATGCAATCATTAGAGTTGACAGGAAGGACCAGGTGAGGAAAAGGGGGACCACAGTGATCGGGAACTTACCATCTAAACGCAACTTGGATTCTGAGATGGTGTGGAGTGAAGAACTAGTGGGAGGATCTCAGAACCCATGCACATGAATTTGGGTGAAAGACACCCAAAGTGCCAGAAGTGGGTTTTTTTTGCCAGGTTCTCTGCCTGGTCACATGCTTGCACATCCACTCCTTTTGAAAGCATGATTTATCCAAATTGAAACAAAACTTGCTGATCCCAGCCAGGCCCTCGACTCCTAAGAACACAAGTACAGATTACAGCAAACGCCTCCCCCTCTGTAAATGATGGCTGGTCATCGTCACCAGATACTGATTTACAGCACGTGAGGTCCAGGCCAGGAGAGACGCCAGACCCATATCTCTACTTTGGGACAGGCACTCATTATTTAAAATGTCAGACTTGGAGCGCTTTGGGGGAAAGGGTGTCCCTGTCTTAACTCTTGAGGCAGTAGCTCAGGCCCTGGGAAAGAGAGAGACCCTCACTGGTTTTATTCTCCTAAAGGGTCTGAAGCTGGAAGAGGCGTGGGCCTTCTGTACAGACTATCCAGCCTCTCTGCATGGCTGGACAACCTGTACCAACAGGACTTGCTGAACACCTACTTCTCCTCCGTGATGGTTCATTTTTTGGCCATCTGGACTGTGCTGAGGGATGCCCGGATGGCTAGTAAACTCTTATTTCTGGATGTGTTTGTGAGGGTGTTTCCAGAAGAGGTTAGCATGTGAATCCATAGGCTGAGTAAAGATCACCTTCACCAATGCGGTGGACATCAGCCAATCCATTGAAGGTCTGACTAGAACAAAAAAGGCAGAGGAAGGGCAAATTCACTCGTCTGATTGAGATGAGATATTCATCTTCTCCCGCCCTTCGACATTGGAGGCCCTGGTTCTCAGGCTTTTGGTCTCAGACCAGGTCTTACACCATCCACCCTCCAATTCTCAGGTCTTCAGATTTGGACTGAATTACACCACTGCCCTCCTGGTTCTCTATCTTGCAGATGGCAGATCATGAGAACTCATGGCCTCCATAACTTCGTGAACAAATCCCTGTAACTAGTTAATAACATTTTTATTGGTTCTGGAGAATATATCACCTCTGGAGAACCCTAATACATCCTCTCTGTGTCTCATAGGGGAAGTCAAACTTGGGCACAGGAAACCAGCTCTCAGTTCTTGGATCTAAGGGGGCTTTATTTCAGAAGTGTAATCATATTTACAGTTAGATTTCAAGACTTCTAGTAAAACACCCGTAGATGTTCTTTTTTTCTTTTTCACTGCATCTCAATTAATTTCTAGGGCAGTGGTTCTCAAACCTTTTGAATCGGGACACCTTTATACACTTCAAAGTTATTGAGGGCCCCAAAGAACTTTCATATATGTGGGTTATGTCTGATATGTCCTATATTCTATATTACAACAGTGGGCTTTTGAAAATATTTACTTATTAATTCATATGTAAATGATAATAATAAATACAATACAAGTTAATACATTCTTATGAAAAACAATTATATTTTTTTGAAAGAAGAGTAGCCTTATTTTACATTTCTGCAAATCTCTATAATGTTTGGGTTACTAGTAGACAGGTATTCTCATGTCTGCTTCTGCATTTAATTTGTTGTGATATGTTGCTTTGGTTAAAGGCTTACATGAAAAAAAATTAAGTCACACATAGATATGTAGTTGAAGGAAGGGAGGAGTATTTTAAAGCCTTTTCAAATAATTGTGGATACCCTTCTTTGACACTACACCAAAACTCAATGAGTGGGAGTTTCTTAAAAGTTACTGACAAGTGGAATCAGAAATTATATCTATGAACTTTTAATACTCTTACATTAAAATCCATTAGTTGCCCTTGTACTTTGAATGGATCCTTTCCTACAGCATGGTTTTTGAAACATCAAGCTCTGGTCATTTGGAAAAGATTGGTTCCCTCGGTTATGCAGTTCTTCAAAAATGTTGATAAAGTATCAGAAAATCACATTCATTAACATCACCATGAATCTCATCAGAAAAGTCTTAGGAAGCTGTTAAGCTCATAGTGATAGATACCAGTTATCTAAAATTCTAGTTTTCATTTGTAACTGCAGACATTATCATCGCCAAAAATACCATGAATTGTTTCTCTTGAAGTTACAGACTCACTTCATGCATTTTTTTTGATAAATACCCAAGTGCGAGGAACCACAGTTTATCTGTCAGTCAATCTTGCAAGTAAAAATAATATTCCCTGAAAAAAGCAGTTATATGAAATGATCTCAGAAAAGGTTTTCCTTGAGACAACTGATGGACTTCAGTATTCAGCAGGAATATTTTATATGTTCCTACCATTTTGTCACAAATACCTTTTCAAAATCTTGTACTCAAGGGTCAAGATTTAATAAAGTTAATAATTTTTACTGTTCCATCAAGGACATTCTCCCCCCACCCCTCCCCCCCGAATCCTTACCAGAGGATATGTTTTGACTTTTTTTTTTTTTTTTGAGAGAGAGAGAGAGAGAGAAACATTGATGTGAAAGAGAATCATGGATCAGTTGCCTCTCAGTCATACTATGACCAGGGATCAAACCCGAAACCTAGGTATGTGCTCTAATGGGGAATTGAACCCATCACCTTTTGGTGTACAGGATAACACTCTAGCCAACTGAATCACCCGGCCAGGGCAAGGATACTTTTAAATAAACCTTCCTTCTCTCTCTCTCTCTCTCTCTCTCTCTCTCTCACTCACTCAGTGCATGGTGGTAAACAAGAGAGTGACTATTAATACATATTTTTTTTTTGCCCCTGCCTTGATTAGAGCTAAGGTACAGCATTTTATTCCCATTGCTTTTGTATCATCACTGTCAATGTCAACACAGATAAAAGGGCAAATGACATCTTAATGCTATTATGCAAATACCTTTGACCTCAAGGACCTTCCCAGACCACATACCATTTTAGAAGAATTGTCTACGTAACTCTAGCAATACTTGGGCTAGGATGGAATTCACTCGTGTGAGAATGAGCATTTATGAAGCATCTCAGAAATTCTGAGAAAATCTATTTTAATCTCACATTTGAGAGGTGATGAAGAGCACTACAATTATTAAGATAAAATTTGCTTTTAAAAACTTGGGTGGTGGGGCTGAATCAAATAGAACATTCCAATGTGATGACTACAGTCAACAATAATCTAAGTTAATGGTTCATGGATGCATGCATCCAAAAGGCACACGCTCCCCAAATTATTTATTCATTCAATTTTGAAATCCATTGTAGCAACTGCCAGCTATTTATCCCCCTAATATTTTAGGTCAGTCGAACATTAAAATTAGTTTGTGTTCCCTGAACATATAGCAATTGAGGGTGAGGCACCAGAGCCCTTGAAGTATGCCTTGTAGTGGAGAGATACCAAGCTGAGATTTAAACAGAAATTGTTCTGTCCTTATTTCCATTTTCTATTGTTGTGTACTATTTCAAATGATTTTTTTGGAAAGAGGTAGAGGTATGAATAAATTCAATTTAATAATGCTTTTGGCTGTTGTTAGAACACCTATATAATTAAAAGTTGACAGCGTTTGCCTGCCCGCCTTTAAAAGGTCGCAGGAAATGTACTCGACTTTGAGGAAAGGCCTAAAGTGTGTTTTCAATTACAGTGTACTAAGCATTGTAAAGAGTCAGAGCAATTCAGGAAAAGGTGGTGGTGTGTCTATGCGAAGTAATAGTCCTCCAACTCCTAGCCAAAGGTTCTGAGGGAGAAGGCGAGCATTCCATTGACTCTGTGTTAGGTTTAAAGATCCTACACACTCAGGGCAGCCAGTCTACTTAGAATGGATGGGCTCGGATTTATCATTCATATGTTAATTTCAAGTCCAACACTAGTGACAATAGTCAAAGTCATGGCGAACTGAGTTTGATCTGAGTTGAAACATAGTCACAATTTTCAAGTTGAAACATGGGGAGACTTAATAAGCCAACATCTAAGGAATATTTAAGGATGATGCTTCATTTTAAACTTGACTGTTTCTCTGCATTGGTTTTAGATTGAATTCAAGCAGGTGTTTCAATACCTGCTTCAGATGGCATTACTTGTCATTGGGAAGCTAGATCTTTCAAGGAAGTTGTCAGGGAGGGCGTCAGCCTGAGATTTAAAAAAAAAATTAAAAAAAAATTTTGTGAGTTTATGTGAGCCAAACTGTCGATATATGCCGGGAAGCAGGACCTCAACGAATTGAGATAATGCTCCGGAGAATGGCGGGGTTACATCTGTATTTATACATCCTGAGATTTTTATTATTAATGAACAAAAATATCTTTTGGGAGATACAACACTTTTTAAGCTTCTCTAATAACAGTGTGCAATATAAAGCCTTGCTGTTATTTTTGAAGGGGTACATAGGGCTTGAACCCCCGTGGCTGCCTTTAACACCACTTGAGTTGTGAGAATTAAGTCAGAACTTCAAAGAGACATTAGCTATCTATGTAAGCTTATAAGTGTCATTTTAATGTTTTGTACGTTCCCCGTGCCTCCACCTTCTTTGATGAAAAAGTCTATTTTAAAATTGGTAAGAAAAATATTTAACATAATGAGATGATGAGTCAGAGTTTTTAAAAAGCTAAAAAGGGAAGACGTACTTAAATAATGCACCTTTTTATTTTTTGTAGCTACATCTGACTCATGACATATAATGTATTCTGCTTAAGTTCAAAGTTTCCTCTTACAAAGAGAGTTTTATGAAACAACTCTTCTTCAGACCATTTTTACTTCAATTATAGTAGCAGGTTTTGGAGTTTAAATAATTAACAACCTCTGAGTGAACTTTTATCCAAATGACTCCAAGTCACAAAGAGAACAGTCCTCTTTCACCAAGTACCTTTTGTGCTAGAGTGAGACCCATCCTATTCTATTTTTCCCCTTCATGTCTCTCTTTGAAGAAAGATGTGTGATTTGTAAAGTAATGAAAAATATGTACCAGTTAATGAAAACTGCTATGTTGGGCTCATAATGCAAACTGGAATTGCTTCAGTGTAAGCTTCATATACCTGAATTATAATAGGGAAAAAGGTAGATTTCAGAAGTCAAAATTGCTGTGTGCACTGTACGAGTATCATGTAGCAGTTAAGCCAACCATCAGGGGTGACCTAATCTTATACCCCTCCCACCCCCACCCTTTGTCAAGAAGCTGTAATTGTCATTTAGGCAGCATTTTTTTCAGCTCTAACTCCACTGGACACTCCAAAACTGGGCACTTATTCCATCAACCTACTTATTGATTTCACCATATGTTATCTTTTTAGTTTTTTAAAAATCACTTTTATTAGAATGTTTGTAAGAGTATATGGGAGACTGTCACCTCCAGATGCTTCAGGTGATGGGGTAAGAGAGCCATTCTTTTGGGGACAACACCCTGGAGAATTTTGTGCAGAAGAACATGTAGTTTAATAAACAAAAGAAAGTTAAGAGGCAAATCTATTTCCTTTTTAAAAATCAGGAAGAATAATGCAGCAACCGTTTCAAGAGTGGGGAAAAACTTTCCCCCCACCCCTCGATTTGGCGACTAGCGGGATAAATTCGAAGAACTCCATCCCACCCCCGCACGCGCGTCCCCCATTCTTTCCACTTAGAGAGGTTGCAAATCCCTGGCTGAGTCCGCCCTGGGAGCCTTAGGGCACCTTCCTCTTTGCTGTGTGTGTGTGTGTGTGTGTGTGTGTGTGTGTGTGTGTGTGTGTGTCTAGCTCTCGCTCTTTCCCTCAGTCTGTGCCTCCGTGTGTGTGAGTGTGTGTGTGACAGAGAAAGAGAGAGAGAGAGAGCGCGCGCGAGAGGAGAGCGAGCGAGGGAGAGAGAGAGCGAGAGCGAGCTGTGAGCTGTGCTGCCGCCGCCGCTGCCCTTTGATCCCGACATTAGTGTTAGGGGCTCGGAGACACAGAGCGCGGCCATAGACACCGCCGCACCGGCGCTCATTTATTTATGCCTCCCATCACACGCGCGAGCTCGGAGCACACACACACTCACACCTATTAGGTCCGTTTCCATTGAAGAATATTGCGCTCGGGGGACAAGCCAGGTGCACGACCAAAAAAAAAAAAAAAAAAAATTAAAAAAAAAAGAAAGGAAAGAAAAGAAGAAAACCCCTCTTCTGGCTCCAGGAAACAAGCTTCAACCCATTGTACACACCGGAGAGAAGGGGTTTCCCCCGGCCCGCCCGCCCGCCCCCCAACTACCTCCCCGCTCCTGCCCGTGTCTGCCTCTCTGCCCCCACGGGGGTTTATTTGATCTCACATTAACCAAGGAGGAGAATGTGAGAAAAGGGGGAAAATGCCCAGGAGGAAGCAGGAGCAGCCCAAGCGCCTTCCCTCACGTAAGTCATCCCTTCTCCACCTCCTCTCGTGCCATTTTCTCGCCCTCCCTCTCCTCTTTCCCCTCCGCAGCCTCCTCCGTTGTTTTCTGCATTAGTTTAGGGTTACAGAGGTGAAACTGACAAAGACACAGCCCGGGTTACTCCTCGTTTAGGTCTATGCCGAGGCAGCCATGTTGGTGATGATCAGCCCCGTGCCCTTTCTATTCTCTCTCTCTTTTTCTTTCTTTCTCGCGGCCCCCCTCTTTTTTTCCTTGAGATCGAGCTTTCCCCCCCCCCCCGTCCCTTCCCCTCCCCCCTCCTCACTCCGGGTTGCTGGGGGGAGGGGGCCAGAGGAGGAGGAGGGGAGTCGTGTGGATGCCGGTTTTTGTGTGTGTGTGTGTGTGTTTTAATCGGGGGCTGGAGGGGAGGTGGGAGAGGTTGGAATCTTTAAAAAAATTCCTGGCGGATCCCAGCGCCTGAGGGTGCGGGGGTCGGGGTGCGCGGAGGGCCGGGGGCCGTGACATGGCGTTTGGGGGTGTCGGGGCGAGGGCGCGCGGCCGCCCGCCGGGGACAGGATCCAGGGAGAGGTCCGTCTCCGGCTAAAGGTTGCGCCGGGGTTGGTCGGCCCCGGAGCCGGCGGCGGCGGCGGCTGGGGCAGGAGCAGGAGGAGGCGGAGGTGGAGGCGGCGGCGGCGGAGGAGGGGAGTCGGGGGCGGGCGAGGCGGGAGCGGCTGGGGAGGGTGAGGGGGCACCGCACACAAACACCCGGTCCACACGCGCCGCGGGGCGGCTGGTCCCGCGGCGCCCAGGCGAAGGGGCGAGCCGGGGCGCGGGGCGCGGGGCGGGGGGCGAGGCCGGACAGCGGCGGGCGGATGTGGGGTGCGGGAGCTGCGCCGAGGCGGCGGCAGGAGGCAGGGCGGCTCGCGGCGCGCGAGGTCCCTGCAGAGCGGAGGGGAGGGGAGGAGCAGGGCTCCTGGCCGCAATAAAATGCGGGGTCAGGCGGAGCAGACCGAGCCGGGCGCGACTCGGGCGCTCAGGCCCCCCTTCCCCGCGAGCTGTGCAGAGTCCAGGACTAAAGTGCATCGCAGCCCGCCCCGCTGCAGCCACACACGGCCGCTGGAGACTCACGCCCGCCGGCACGGCCCGGTCCCCTTCCCCTCCTCCACCCGCACCCCGGGCCCTCTCCGCCCTCTCTCCGGCTTTTCTTTGCGAGACTCCGAACTTTTCCCCCACTCCCTCTCCAGCCCCCACCCCCCAATCTTTCTCCGCTTGGAGTGTTCTGAGATGCTGCTCAAGCTAAAAGTGAAGGAGAAAGAAGCGACTAAAAATATCCCCCGGGGCCGCCCGGCTCCTCGCATGCAGGGAGGAGGGGGCAGGGGAGCAGGCGTGGGGCGGGGTGACGGGGAGGAGGGGACGCCGGAGGCGCCGGAGGGAGGGGTCGGGGAGACGGAGGGTCAATTTCTCCTCTCCCCCCGCGCGGCTCCCCTCTCTGGGCGGTTTGGCGCGGCTCGGAGTCCGAGCCTGCAAAACCCGGGCCGGGGGCGGGAGCGGAGTCGGAGCGCCCGCCGGCCCGGGTGTCAGGCCGACGTGGTCGGTCACCTGAAGTTCACGGAGGGTGGGGGAAGGGTTAAGGTTATGGTGTCTCGGGCTCCGGTTGTGTGTGAGCGTGTGCGTTTCCGCTGCAGACAGGCAGCGCGATCGATCTCCCCCTCGCGAAATCTCCGTAGCGGTGCCGGCCCGGGGGCCGGGCAGGGGGCGCGTGTGGCTCGGGCCGGGTGCCCCCGCGGCTCCGTGTCCCCCGGGCCGCGGCCGAAGTGGCGAGCAAGGGCACTCGCGGGCAGCCCTCTCCGCAAACATTCCTCTTTTCTTTCCCCTTCCCGGTACGCTGGAGTCGGCGCACAGAGCTTGGGTTGTGCTTTTTTCCCCCCATCCTTTAAAAAAAAAAAATGCCCCTGTGCAGTCCTTTCTTCGCCTGCCCGCTAGAGGTTCTGAGGATAATATCACATATGTAATATATATGCACATAAAATCGCTCGCAAGCGGCGGCGTGTGTAGGGGAATTTCGTGCGAGGAAAGAGAAGGCGGTGGAGTCGGGGAGGGCGAGTTGGGAGGCTCTGCGCTGCGATTCACAGAAAACTCGCAGCAGTTGGTGGCAGAGTGTGTGCGTGCACATGGCCGGCCGGCCACAGTTCCTAGCTCTTTTGGGGGGAGTGAGGGGGGGTGCGGGAGGGGGGGAAGGAGAGGAGGCAGGACTCCCCGCGGGGTCGGGGGGGCGGTGGGGGGAGGCTTGCCCTGCTCGGACAAAATGGGCTTCAGTGCTCTCTGCGAACTTGCCCTTAGATGGCAACTTTGGGAGCTGATGAGTTTGTGTGCGAAAGCCCAGGGCGGTGAGGTTATTTGGTCATTTTCCTTTCTTCTCAACTCCTGCTTAAAAAAAAAAAAAAAAAAAAAAAAAAAAAAAAAAGAATGTTGGCGAGGTTAGAGGCAGGGTAGGAGAGGAGAAGGGATTTATCTGTTTAGGCTGTGACGGAGATGGACCGCCTTCTCTCTGTTGTGTGCAGCGCGGCCGGGCAGCTGCAGCCTGCCCTGCTGGTGACCTTGACCCTGACCTCCTGCGACTACCCTTTCAGTCTGAGAGGAAATTCAGGCTCCATTTTAGCTCGTGTGCTTGGACCTCTTCTGCGCGCTGGTGCCTGGTGATTAAGTTATATTTTAAGAGTGGGCTCTCCCACCCTGTTCTCTAATTGAATACTATTATGCACTAAAAAAAAAAAAAAAAAAAAAGAAAGAAAGAAAGAAAAATCAACTCTTCTAGCCACATAAAGCTACTTGTACTGAAGTAAGAAGCAATTACCTTCGGAGATACTGTAAATGTCCCTCCAGTTTGTAAAGGGAAGCTAATTGGAGAAGCTTTTTCACTTACCTTTGCATTGAATGGATTTTTGTGGGTGTGTGCTGCTTGTTTAAATCATGGTTTACACATGTTTTATAAGCAATTTGCATTGGGACTAAGACACATTTCTGGGCAAATGGTGTATTTTGCAATTCAGACAGTAACCCAAGGCTTGCTAAGTGCCGATGAGTCTTGAAGAGACTTGCAGTTTGTGGAGAAGTAACAAATATTGACTTTGGTAAATAGTGTTAATTGGTATTTAATGTAGAAAATAATTGTAGTCCTAAAATCCTGGTTCTAAGGCTAAATCCTTTATTGTTTGCTTATGTGTGTGGAAGAAGGATTTTTCTTTTCCTGGAGAACTGTTTTGTTTCAAAGTTAAAATTTAGTTAGTCTGGGGATCAAAGAGGTCATCCCAAGGTTTTAAGGAGTTATCTAAGGGCAGATTTAAAATTTGACCCTAGAAGGAGTGATGTGTGTGTAATTTGGAGGGTGGGGGAGGTTTGGAGGGGGAATGAGGTAGGAAAATTGCTTTTGAAACCCAAGAGCCCTTCTGAGGAAATGCAAAAGTGGTGAACAGCCACTGTTGATATAAGGTTTTAAGAATCTAGAGAACCTATAAACACACATTAAAGGAGTTCAAGTTAGAATACAAAGAAAAAAGAAACTTGTGAAATCGGAATCTCTAGAAAATTTGGAATACTTTCTACTTTATCCGAGGACCCCTGCCTTGTCTCTGCACCTCCCATACGTAATTGCTGCAAATAGACTCTTTCTCTGTGTGTTGAATCTATTTTCCTGTTGCTAAATCTACACCAGCCAGGCGCAGGGTGGCTGTACAAAGGCCACTTTCCTCCTACGCCACAGCACAGACACCAGGGAACCTGGAAGTTCCACCCTCGAGTAGATTAGTCCTGGAAGTCCAGACTAGCACTTGGTATTATCTGATACCAAGTCTGGGGTGAGCCTCGGCCCCTGGCACCGAGTGCCAGCAATTCCCCAGGCTGGGCTCCGGCCTGCTAAGGTTTCCTAGCTCCTTCTGTTCAACTGAACACCCATGGGACTGTTCAGAACTGAATTAGCTTTGGGGATGGGCGAGCCTTTAACCTGACACTAGTAACCTAAGCGTTAGGTTTCTGATTTAAAATTCTACACAGTCATTTCCTTCTGGGCCTCTGAAGAGACAGAGAGAGAGAGAGAGAGAGAGAGAGAGAGAGAGAGAGAGAGAGAGAGAGTTATATGAGCCTCTTACATATGCAGAAAAACAAAAAGTCCTGTCCTATAGAGTTGAATGATGATCCTCCTGGCTACAAATGAAAAAGAAGTTATACACTAGCTTTTGGAGGTGACCCCCAACAAAGGTTGTTAAACCTAAATTATTTTGGGGAAGTGGCTTTAAAAAGCCTTTATTTCTTGGCCTAGAGTGGTCATTATCATTTTGGGATTTCACTGTGACTCTGCTGCTGCTGTTGATGGCCCTTTTATCCTTTTATAAAAGTTCTTTCCATTCACAAGGTCCAATACCGTGTCCAAAAAATATCCTAGAGGTCCTTGGAGCTATACCATGTGCTTATCTTTCGCAGAATCCTGAACTGCATAGCTTAAAAATGTCAGCCTGAGAAAGAGGAACAGAGAGAAACTGATACTGTCTGTGACTGTTGGCCAGGCTGGGGCTCAGTACATTGCACTGGGGATCACAAACTGAGGGAAAGGGTAAGGAAGGGCTTTCCCCTGTGTTGGTTGCATCTGTAAATCCTTTTTCCATGGATGCCATCTGCACTTGCAAGTTTTCCTCATTGGCTTCAACTTACCAGAAACGTGGATGAGTTTACATCCTATTCTATTTACCATTGGAAATCGGACTGATGCCGTGCTCAAGGGACGCACAAAGGAAAAGTGAATAAAACGGTTGTTTTGTTAGTCTAGTATTTTCATTGTTTACTCTGGTGTGGGTCAAGACCTGAACAGGTTATTGTGCTTTTCATTAACAAAACTTTTAAAATTCTCCCTTGCTTTCTAGTAAAATTGGAAAGCAAAATGACTGGCAAGCAACCGGATCCCTTATTTTTTATATTTTTAGGAGTCTTTATATGTCTGATGGAAGAGAAAGGTAGAAAACCTAACTCTTTTCTTCTACTTATTCTTATTAATTTTTTTCAGTGTGGAGGCCATACCTTATTACTATGACAGGAACCACAGGGACAATTGTCAAATCTGAAGTAGTAAAGTATTTCACTGCTCCTGTCAGCCAGAGCTAATGATTCTGAGGTGCCTCGTGGCAGGCTGAGTTGATACCGGGCAATAATGGCTATTTGTTCTCCTAAAAAGAAATCCATATATTCCTAATACAGTAAGTAGGGTCCACTGAGCTTTCCTGTTAAAATAAGAAAGATAGCTCAAAATCACATTCCTTCTAATGCTTCAAAATAGTTTCTAATAAAAAAATTGATTTTTAATTTATCTACGTGCTGCCATCTCGCCCTGGGGATGACACGGCTGCTGTGCGGTGACAAGCCTCCCGCACAAAGTGTTAATAAATCATGCTGGAGAAATAGAAACTGGACAGCTTTCGGCCAGGGTTAGAGCTCGCTGTGCATTTGGAGTTTTAGAGTCTTTGAATGGCCTCTATTAGGAGAGTTCCAAGATAGGTGTGGAAAATCGCTGTCTTTCGAGGCTTATAAAACTAGATGGACAAAGGCCGTGGAAACACCCAAGGGATGGTGTTGTGTTGAAGTAACCAGGCAGGCTTCTCCTGGGGTCAAAAGTTGGCTTAAAATACAAGGAGTCCTATTAATGTCAAAATGTTCTCGTAGGAAAGATTGGATTTGAAATGTATGGTGCCCGGCTGGGTTGCTGAACTCACTTATTTACTCATCCCAGTAGCATGGGTTCAGATCCTGTCCGAATGAGTTGAGTTTCACCAAAGAGAAACACTCATCTAGTATCACTGACTCTGGTCATTTATATGCAAAGTGGTGTCTTTGGACTCAAAAGATGCCAAGGTGTGAAGGAAATGATGGCGGAGCCCAAAAGGCCTGGTGGACAAAGCTGCCTTGGTTTCTGTGACTGGTCCGGAATGCATCTGAGAAAGCTAAGGAAAGGGCAGCATCTTCCCGAGGGTCAGGTAGCGCAGGGCATCACAGCTTTTCTTGCTGAAGTTGCCTCCTCCTGCCTCTGTTCTTTCAAAATCACTGCTGGTGCGTTAGGAGAGGAGGACAGAAACAGACACCGAGCTGGAGCTGATCGCTCCATTCTGAGGGATGCGTTAGTCATTCTCTATAATTTCATCGGACTGATCCCAGAACAAGATAATGAGAGTGTGACCTACAAAACAGGACTTCCGGGGGGCGTTAAAGGCTTTCTAGCGTAAGGTTTTACAAGACCATGGGCTTTGTGGTGAAAGAATAGATTTTGAGATATCTCTTATCAGAAATAAATCCAGATCAGGCCTAGTTATGGTAAGGACATGTGGCCAGCTCCCCCCCCCCCCCCATCAGATTTCATTACTATTCTGGCTTGATTAAGGTGCTCTAGAATCACACTTTAGAGATATAGATAGAAATGAAGGTGCTTGGTCCGGTTTTGATGCATTCTTTTGTTTCTTCCTTTGCTAGGTGTAGCTCAGTAAGTCATACCATCTAGTAGGACCAAGTGTACAAATACTTTATGGTTTGTTGTAGCTGAAATTTCTTTTGTCATGTTTCATAAGAAACTAATGTACAAAGCACAGACCTTAGAAATTGCTAAGATGATTTGGTGGGCTGAAGTTTCTAGCTGCCTTCCCCGTCTGCTTAGGAGCAAGTTTTGCATTTCTATCGTCTGTCTGTGAATTACATTTTTATGATATGCGAGAATAGTGTATGACTAGGTGCTGAAGCAAGGGCCTCTCAGATGACTCTCTTCATTCCCCAGGGACCGACCTTGGGACAGAATTGCTGTAGCTACAAGGTGGTTTCATAAATTAAAATCAGACTTTAGCTGCATGGGTGCAGATTGCTGTTTATTTGCTCAAAGTCAGCTTCACTGCGTATACTCACAGACACACACAGAGGCTGCACTGTAGCTAATTTTATAAAGTGTGCAGTGATACACGCCCACGGTGTGAGATCAGCATGTGGCCTGTGGCAACTCTGCTTTTCACAGGCTGACCCAGGGTTCTGTTAAATGCAGCAGATTCCGTGTGCCTAAAAAGGATATTGTTTCCAGCCGTCCATTCCCTTCTTATGAAAAAGCACCCTCCACCATTCAAGTTCTGTTTCTAGAGTTCTGAAATGACTAAGGCGTAGGTACTCTTTGCTTCTGTTTTTAAAGAAAGTCCCAGTTCAGCCCAGTGCTATCTGCCAGCAAGGTAGAAATGCATGGGCCTTCTCCGAGGCTTGGGCCTGAAAAAGCTGACCCTAAAATGATACTTATCTTTCTTTCCAGCAATTTCTACATGGTTCAGGAAAGCGGTTAGAACCTCTTAGAAGTGTGCAGTGAAGGAAAAAAGGCAAGGAGTGAGAGAGATGGGTGAACTATTTTGCATGCTCTGGAGAAGCTGGCCTTGTGGAGGGCCCAGAGAGGGCCCAGGGAATGGACTTTTACATGATCAGCAGCACTCTGCTTCTCTGGGATTTCAAAAGAAGCTACTGTACCTGTGTAGGGGATAGATTCTTCTAACATTATATCAGTGGTTCTCAACCTTCCTAATGCTGTGACCCTTTAATATAGTTCCTCATGTTGTGGTGACCCCCAATTTCATTGTTACAAATTGAACATAATTAAAGCATAGTGATTAATCACAAAAACAATATGTAATTATATATGTGTTTTCTGATGGTCTTAGGCGACCGAACCCTGTGAAAGGGTCATTCGACCCCCAAAGGGGTTGTGACCTACAGGTTGAGAACCGTTGCATTTTATAGTGCTAGGGTCCTAGGTTGTCTGCTGGTGGATTTTAGAAAGCTTTTGTTTTGCAGCGGGAAAGAGAAAATAGAATGTGACTTCACCCTCTTTTCACTGTGTCTGCTGTATATGGTCCCACTTAAGTAAAACCAGAGACTCACATGCTTTTTAAATGCACAGTGTGGTGGTCCAGTGGACAGACTCTGGAGCCAGGCTGTTCAGATCCCAGCTCTGCAACTAACTAACGGTGTGGCTTTGGGCAAGTTACTTAGCTTCCCTGTCCTCTGTTTTCCTCATCTTTCAATAGTTCCTATATCATGGGGTTATTGCAAGGATTGATCAAATACTTATATAAATATCAATATTATGTGCACATACAAACCATGCCTAATTGGTGCCTCATGCATTGAAGGAGCTCAAGAAGGAGCTATTATTAAGTATATGAACTAGGTTTCTATTGGCTTAGATTGTGAGTAGACTACAGTCATTTCTGACCCAGACCTTTTTGGTGACTTCTGGGTTTTTGATTTTTTTCATTTTCCATATATCTAATTAGGGTGATGAGGAATAATATGGTCTGGTAAAATTCTTTTATAGGCTGTTATAATAGGGCTTGACTAATACTTGTTTCATAGGCCAGCAGTATTACATTAGACTTTTACTATCAGAATGAGTTCCTGTGTGTATATGATTTGACCTGGATTGTACCTAAATTGTATAATAATCATGCGAATTATGACTGAGTTTCCTGTAAAGTGAGGGTAGTGAATCCATGTTCACAGTCTTACAGTGAGATTCAAATGAGAGACTAGGTGATTAATAAATGCTTATTCATTTACTCAACAGTCAGTCCACTGATTAAAATTACCGGGGGGAAATTTATATTGGTTTTTCCATGTGTTGTATAGATAACAGTTGAAATTTTGCATGAAGGAAAAAAGGCATGGTGTGCTGTTTCTAACTGTAGAAAACCAATCCAAGAGAACACATTCAATGGAGGGTTGAGAGCTGTGTGTATGTGTGTGTGTGTGCGTGTGAGATAGATCATATCAGCGGTCACTGGCTAGTGGCCTGTGAATGTATGTTGAAAAGCTTGAGACAACATTTGGAAACGGGCAGTTTCACATAAAAATAAAAATTTTAGCTTCTTTAGAAAACTTGGAAGAGCCAGCAGCAGTGGGCCCACCTCCCCACATGGCAGCAATCTGCTGTCGTCGGTGGCGGCTGTCTCCCTTCCCTGGGCATGTGTTCGTCAGTCTGCCACAGTTCCTACCCCTCTGCCGCCTGTCCCCATCTGCACGTACACCTGCCCGTCTCCCTTGTGTATCTTACCTTCTGGCCTCTTCAGGCATTTGGATTAGAAACTGCCTTACATCCCCCAATATTCTGTATTTTTTAATTCATCACCAAGGCTAAGGCATTGTAAACCACATTCTGTGGCTGTACCAAGAAGCAGTAAGTACATGGGATTAAGATCCTGGTACCAGGTGCATGAATTACATCCTGGCTGCACCACATTTTAGCCGTGACCTTGACAAGTTACTGCAGTTCGCTGCCTGTTTCTCATCTGTAAAATGGGGAAGCATTGTAGGTTGTATCGCAACTATGTGAGTTCATACATAAAGATATGTATATTATACTCATGCCTGGCACAAAATATGTGTGCAATAAATGCCGGCCACATTGATACACACGAGGTGTGAATTCATTTCAACTAAGGCTCTCACTAGGATTGCTTTCATGGCACTGTGTGATTAATCACAGACAATTATTGCTTCTTATCAGTTTCTGATCATCGTCAGCCCTACCCAGTGGTTCTCAACCCTGACTGCACATTAGAATCATCTGGGAGATTTGAAAAATGCAAACACCCCCAGAGATTTAAATTTAATTAGCCCAAAGCGGAGCCTGGGTATGGGCATTCTTTTAAAGCTCCCCAGGTGATCCTAATGGATAGTCAGGGTTGAGGACTCCTGAACACATGTCTGAGGACTCCCAGATTACACACACTCCAGCCAAAAATAAAGACGTAAGGTTGAGCCTGGGCCGCTTATTAACAATAATTTGTTAGACTCTTAAAATCCTAAAAATAGCTTATGGACCTGAGTAATTGACTCCCGATTAGAAACCAGAGGCTTAGGGAAGGACTAGCACTAGTTATGAGACACAGCTTCCAGTCTGGTCTGTGCCACTCTCCCACCATAAGCATTAGAGTTTCTCATTAGCTTTGTGACCTTGGGCAAGTCACTTCACCTCTCTGTGCTGATGTAGTGCCATATTGTAAAATGGATAAGAGTCTATTAACCACATTCTGTATTTGTATTATGCTTCACTGTTCACAAAGCATTTTTACTAATATTATTTGTCTATGAGGCAGACAGGGAAGGGCTCCTCTAACCAATTAGAAGTAAAAATTGAGCCCGTGGCACCAGTGTCAGTGCTGTTAAGGACTGAAGGGACCATCTCTTGAAGTCCATTGCAGCTCTGAGGTCTGTGAAATCTTCATGGGGTCCCGGAACCTGAGGGACATGCCTTCCCCAGCTGCACCTCCTCTTGGAGACCCTCCAGTGCACAGGAGGACCCCTCAGGTGCTGATGGAACACACTGCTCTGATTCACGGAAACTGATGACATTTCTTCCTCAGAGATTGATTTTGACTTCAGACTAAGCAGAGGGCGAGAGAATAGAGTCACATGCAATGACACTGTCCGGGGTCTGAATTATGTGCTCCATATGGAGAATACTGCCTTGGTATAATGGCCTAGAATTATGAGTTGTTTTCTGATCTGTGCTTGTTTGGCCCTATTTGTTAACCCAACAGCCCTCTAGACTGTGAACACAGCTGTATTTGGGAGGGAGCAAAGTGTGAGACACCTTCTGCTTTAGGAGATATTCCTGAAATGTGCATTCTGATTTCTCCCTTCGAGGGGAAAGCAGACCTCAAATAATAACTGACTGGGTTTTAATCTGACCTTAAGAAAGAAGGAAATCAAATTATAGTGAGCTTCTTTCTGACATTTATAAGAAGAGAGAAATTTCATAATCTAGAAGTGGGGTTTGGGTTGGCTAGACTACTTGATCATAGTTACAAGTGCTATATACCAGTGGCTACTTGAATACTTGTTGATAGGTGAAGAAATATATACAAAATAAAATAAATAAATACACAAGTATTTTAAATATGAGTTAAGTGTACGCCTTAAGGTTGAAACCATACAAATCACAGGTATTAATTTGGTTTATTAGTTTATTTTAAAAAAATCTATATTGGCTTTTTAATGAAAAAAAGCAGTACCTGCTTCGTATAAATAATGAAAGCTATGTAGGAATGTTTAAAGTAAAATGGGAAATAGCCCAGAGAGAACCACTATGCATCATCAAGCAGCATTTAAAATTCAACTTTTACTTGAAGAATGGATGCAGTTTAGTAGTGTTGGATGAGTTAACTAAACTCAAAAGAAAGTCTTGTAAACTGATTAGATCACATGTGTAATATTGAAGCCCAGACTGTGTGTCCTGATTTAAAGGGGGAAATTGATAAAGTACTCACCAGAAGAGAGGCAACCAGAATGTGTGGGCTCTTGAAATCATCATATGAGGAATCAATTATTGAGGCAATTGGGAGTGCTAAATTTGAAGATAAGCATTAGAGTGGAGAAAAACCATGCATGGCAACTACACTTAAATATATGAAGTTCTATCAAGTGAAAAGGGGGAGAAACTTACTCTGAATTGTTCATTCTAAATTCTCAGCTTGTAACCAATAACTGACACTTGACTGATTCATTGATTCATTCATTGATTCATTCATGCAGCAGTAACTGAGTGCTTCTGTGCCAGGGACTAGGGGTCTGTAGAGCTGAAGTGAGCATAGTCCTTGCTCTCAAGGAGCTCAGAGACAAGTGGGTAGAAAAAGAGATGGAAACAAACAATTAAAATTCAGCTTCAAAAGCATTTTCATAGATTTATAAATGCTGAACGGAAAACAGAGATTAGGACCAATACAGTAGAAGTTATAGAGAAGATAACTTTGATTTCTTAAGTCAAGGCCTGTCTAATAAATAAAACTGCTCCCAAATGAAACAGAAGATCTGGTGTTCACTAAGAAGCTGTCTCAACCACCTGCCAAGGGTGGTTTTCTAAGGCAGTGGTTCTCAACCGTGGCTGCACATTAGAATCACCTGGGAATCTTTTTAAAATCCTGATTTCTGGGCCTCATCCTCTGGAAATGCTGTTTCTTTGTTATGGGGTGGGACCACAACATTAGTAACAAAGAAAGAGAATTTCCGGAGGATGAGGCCCAGAAATCAGGAGTTTAAAAGGATTCCCAGGTGATTCTAATGTGCAGCCAAGGTTGAGAACCTCTGTTCTAAGGACTTCAAGTAATGACTGGAGGGATGTGAAGGAGAAATGTTGAATTCTAAAGTTGTTTAATATTATGAAAAAAATTCAATAAAGCAAATGTTGCTTTTCTTGGGTTTTATTATAAAATGGGAAATCTTTTCCTACAGCAGGGGAAAACTTACCTGAATAGAATAAATTGAAAGCCTTTTGAGAATAAGGGTGTATGTCAACCATCATGGTGTCACCGTTAGAGCAGTGAGGATTTGATTGGCTGAGAGCTGTAGCTTTACTTGGTGTTCATTCATTAAGAAAAAGTTTTGAGGATGCAGCCTCTGTTGACTGTTCTTCCAAATGTTGACACGAAACAATCACAGAGGATAAGTACAAATCAATATGCCAACAAGGACAATATAATAGGAATCAGCTGTGTAAATGTGCGAGGCAACTCGGATTAAGAGTAATGGGTAATAGGTTCTTGGAGAGGAGTGATACTTAAAGCATCCCCAAGGAAATGATGGATTTAGATCCCGAGAAGAGAAGGGAGAAGATTCCAAACAGAAGAAATGGCTTTAGCCAGAAGAGGTTGAAATAGACCAAAAGTATGCAGGAGACACTAAGAGAGAAACTTTATGGAACCAGAGGAGTCATATTGGTGATGTAAGGATAGGAGGTAGGAAAAATATAGTAGGAGCTGGCTCTGGTGATAAGAGATTATGATGGCTAAATTTAGTGGTTTGGATACAACACAAAATTATCTGTGAAATGTGGTAGTTTCTGTCTTTGTGATAAAAATATGAAATAGAGGATGAAGGGAGAAACGGCGTTTTTAAGTAGGGAGGGCTGTTGAAAAACCAAACCAGATGGATGGCAGTAGATACAACTGCCATAGTGTCCGTGGAAGAGAACTGCTGGAGTGATGGACTTCTCTGAGGCCAGTGCTGCAGACCCTGTGCCAGAGCTTGTCCTACCCCCCGTTGGCCCTTCCTCACCTATTTGGGTTCCGTTGGCAAGGAAAGCTCCCTTTGAAGGTTGTAAAGTATGCATTATCTACAAACAATAATGTAGCTGAGATTCATACACATAAAATGAAACATAATGGTCAGAGCAACATCTGTAAACGTAACGCCCAATCTAAAAAATTCCAACACAATCGAACTTCTCCTGTACTCTTCCACTACCTGTTCCCATTTTCTTCAATTTTCTGTTTATTGTTTCCATTGCTTTTTCTCAATAGCTTTTTTTTACTTTATTTATTTATTTTTTATTGCTTAAAGTGTTACAAAGGGTATTACATATGTGTCCATTCCCCCCCCCCCGCCCTAGACAGTCCCCTATGTCCATTGGTTATGCTTATATGCATGTGTCCTATGTCCATTGGTTATGCTTATATGCATGCATACAAGTCCTTTGGTTGATCTCTTACCCCCTACCTCCTGCCCCCCAACCCTCCCCAGCCTTCCCGCTGCAGTTTGGCAATCTGTTTGAGGCAGCTCTGCCTCTGTATCTATTATTGTTCAAAAGTTTATAATGGTCTCTATTATCCACGAATGAGTGAGATCATGTGGTATTTTTCCTTCATTGACTGGCTTATTTCACTTAGCATAATGCTCTCCAGTTCCATCCATGCTGTTGCAAATGGTAAGAGTTCCTTCCTTTTTAGAGCAGCATAGTATTCCATCGTGTAGATGTACCACAGTTTTCTAATCCATTCATCTACTGATGGGCACTTAGGCTGTTTCCAGATCTTAGCTATGGTGAATTGTGCTGCTATGAACATAGGGGTGCATATATCCTTTCTGATTGGTGTTTCTGGTTTCTTGGGATATATTCCTAGAAGTGGGATCACAGGGTCAAATGGGAGTTCCATTTTCAGTTTTTTGAGGAAACTCCATACTGTCTTCCATTCAATAGCTTTATTATATTTAGTTTGGCTTGTCTTTGAAATTTATAAAATTGGCAGCATACAGCATAGATTCTGCACCTTGGTTTTTCATGCGACTTATCTTTGTGAGATTTGTCCATGTTCATGCATGTGGCTCTGGTGCATGCGTTTCCACTGCTCTCTAGAATTGTACTGTACAAATATACCACATTGGATGTGTGGTTTGTTTCCCTTTTTTTTCTGTCAGGAACAGTGTTGCTATGAACATGCACATACATATCACTTTGGCCTGAGGGTAAATTTCTCTGACCCTAGTTCTCAAACGTCTTGATCTTAGGGCCTCCTAAAAGTTAGTGAGGACTGCAAAGAGCTTTTTTGTATATGCATTGTACCTATATATAACAAATTAGAGGTTATAACTAAGAAATTAAATATTTTTATTATTAAAATAATTGTTATAAACTATTTAATGTTAACTATAAATAGCATATTTTTATTTAAAAATTTCATTTTTTAAAAAAAGTATTTAATGAGAAGAGTAGCATTATTTTATATTTTTGCAAATTTCTTGGATGTCTGGCTTAATAGAAGATAACTAGATTCTCATCTCTGCTGCTGCATTCAATTGTGACTTGCTGTTTTGGACGGGATATATGAAGAAAATCCTGCTTCACATAGCTATGTAATAGCCTTTTCAGATAATTATGGCTATTCTTTGATCCTGTGCCACTGTGTCAAGACTCAAAAAGAGGTAGCTTCATAAAGTTAGTTGTAATATGAAATATGAAATGACTTCAGTGAACTTTTCGTATTCTGTTACATTAGAAACTACTGGTCTATCTTGACTTCGAATAGATCATCATACATTGGTCATTTGAAATATATTGGTTCACTGAGTTATGTAGACATACCAAATGTTGACATATTTCATTACACAATGTAAAAAATGTATTAACATCAACACTGATCTTACTTGAAAAGCCTGTATGGGGAAGCTGTCACGTTCACAGTGCAGGATATGGGTTTTCCAAAATTTAATTCATGCCAGAAAGATTGAATTTTGTCATTGGCTGCAAATACTGTCCATTTTTCTTTCAAGTTTCAGCCTTACTTTATTCATTTCCAAGAAACAGTCTGCCAAATACCCAAATTTGAATGACCATAGTTTGTCAGTTATTCTTTCAATTAAAAGTGATATTTCATGAGAAAAGTGGGAGGACCAGCTCCCAACTCAACTCTCATTACCACCAGGCTTCAGTCATGGCAGAAGTGCTTTATGCATACATTTCATTACATCACACAATATGGAAAGGATGCTTGCTCAAGAGTCAGTCTTTAATAAAATTAATAATTTTTACTGCTGCTTCCTCAAAGACATTGTTAAATGAAAGTCGTCAGGTTATTTTGTTGTGTGTGTGTGTGTGTGTGTGTGTGTGTGTGTGTGTGTGTGTGTGTGTGTTTACTCTGAGTATGTGGTGGTGGAGAACACAATGATTACTAGTATGATTTTGTGCAACCACCTTAATTCGAGCTAAGGTGTCAGCATTTTACCCACCATTGCTTTGGCATCATCAATGTAAATGTCAAAGAGTGAAAAGGACAAATAACATCTTGATGTTAATATGTTTTGATCTTGTGGTTTCCTGTGGTCCATAGGAGTCCACAGACCACACTTTGAGAAACAGTTAACCTGTCTACGTAGGAATGGAAATGTCAAGTCTCTATGTTTGTATTTCTTCAGTTTTACTTGATAACATTATAATACACCACATTGTGAATATTGTCACTGAAGAACCCAAAAGGAGAAGAGAACTCTGAAGACAGGAACCCTTAACCTCACCAGGGTTTTCCGCTTCTGTGAGGTTTCTTTTGAAGAAGTCTTTTTTTGTCTGTAAATTAGGATGAAAATGTGCATTTTACTCTATATCTGTTTTACAATACAAGTCATGTTTTAAAATAAACTCATCAGTTAAATTGCTTTTCTTCTCCACAAACATGTGTGTGACCCTGTTGGTCTGTAAAGATGCGCCATGTTTATCCTATGATCTCCAGTCCCCTGGTTAGAGGAGAGAGTCCAGCATGATTTATCTCGCAGAGTGCATAGTTGCATATAAGAGATGGTTACAGTTTTCAGGCCTGGCAAGCCAAGAGTATTCCCGGTCCTCTGTGTTCTCTTGCTGGATTGCTTGCTATTCTCACCAGCCATTAACCCCCTCACCCAAGACAGAAACCTGGGCACAATCCTAGATGCCGTCCTCTTCCTTTCCTCCCATATCAAATTGATCACCAAGTTTGTGTGGTTCTACTTCCAGACTATCTCTAGAATTCACTGTGCCCACTCCCTAGCACCGCTTTAGTTTTTGCTATTATTTTCTCCCATAAAAATTGAGATTTATTTTTTTTTGCCTCAGTCTCACCTCCTTCCCCATTCTCCTCCCACTGGGCCTCTGTAATCCAGTCTTCACAGCAGTCTTTCTAAAACACTCATGTAATCCAGATAATCCTTATTTAGGATCTTTTAAACATGTCTTAAAAGGATAAAGTTTGCTATTCTTAGAAAAATATAGAAGGGTACTTCATCATCTGAGCCCCCTTTCTTCAGCCCTTCTGTACATTCTTTATTTCATTCATATTGAATTATCTGTTTCGCAAGCCACCATGCCTATATTCTTTTCTCTATTTCTGGGATGCCTTTAACCCATCTGATTTGCCTGATAACCTTCTACTTATCCTTCAACACTCAGTTCTCTGAGAAGCCTTCCTGCTTCCCCTCCTCGCCTACCACTTAATGGGCAGCATTAGGCATCCCCTCCCTAGTTCCCATAGGTTGCTCATAAACCTCCCATGCTGCATTAAAAATGACTCATTCATCTGTGTCCTCATTGACTGTGAACGTTTTAAGGGTGTGGACTATTTCTCACTCATTTTTGTATATTCTTGCACATAACAGTACCTGGTGTATAGGAGATGGCCAGTAAATATTGTGAAATGAATGGAAGGAGAAGTTAAGAACAGATCACAGAATCAAAGAGATAGGAGGTGTTCCATAAACATTGTTGAATAAATGAATGAATGCAATTAAGAATAGGTCACAGAATCAAAGACTTAGGAGGTAGACCCTAAACACTGTTGAATGAGTGAATGAATGAATGAATGAATGAAGTTAAAAATGGGTCACAGAATTAGGAGGTTTTAGGGGTAGAAAAGATTTTGGAGAACATCTCCTGCTGTCTTCCTCTGTCAGAAATGAGAACACGGTTTGCCTAACTTGTACAACTGGGCTGGGTAGGGATGATGAATGGAGCCACAGACATTCACTTGGATGTGGCCTAGAGATGACTGGAGAAAGTCATGTGCTCCTGGCGGAGACTTGCCGAGAAGAGCAGAGGCCATGGCCTCCACCACAGGGGGATACCACAGTCTCAGTGCGAGAGAACTTCTGTGGTTGGAAGTCTGTGGCACATTCCAGACTGTAGAGCTTCCCCTCAGCTATTGGCTGTTGCTCTCTCTCTGTCCTCAAACTGTGCCAAGACTGTAAGATTTTCCTGATGACTGGGCATATTCCACATCTGGATTCCATGCTCATAACAGCTAGAAGTTTCCTGTCCTCTTTGGTTGAGGTGATTATGATATAGAGCTGGGTAGCAATAGCAGCAATTTTGAGGTAAGCCCTACTACTTAAAAGTATTCTTTCATCTGAGATTTCTAGGTGCCTGGGAGGGAGGGAAAGGGGAAACTATTTACTAATTGCTAACTCTGTGTGAAGTGCTTTGCATATATAATTCTGATTTTGCCTTCACAATTACCCTATGAAATTGCAGGTATCAGCATCCTATTCTATAAAGAAGAGAAAGGCTTTGAGATGTCAGCTGGGTCTTTGGGGAGGCAGAGTAGGGTTTGAGTGGGAGTGTCTGGTGCTGAAATTTCTTATTTTATCAAATTGGGAAGTTCTTGAAGTTTCATATATTGCATGTACTTAAAAGGAGAAGAATCTGTACTTTTCTAGTTTATGTGGCCTGTGCTTTGTAGTTTACGGTTGTTTTGCCATCTCTGCAGGACCACCTGTGAATGGGAAAAGGAGCAGGTGTTATGACCTGACCATACTTTATGGGTGAGGGATCCGAGTAATGGGGCCAGAGTGTTCCACATCTGTCTGGTTCATTGCTGTCTTCCTAACTCCCATTCTGTGGGTTAGTATTTAGTAGGCTCTCCGGTTTTTGTTAAATAAACACCAGGACTTCTGTCGTTGGTAAGTTCCAAATTCAGACTAGAACCCAGATCTCCGAGTCTCAGTGCAGGGCTCCTTCTACTGTGAAACCATCCTGCTTTCCCCACAGCTCTAACCTGAGAGGGACAAGAATGAACTCTCTGTCATTAGCAGAGGTGGGGCTTGGAAACTCTGAAATGCTTATCTGGTAGATTTCTACACATCTAAATGGTCTCCAGAAAAACGTATTTCTTGCTTTTGTTTCTCTTCCCTTAAATATTTCAATATAGGATTTTAAATCATTTCTTATTTCCCTGACACTTCCCCATAAAATGATTGCAAAAAGATCAATAATCCAATACTGGATTTGTAGAGGGTTAGCCCCAGAAGAATTTCTGCAATCATCTAATACAGTATTTTTCAAAATGTAAACTAAACTAAAATAAATAGTGGAAGCCTTGCCTTTATGGGGAGCTCCAATATGTAGACAAGATCCAAGCCACTGTGCTGATGAGGTGTGCGCTAGGGTGGGAGGTAGGGATGGATCTATAGAGCCACGAGGGCTCCTTGAGGTTTGTTTTGTAAATCACCAATCTGTTCTAACACTTCATTGTGTAGGTCAAGAAACAGAGGCACTAAGGTGCTTAGTGACTCACACAAGTGACTGGACTAAGAAGGTGATGATGAAACTTGTTGCCGTATATCTGAATTTCCAATACTGTTTTAAAGCACCATTCTGCTTTTATTACAAAGAAAAGCACCTATTCTTTAGAGCAGGGGTCAGCAAACTATGGCCTGTTTTTGTGCAGCCCCTTGAGCTTAGAATGGTTTTAACATTTTCCCAAGGTTTTTTTTTTTTTTAAAGCAACTAAAACAACCAAAGAACAAAGAATATGGGACAGAAACTGTATGTGCCCCACAAAGCCTAAAATATTTACTATCTGGCCGTTCATAGAAAAAGACTGCTGACCCCGCTTTAAGGGCACACCTCTGCTGATAGCACCGTGAAACACCCAAAGAATTTGACTTTCTCCAAGGAATTTCAAAACACGTAGGTTTACAAACAAGCCTGAGAAATTGAGCACATTTATATCAGAAGGCTTTTCAAACTTGTATTCCTCAAATGAACTTCTTTAAATTGCCCAGTACGGTTTTTGGTGGAGGATAGGCTAGTCGGCTAAGTTCTTACACTGTGTGGCAGACGTGGCTGCGCAGAACTGCAGACCATTCTGTAAGATGGAAAGGAAGTGGTGTGTTTGTTCAAGTGCAGCATCAGGGCATTTGCTAGACCCAAAAGTTAGGAAGAGGAACTGATGTACCAATAATATAAGAGGTCGCTCCCAAGAAATGGCTGTGGTCACTTTGGAGCATATACATGCAATGCCAGAGGGACTTTTTACCCTTTTGAACATTTACCTTGGGGTTGGGCTTTCACCTGAAGCAGCAGTAGAGCAATTGCTTAGCCCACCCTCGTCCTGACCACTCAATGTGCTTCCAGAAGCATCGAGCTTTGTTGGACAGTGGAATGGCTGCTTCTCCGGAACATCGCTCTTGATGACAGACCACTAGAAAACAGAGCCAGATTTCAGGGTACCCCGGCCCTTGGAAGGAGACAACCAATCAGAATACATTTGACCACTTCTGGCGCAAAGTCTGGTCAGAGTAAAGGTTAACATTGTTGGCCTAAATCACTGAAGTTAACTTTGAATTAGGGTTGTCCTCGTAATCAGTGTCCTTCGGTGTCACAGATGCTTGTACAAAAAAACTTACACAGTTCCAAAGCACCAATATCCTTCCCCGAATATGTGGGGGTGGGAGCTCTTCCTCTGCAGCTTTTGTTTTATATGTATTTAATCACTAAATAAAAGGCAATTTCATCTCCTCTCTCATGCTAAATCTCTTATCCCCCGGGGCACTTTGCTTTCTGGATATACACGTATTTTTTTATTTATTTTTTTTAGTGCTCCCACCCCCACCCCCCTCCACCTATACACGTACTTTTAGTAAATAAAGGACTCACTGTGTGAAATTTTCCATTGGCAGGTGAATGATGATGACCAAGAAGTGTTTCATTACAAGGTCATGATGTCAGTGGTTGGTAATTGTGCCCAGGAAGGAATGTCTCATTTTATGCGTACTCTACGCATTCAATAAGTAGCCATTTTTCTCCCGATAGCATGCTGTTCTTAGACTACAGAATGCGTTATTATGTTATTAGAGCTTTTTGTTGTTGTTGTTAAGTTCTTTTTTGATCTACTAAGCATTTCCTGGTGATTTCAGTAGCTTGGTAATTTATTGTTCATCTTATAACAGGTATTGGTAATGGTGGGATGAAAACATTTATACAAGAGGAAATAAAAGTCAAGGAAGCAGATAATCGACCGATTTATCAGCCTTAGCACACTATTTTTTTCTGATAACGCTATGGTGGCCATGGTAAATTTACTTCTGATTGCTTGAGGGGACAGATTCTATATGCTTTTTGTTACATGGAGGTGCATGAAAGGGTGAGGGAGCAAGTGCTCAATCCGTGGATTAACCAACAGTTTGGTCTCTAGATTTAGGCCAGTGGGTTCATGCTATATATTGAACTGTCCCTTTCTTATTAATTTGCTACAACATATGTGGTGATGAATATATATATATATATATATATATATATATATATATATATATATATATATTTGTTTGGAGATTTTTAAGTAGCTCTAGTAAAAGAATGTCTTGCTTAACATCTTTTTCAAAGTCTTTTATTTGAAAGAAATTTGGATAAAGTTAGAGATGGGCAAAAATAACCTATTTGTCAGCTCATCATCCTTCCAGCCACGGAGGACTTCACTCCAAGCAGCAGTGTGGCCAGTTTTATACAATAATAATCAACTTAAACAAAAACTACAGCTAAGGCTACAGCTTAGAATCCAGAGGCAAACAAACCCAGGAAAAAAGCCTTAGGCCTTTATTTAAGCTTAAGTGTATTTGTTTTCTGGGGCTGCTATAACAAAGCACCACAGACTGGGGGGCTTACAGGACAGAAGTTTATTGTGTCTCTGTCCTGGAGGCCAGAAATCCAAGATGAAGGTGTCAGCAGGGCCGCGCTCCCTCTGAAGATCCTGAGGAAGGACCCGCTGCAGGCTTCTGTCCCTGCTGCTGGCCAATCTTAAGATCATGTTGTTCCGTGTGTCTGACTCTGTGTCCAAATGTCCACTTTATGGAGACAACAGTCCTACTGGATTCAGGCTCACCCTGATGACCTCATCTTAACTTGATCATCTGCAAAGATCCTATTACCAAATAAGGTCAGATTCACAGGTTCCTGGGTTTGGTCCTCACCATCTTTAGGAGGGAAACATTTCAACTCATGACACTAGGTTTTCATCCTTATTTTGTGCACAGTGTTAATAAGCCTGGTGATGGCTATCTCAGCTGTGACAGACAGAAAGCCACACATGTAGAAGGAAGGGGCTCTGCATAGAGCATAATAGAGAAAAAGAATTCAAAAGGGCTGTTAAAGTAGGAACAGTAACTTCAAACACAGTAGCTGGGAGCCACTTAATATGGGGGCAAGCTGCTGAGAAGTCCCAGGAGCCTCCGAGACACGTCTGTGTGTTACAAACATAATGATCATGTTTAACACATCATGTTTGGGTGTGTCTGCATTTTTAAAGCCCATCAAAATGAAATTTTAAAATGTTGACTGCACTTTGGTACTTTTTGGTTACTTGAAAAACTAGTCTTTTTGTCAAGCTACTCATGTTCTGTTAGATGTTCTGAAGATTTGGGTTTGAATCTGGCTTTGTCACTCAGTGAATGCTTATGTTAGGTAGGCTATTAACTTTTTGGTACCTTGGTTTCCAGGTCTGTAAAATGAGGAGGAGAGACGGTCTGCCATGTAAAATTATTGTGAGGATCAACTTTGCTTATGCATGTTAAAATATGCCTGTGTATAGAAGCTATAGTTTCAGTGCTTTGTGCAGAATTGTTCATCTATCCTACAAATGTTCATTGGGAGTCCATTATGTTCCAGCCTTGTTCTAGAATCCATTCATCCACTTAATGATGATTACATCCTGAGTTAGTAGTAGAAGCACTGGCCTTTGGATTGGGACATCTGAGCTGCAGTCCTGACTGTGCCTGTAAATCAGCTATGGGACTTGGGCAAATTGCTGGCCCTTCCTCAGCCTCTGCCTAGAGATGAGCCATATGGACTAGATCTCCAAGGCATTTCTGTCTGTAAAGTGATTCATGTAACAAAAATAACAGATAGGACTACAGTTCTTGATGTCCTGCAGATCACTTGTGCAGTCTGGGAAGTTATCCTCTGTGCTTTGACTTTCCTCTCTGAAATGGGGGTAATAGGACTAGTATTATTTGTCTCCTCATAATACTAATAGTAACAATGATAGCCAGCCTTTATTGGGCTTTGACATTGTGCCAAGTACTTTTCATGCATTCTTGCTTCTCCAAATAGGGTACATGTTTCTCCAAGGCGGGTGGGCATCCAGAGAAACAGGGTGCATTGTCCCAGAGAATAAATTTCCCCACCTCGTTTGTGAGAAACACCCCCAATATTATTAAGTAAGGACAAGCATAGCTATAGTGTGGAATGCAGAAGTAATTTCCAATGTTAAACTCAAACTCAAAAGAAATTTGGGGTTCCCTGGAGGGGGCATCAGCTTCAGTCCTGTCTTCCCCTGAGGTGCAGTTCACTGTTCTTGGCCACTAGGGAGCCTTTGGTAGGAAAGTTTGAAAACAGACCCTCTTTTCCTCTTCCGTGTTTGACTCACACGAGAAAACTAGAATTATCATTTGTAATTTTGAAAATAGTTCTCATTTCCACTACTAAGTGCTACCTTTCTGATCATTAAGCCCATTATTCTTGTTTTTTCATACATTTAAATAATAATTGAGCATCTGCTCTCTGTTTGGTACAATTCTAAGTGCTGAGGAAACAGCAGCAAACAGTACAAAACCCTCTCTCATGGAGCTTTTATTTTAATACACAGTGATGTTTAAGGGGAGACCTCAGGAAGTCAGGGAATCAACCATGTGGCTACTCTGGGGTGGTGGTGGTAAAAGGATTTCAGACAAAGGAAACAGCAAGTGCAGAGGTCCTGAGGCAGGAGCCTGCTTTATTTAGGAGATAAGGTCAGAGGGACACAGATTATATAGAGACTTGGAGATCAGGTAAAGGCATTGGATGATATTCTGAGAAACATGTAAACCACTGATGAGAATAATGGAATCTGATTTTTTAAAAAATGTGTTTTTAATGATTTCAGAAAGGGAGGGAGGGAGGGAGGGAGGGAGAGGGAAAAAGAAGGAGAGAGGGAGAGAGAGAGGGAGAGAGAGAGAGAGAGAGAGAGAGAGAGAGAGAGAGAAACATCAATGATGAGAATCACTGACCAGCTGCCTCCTGTATACCCCATACTGGGGATCGAGCCCAAGACCGCAACCCGGGCATATGCCCTGACTGGGAATCGAACCATAGCCTCCTAGTTCATAGGTTGATGCTCAACCACTGAGCCACGCCAGCTGGGTTGACATATTTTTGAAAGCTTATGGCTGCTGGCTGAGAACCATAAGGGGTCCAGTTGGAAGGTTACTGCCACAGTCCAAGTGAAGATGGCAGTGCTGCATATCAGGGCTGTAGCGGTAGAAATGGTGAAAAATGACAAGATTTGGAATGTGCATTGAAAGTGGAATCAACCAGGCCTACAAAGGAATTAGATGTGGAGTGTAACAGTAAGAGAAGAGTCAAGGCTGGCTGCAGGGATTTGGGCCCAAGCAATAGTAAGGATGGAGGAGTTGCCCTTGATGTTGAGATGGGCAGTTTGATGGAGGAGTTCGGGTAGTTCCTTGGCCACTGGAAGATCTGACTAACAAGTGGCTTTATATGAGAATATTAAAACTGGCTCAGATACTGTTTGCAACTCACGTTGAAGACAAGGAGCGATGTGTTCATTTTCGTTACCTCTCTTTTACTCCTGGACATTTTAAAACAATAATCCGAAAACATTGCTGTGTGCAAAATGCTCATCAGGACCCAGGAGCCCTCCCTGCTCTCTCAGCTGCGGACACGCGTCCTCCCCAGGCTCCCTGCCGCTGCCCCGTGCCCTCACGGCACCTTTTCCCCAGCTGGACTGGGGACAGGAATCTGGTTGTCTTCTCCACCCTGGCAGTTTTAAATGACTAGCAGTTCTTAAATTTTCTTCCTGGCCACACAGAAGGCTGTTGGATGCCCTGGGCATCGATGTTTCAATAACTATGATCTCTGAGGCTTTGTCCTGTGGAGCCGATTAGTGCGTTTAACTCAGACTGTGGGCTTGGAGCCCCGGACCCCTGAGAGGTCTCATAGGTTCAGGCAGAACTGGTGTGTAGCAGGGGGGGTGGGCGGGGGGAGGCGGGGAGGTATGTGCTAAAGCTTTCAAGCTACAAAGGGACAATTTAAAACTTGGCAGGTAAAACCAGCCTAAGTGAGGATATGTTTTATGCTTAAAATTATAAAATTGGTTCTGAACAGCCTGACATGCAGCATACTCAACCTTTATTAAACATTACAGAGGTCACTGCTTTTGTCCTCCTGGTGCCTCTTTCCCTCTCCTTTCTTCTGTGACCCACATTAAGCCAATTGTAGAACCCACCCCCTGGCTTCAGTGATAGGACCAGGGCGCAGAACATGACCTCTCACAGGCCAATCAGAGGGGAAGGACCTTCCTCCATTGGTAAGTCACTGAGAGTGAAAGTCCAGAACCTGTGTAGCCAGGTTGTCAGCCTCCTAGGAAAGGAAGCCAGAGAGGATGAGGTTAACCTCTGAGGGAAGAGTCTACTGGCAAAGGAGAGAGGGTGCTGTGACATCCTCCTGCGGCTAGTAACTCTTTGTGCCCCTCTCTGTTTGATACAGGGACTGAGGACATTAGCTATGGCTTCCTGCCATTACAACCACAGGAGCCCTACTACCCCTGCTATGCGCAGGGCATTGAGCAGGAGTGCAAAATGACTAACTCTTGGTCCTGCCTCTGGTCTTTGTAAGCTAATGGTTTCACAACTAGTAAGCATAATAAGATGATTGATAAAATCTGCCCTTAACAAATCAATAGATGGTGTCTTTTTAAAATGTGAAGAATTAGGAATATAACAATTTTTTCATTGCATTGATTTATCCAACAATTATCACCTAGATATTAGCTTTCTCAATGTCTGGACTATTTCCTGTTTGATGGTTTGCAAGGAGAAAGCCCACTTCTCAGGGAATTTCCAGTATCATCTGTTGAGACCTCCATCCTTTGAGGTCTGTTTCCATAGCCACCTGCATCACTGGGATTAACCGCTCCCTCTTTTGTGCACACACAACCCTTGCCCTGTTCCTTTGTGCGTCCTAGGCTTGGGCAAGCCTCGCACTCCTGTGGGTTATAAACTGTTGGGCCAGAGACTGCTGTACCTTCGAGTTTCCTTGTTCAGAGGACAGTTTCTTGAACATAGTAAATGCTCAGTAAATGTTTGTTGCATTAAATGAATTACTAGCATTGGTTTTGCTAATGACTTTTATGCATAGCTGCTTAAACTTTACAAACCAATAAATACTGTTTAAAACTGTGTGGAAATTTTGGTTGAGCCTGCTCTCTTCCAAACCTGCTGGTAGATTCCTGTGCACCGGCTGGTGGGAGTGGTTTATGGGTAGACATAGTGGTGGGGGTTTCAGCCTCCCATTTCTACTTGCTTTAACCTCAGCCAAAAGGCACGGAAACGAATAGAAGTTTCTTTCTTATATTTTTTCTTCTGTCTGATCTTTCTGAACGAGGATCTTAGATTAACATTAGTCCAAATAAATGCATCTGATTACAACTCTCACACCGAAAAGGAAGTGAGCTGAAAAAAAAATGCAGCAAGCTGTGGATCTCGAGTTACTGATTTTCTACTTTGGAACTGAATTATAAATAAATGTGTTAGGTAGCAGAATTTTGTTGTGTTTCCCCCAAAGGAGAAATTGTTGCTGCGTGGAAACAAAATTTATTCAGCATATTTTCATTCTGTAATTGCACCATTTCTATTCTTAATTCTTTGAGTTTCTGATTCAAAGTGAAAAAACACAAAAACAGACCGTTGTGTAAAGCTGACAGGAACGAGTGTGAACCTGGCTGCGAGACGCAGAGGTTGTTGCAAAATTAGCCACGGAAATCGCTTCCTATTCTGGAGGTGAAAAATAATGTATTTAGAAGGAAGTTATTTACATTGGCTGTTGAGAGGCTTCCCTGGGAGCCTCGGTTGGGAAAGCTGTGAGATCCAAGGTGGGTGGATGTGCGCAGGGAGCAGTCCCAGCGCTCTGTGATTGCGCGCCCCCAGGCCATGCTGGGGACAGGAGAGGGAGCTGTGTGCTGCCCAGGGGCTTCTCAGATTGTGAAGGAAGCTCAAGTCAAGCCTGGCTTATTCTAAAGTTTGTGGTGGCCAACAAATTAACCTCCTAGATTGCAGGAATGCTTTGTTTTGAGCTCCCAGAGGACAGAACCTTTTCTCTTTATGTATTGTCCAAGGTGCTGGAGGGCCCTGCAGACCCTGCCATAGGGGAGCTCCCCACAACCGGACCAATGCAGACTTCCGCCTGCATGATGGAACTGAAACGTGAAAACAGAGCACAGCCCAGCAGGGGGGAAAATGAATATTTGTGGGAGAAAATTCTTGTTGCTGCTGTTTCGTGAACTGCAAGCATATTTGTTTGAACCTTCTAAGATTTTTCTCTCACCTCTGCACGGCCCTGTGTCTCCTGCATTCATTTCTCTGAAAGCTTCCCCCACCTTTCGCTTGACCTCAGGTGATGCCAGAATAATTTCAGATCTGTTTCTCCGCAGGTTTCTGGCCTGGCTCTTTCTAGGCCATGCATTACAATTATTTGGTGGTTTATTACTCAAATAACCTCAATTTCAGTAGTGGCATCTTCGGAAAAGCGTTTAATAGAGCATTATGAGTTTTGAAATATTCTTTACCTATCCGAGTTTTCTTGTCCAGAAGAGAGTGGTATCTCTGTGTTCAAGATTGAAAAGAACTGAAGAATGGATGGTTGAGGTTCTATCCTGGTATTTTAGAGACAAACCGGTCTGTTTAAGACAGTGGTTCTCAACCTTCCTAATGCTGCAACCCTTTAATACAGTTCCTCATGTTGTGGTGACCCCCAACCATAAAATTATTTTCATTGCTACTTCATAACTGTAATTTTGCTACTGTAAACAATATGTAATTATATATGTGTTTTCCGATGGTCTTAGGTGACCCCTATGAAAGGGTCATTCGACCCCCAAAGGGGTCGCGACCCACAGTTTGAGAACCGCTGGTTTAAGAACTGCTTTGTTTGCTTGTTTGGGGCTTGTGTTTTGGCAAGGTTGGGGAAGTTGCTTTAAATGGAGATATCAGCCTTTTGTATCATTCAAGAATGTTCAGATCTCCTTATCACTGTTGGATAGGATTGGAGCAAGTTGACAACTTCTTTAGCTTTTGACACGCTTATCCGCTTTGGCACATTGAAGGGGGAATATTCTTGCACACTGAGGGTGTACACGGAGGTGGTCGGGATGAGCCTTTGCCTTTGGGGCTTTGCCAATAGATGTTGCTGAATTCTCTAGGCATTTGAATCAATATTTGACCAGCTGCAACCAGGGAAGAGGCAGAGAGGGGATGGAGAGATAAGGGTCTAGGAATAATGGGCATTTACCTTTTAACGGTTTATCTCAAGATAAAGAGTGAACGCTGTCCTTATCTAAGAGATTTCTCTTGATGATTTCTGTTTCAAGAGGGTGGAAGGATGGACAAGGGGAGCTGTGCAGACAGAGCGCACGAGAAGTTGCTATTCAGAGTGCGTCTGGTAGAGAGCGCTGAGCCCAGACTTGAGAGATTTGGGTTCTTAGTTTGGGCAGTAGCACTCGATAGCTGTGTATCTTTGATCCAACTGGGTAACTTTGGTAATATTTAATAGTCTCAGTAAAATCACAGGTCTGTACATATGACTGTCATTCTTTGTGGTTCTCAAAACTCTGCTCTTACATATACCTTGTTAGTTGACCCTTACAGCAAACTTCCAGACCAGTCTTGCCTATCCGGAGCTACTCTAGTTGGACAAAAATGTAATCTAACAGTATTTACTTTTGAATCTCTCTGTTTTCCTATGTTAGTTCATTTAGCGAATTTTGATAAAGATTGAAGAAGAGAGTCTTCAAGGAGATATTCAGCTAATTCTCACTGTAGTGATTTTTAAATCATAGTCCCATCGATTCTCCTGAAGGATGAGATGTTTGATCTGAAATCAAGAAAGGTGGTTTGCCAGAGGAACAGAAAATTGGCCCAGTTGTTGAAATGGAGGCGGGCTGCTTGGTGTTCGGTAAAAGGCCTCTCCACTGGGGAGCTGAGGTATTCGGGGTCCCGCTGGTTTCAGGTCGGATGGAAAAATGCTGAAATCCAGTGGGGAGAAGGAAATGTGGCAAATCACAAGGAACCAGGCTGTTTTTAAAAGAGAAAATTCAATCTTATCTGCTTTTCCCCAGCAAATTTCATTTGATATTTTACGTTTTCTTGATAACTTAATAAAGATTCTCAGGAAAGAGTTGTAAAACTTTAGTGAAAGAGAATTTGTCATTTGTGACATTGCTTCTCCAGATAGCATGGGAAGATCAATGTATTAGCTTGTAGTTCATGCATTCCCAGTTCTAGCTATTTCTATTCAGATAAGACAACATGTTATATAGCAAAACTTGGCCTAGTGGGGGGTTCTGGCTCAATCCCTTCACATTCATTGAACTGTGCTAGGAACCAGGGGTTGTGTTGGGCACAGGGTGGGATATGTAGATAATAAATCCCTGCCTTCAAGGAACGCCACTACTGACCTTTCCGAAGATAAACCAATAGCAGACAGATAATGAAGAGTGATATAAAAGCAAAATTAACAAAGCACAGGAATGTTGGCCCTGCATTCAAACCATGCACAGAATCAGCTGCTTCTCACCTCCTGTACCACCTTGCGCTGGTCTCCCTGCCCCCACCCTCGTGCCTGAATGTCCACATGGCAGCCAAAACAATCCTTTGAAAATGTAAGTCCCATCATTTGACTCCCTGCCCAACCCCTCCAGGGGTTCCTAATTTCACCAGATGCCCACGACCTTTTCAGTAGTCGACAGAGTTCCACTGGTCCGCACAGTCTCCTGCACAATTCTCTCTTCCTCTTTCTCTGACTTCTTCCCCCACGGCTCCGGATCTCACTCTCCCCACCCTGCCCACACGGTCGTGCTTGCTGTTCCATGGACATGCCAAGCATCTTCCCACAGGAGGGCCTTCCCACAGGGGCCCTCTGCCTGGGACCCTCCCGGAGATCTGCATGAACCACTCCTCACTTCTTCCCAGTCTTTGCTCCGAGGGCGCCACCTCAGTGAAGCCTCACCCTGACCCCCTATTTAAAATTGCAACGCACCTCTTGTCCATGACCCACCACCCTCCTTGGCCTGCTCTGTATCTTTTTCAAAGCACTTGTCACCCTCTGGCTTACTCTCTGAATTATTAATTTTGTTTAACAGCTGTCTTCTTCCACTGAAATGTAAGATCCAGGAAGGCAGGATCTTTGTTTTGTTTAATGTTGTTCAATCTAGAACAATCGAGAACAATGCCTGGCATACAGCAGGTAGTCCATAACTATTTGTTGAATACGTGAGTGAATGAATGAGAAGGAGAGATTGATTCTGACTGAGAGTTCTGGGGAGAACCATGAGGAAGAAGCCTTTGAGCTGAGTATTGAAGGATGAGCTGAATTGGACATCAGGTTTTCTGGGGGAAAGACATTCCAGATAGAAGGAATATTTTGAGCAAAAGTAGAAAAGTGACAGACCACCTGAGTGCTCTTAAAATGTCAAAGAGTCCCAACTGACTGGTGCTTGGGGCAGGGGCGGGTGGGGACACTGAGAGTGGGGGCAGTGGGTGGGTAAATTAACGGATGGAAAATAATTAAAGGGGACTCTTAGTGGAGTGAGGGGCCAGATCACTAATCTCTGCCTGGAATAAGGTGGCAACATGTCGGTGAGTGGAATCAAGGACTCTCAACCAAGTAGCCTGGGTAATGTGGCAGAGATGGTCGTTATAAGGAATCAGTAATGTGAATAGTGTTTGCCAGAGAGATTTGATTTTCATATAGCACTCAACTGCTTTCAAAACATGGTCACATGTTTATTTTGATTCAAGCTTCGTAAGAACTGGGTGAAGTTGTTGAAATACATACATGTTTAATAAACTTAAAAAAAAATGAATTGCATCTTATATCAACCCAGCTAAGTGCCTGGCCTGAGGTGGCGGAGTTAGGAAGTGGGGAAGCGGCTTCGCACTGTCTGTCTCGCAGCCAACGTTTCCCCACTCTGCCAGCTGCCTCTCCAACTCTGCTCGAGACTAAAGATATCATGCTGGTTTCCTCACAAGGGGACACGCTCCTTCCCTTCCCCCCCCCCCCCCCCGTGTCATTGAAAATAGCAGTTACTTCTGCACCAGATCCATTTCCCTCTTTCCTCCTTTCCCCTCTCCACGGATCTGGCATAATTTTTAGGGGGGTTAACGCGTGTCGTAAGTGGGTGTGTTTTTACCTCTGCCTGTTTAGCATTTTCCCTTCTTTCTTATGCCAAGACGGTCTGACTCAGCACCTGCCGTTCTAGTTCAGGTCGCTGCCGTCTTTCATGTGGTTCTGGGTGGAAGGGAAGAGGAAGTGTGTCGGCGGGGCTGTTTGAATGTCTTCAGACCTGCCTGTTGCTCACTTGGGGAGTAAACCCGATCTTCTTAATTCCCCCAGATGTTAGTAGGCAGGACGAGGCGGAGGGCGAACTCAGTGAAGGAGAGCCCTGGTATGGAAACTCCTCCGAGACTCCGTCCGAAGCATCCTATGGCGAAGTCCAGGAGAACTATAAGTTGTCCCTGGAGGACCGGATCCAGGAGCAGTCCACGTCCCCCGACACCTCCTTGGGAAGCGCCACTCCCAGCAGCCACACGTTGGAGCTGGTGGCGCTCGACGGGGACGTCCTGCGAGACTCACTGCAAGGCCAGGACCACCTCTCCCCCGGCCTGTCCTCTTTGTGTGAAGACGACTCCCCAGGCTCCACGAAACCTTTGAGCAGCAACTTGAGGCGGCTGCTGGAGGCCGGGTCCCTCAAACTCGACGCCACAGCCACGGCCAATGGCAGGGTGGAGTCCCCGGTGAACGTGGCCCCCAACCTCTCCTTTTCCCCACCGTCCCACCACGCCCAGCAGCTCAGTGTCCTTGCCAGGAAGTTGGCCGAGAAGCAGGAACAGAATGACCAATACACTCCAAGTAACCGTTTTATATGGAATCAAGGTAAGTGGTTGCCAAACTCAACCACCACCTGCGGCTTGTCCCCCGACTCGGCCATCCTCAAACTGAAAGCTGCAGCCAACGCCGTCCTGCAGGACAAGTCTCTCGCCAGGACTGAGGAGACCATGCGATTTGAGTCCTTTTCCTCCCCTTTCAGCTCCCAGTCTGCCAGTTCCACCCTGGCAGCCTTGTCCAAGAAAGTCAGCGAGAGAAGCTTGACTCCTGGCCAGGAGCACCCCCCTCCGGCCAGCTCCTTCCTCTCCCTGGCTTCCATGACCTCCTCGGCCGCCCTGCTCAAGGAGGTCGCAGCCAGGGCTGCGGGGAGTCTTCTGGCCGAGAAGTCGTCCCTGGTGCCCGAGGACCCCCTACCGCCACCGCCTTCAGAGAAGATGCAAGAAAAGGTGACCCCGCCTCCGCAGCCGCCACCGCCACCACCACCGCCACCGCCACAATCCTTGGAATTATTGTTACTCCCAGTTCCCAAGGGAAGAGTTTCTAAACCCTCCAACTCAGGTATGGAATCTTTTACTTCAATCACTGTGTTCGTCTTTTTGATTATAAATTGCTAAGTCTTATTTCATTTAAAAACATTTTTATTTTATTTTATTTTTGCCCTGTTCGGTTGGGTTTCGCATCTGATCTGTGGTGGGAATAAAAAAGCAGGCTCACAACAAAGTACTTGAACTAAGCAGGGTAGTGGTTTTCCTGCATGTGTGACACAAAGACTTCACAAATGGCTCCGTTTTTGAAAGGTAATGAATAATCTTAGAGAGATACAGTACTCTCCCCCCTTTCATAGAAGTGGGTTTTTTTTCATTACCCAGTTCAGGCTGGGTCCATACAAGATATATTTAATGGGGGAGATCAAAGCATCTTTGTCATGAATTGCGTGGCATCGCTGAACATGGGAGGGGGGGCTGCTTTTGAAACCTTGGACGAGGGAGAGCCCACCCTTCCCGCTGCCTCCACCACAAATGGGCTTTTGTACAATCAGTAACTCCTCTGCCCTAATTTATCACACTGTATACTTTCATGTTAGCATTCTTATTACCCTTTTTGTGGGATTTAAGCGCTTTTCACCGGTCCTGCCCTGGTATAATTTCTTGTCCTACACAAACTCTGAAGCATATTGTCACTCAGACATAATCAAAGCATTTCCTGCAAGCGCTGTATGTTATTTCAACCCAATCAGATTCTGAAGGAATGTGAATGTGGAAAATCTGAATCATGAGCGTTTCTCGTGGGGACAGCTTTTCCAAAGGAGAAGTTGCTATCATGTAGAGGGAGTTATTCATCTGAGGGAGACACTTAGTCACTTGCGTTCTCACAGTGGAAACGTCGTTTCTGGGACTGGTTTGTTGTTCAGTTGTGCGCATGGTAAGTATATGGTCCTGGAGATGGACGTATGGAGTTTCCGGTGTCTCCCGAGGATATCCTGCCCGACAAGAACAGGAAGCAGGCGGGCTGTGTGTGTCCTCGGCAGTGTAAACACTGCCGTTGTGTGTCTAGCTGGCTTTGATTATTTGCAGCCGCATTGATGAAGAGTGTTGAGAATGGCAAATAATTGACTGAACGATCGCCGCTAACATCAGTCTGACGCATTTATGACAGATTTCCCTTTAAATTGCTGAGTGAGCTATACGCACTAATTATAATTACTTTAAAACTTGTGTAAACAGCAGACTACAGCGAGGAAAATGGGTCTCTGGAACTTTTATGACTCTAAGCCATCCAAATGGCTCACGCGAGTTTCCAAAGTGTCAATAAAATCCTGAAGTGTTTATCGGTTCTGAGCATCATTTCTCCTCACTTCTCACCTGCCATCTGGTGAAATAAAGAGAGAAATGGCTACTATTTGGAAACAAGGAGAAGAGCAGAGGGAGCTGGGCAATCTTGCCATGGAATAAATCACTTCTGGTTTATGGAAAATTTTATTCAGGGTAGAAGCAGAAAGAGAGGCATGGCTCTACGTAATATGTAATTTTATAAGTATTCTCTGCATCTGGTGATCAAATACATATATTAATGGTGCTCACACTGTAAATTCTCCTGGACGTTAGTTACTTGGAAAAGCTTATATAAAATGAATAATAAACTTTATTTTACTGAAGCATTGGAAAAAGGTAACACAAACCTGTGCCTCATGAAAAACTAGTGGCTTTGTCACTTTATAGTGTCTTGGGGATAATCAGCAATAGTTGTGAGGTATGTTTTTTTTTTCATTCCAGCGACTGGGTGCATGTAAAGATAAGGAAGAGGCCATGAGCTCCCCGTGGGTTTAAATGCACTGAGTTCATGCCAGCATCTGAATGAGCTTCTCTCAGCAGGATTAAATATGGAGATCTATAAGAAATCTTTTTTTTCTTTTCTTCTTACTGAATTTATTCTACTGCTGAAACACTTAATATTTTAATCAATGAATGTTTCAAATGTTCACACAGAAGGGGGAGAGAAGGAACTGCTCGGACTGGGCCTCGGCTGCTGATTGTTGCCTGGGCCCGGGTTTTCATGCTTCTGTTCACAACCCAAGGCGTGGCGAAGCAGCTCCACTGAAGGAGTCATTGTATTAAAAAATCATTCGTTTTGTCAAACTCACGCGAGAGGAAAGATCACTCCAGAGGAAACCACTAGGGCTCTGGAGATGGTCATTCGAAAAATGCCCAGTGCATCCATACGGACACTTCCTAAATCTCTGTGCATGTTTCACTGGAAGCGAACGCCATCCCTTCCCAGCATCCTAACCGGATTATGGGCTGAGAAGGCATTGCTAAAACATCTAACTTTGTTGCTTATCTCTCTATCGTGGAGAGGTGATTCGGTTAGTGTTACTTGGATTGCTGTAGTTTTAATCGGAGGAGTGGAAGGGGAAGTGTGTCTTTGCTACCTGCCCCCTCCTCTCCCCTTTAGACACTATCCTGCTGGTTTCAGGGCAACCTGGGGGCTGGATTCAGATGTCCACTTGGCTTTACCTAAAAAGCATTTGTGGGGATGTGGTGAGATGTTTCTAAACATTTCATATTCTATTTTTCCCCCCTTTACCTTAGAAAGAAACCTTAGCTTAATGCAAAAGAGATAGGTGGGATTGATTTCTCACAGCAAGAAGAAAATTCTGATTCTGTTGCTTAATAACTTAAATAAACAAAACAAGCCCACAAAAATAAACTATACACCATCCTGACTTCAAGCAGGGCTCCCATTTTCAAGTGATTTCTCAAAATGTTGCAAAAGGGGCATATCAAGTTAATTCTAGAGTTACAAAGAGGTATGTGCTAGAAAAGCCAGTGTATTGGGTAATTTAGACTCAGGCATTTCTTTGCCCTTCTTCAGGTCAAGGGAAGTCCAAACCATGAAAAAAAATAAGTGTCTCTTAGGTCTGGCCTTATTCCTCTTCTTTGAATGGGATTCGGTGGTTGCCAGGTCATGGTGTATTTAATTCCTTAAAGAATCCACTCCTCCTCGGCCGTTCCACCTGCAAGACAGACGTGACACTTGAGGAGGAGGTTTCTTTCATGTGCCCTTGTGCCCCGGCACATGCTACACCGCCCCTCTGAAAGGGGACACGATAGAAGGAAGATTATGTCCGTTTGCTCTGGAGATAAATGTCACACATTGACTCCATTCTCTTTGAAGCTGCTGTTCTGTTGCAGCTCAGGAAAAAAAAATGGTTTTTATTTTAAGGACAAAGTTTTTGTGGAAGACCAACAAGGTTCTCAGGATGCCAGGCTCCTAGTTAAATAGCAAGGAGACTTTTAGAGACAGGGTCTCCAAAACATCTTAATTTTCTGCCTAAAATCTAAACATGCTTAGAAGCAAGCTGGTCTCATACATCTGAAGGCTCAGACTATTTCTTGGGTCAGTAGACAGGGGGTGTTTGGCTGCTGTTTTCTGTCATATTTACATGATGTTATTAACATTGTTGCAAAAGCAGGGAGACCCCTAAGAGTGAGGGAACCTCTTCTGATACTCCTCTCAGGTCCATGGTTTTCTGGCTATAATCTGGGAATGCTTGCATGCAGGAACTTGCTTAAAAAATTCACTTTTTATCAAGATTCAGATCTATTTGTCGATGATCTCAATTATATTTCCCCAGTGACTCAAGTGGAGACTGCCTCTAGATATCTGACTTCTGAGTTTTATCGAAATACTTACCAGTTATTAAAATATGCATTGATAATATCAATGTCAATAGCAGCAGATAAACACAGTGGTATCCATTGCTAACATAGTTTTCGCTTCCCTAAAATAGCATTTGAGAGACATGCCCATGAAATTCTATTAAAATATATTAAATCCATGTGTATATTGCTATTAGGAAGGGGGATGGGTCCTCATACACAGGTCCTCATACACAGGTGGGTTGGAGGCCCAGAGTGGAGATGGTGACGATGCCTGCATTATGCACACCTGGGATCACCTGGCGTCTTGTCCTCCTTTTATGAGGGTGGTAAGATTTGTATGCAAAAACTACCCACTTGCAAAGTACCTTGATTTTCTGCCAATTGTTACAGAGGATCTAACAAGATAAAGTTTAATTTCAAAACCTACAAAATAATTACATTTATTTTTTTAAAAAATACCTTCTTTAAATTAAAGCAAGTCAGTTACTATGACTTTTTTTTCTTTTTAGCCCAGTGAAGTTTTGGTGGTGTTGCTTTGTGCATTTATAGATAGACAAATAGACAACAGGGTAGAGCACCAAATGGAAGTAAAAAGATTGGCTCTAGTTCTCTCCCTTCCCACCCCCCACTATAGTCACTTCAGTTTCTCCATCTCTAAACCAAGCTGGTTGGGAATTATCGTCAGGACTCCTTCCTGCTGAAAAATTCCTTTGTTTTACTTTCTGTTTAGTTTTAATTCCATCAACTAAAAAAATAAAACAAAAACTATTAAACAAAAATTTTAATTAAAATATATTCCTTCTTAAAATTCACGATCAAACCCCCTACCAGATCATCTCTGTCTTGGGCAGATCTGGTCCATTGCAGATAGTTTAAACATATATTATTGTACTTTATAAATAACTAGTGGCCCAGTGCACAAATTCATGCACATTGAAAGGGAATTAATTAAAAGAAATATTTTAATATCACTATTTGCCCTTTCTCTCACAGCATCAAGGCCCTGCCAGCACCATGTGAGACTCACCCAAGTCCCGGAGTCCTGTCCCATGGGGCCGGGCCGCGTGGGACTCCTTTGAATCCCGCCTGTGGCCCGCACCACAGGACTCCCCCGATGCACCTCCTGGCCCAGTCCCTGCTGGCACCCGCGGGGACGCAACATCAAGTCCCCACCCCCCTCATGCGCCTTGCCGCACACGCAGCCCCGCCCACCCTCACACGCAGCCTCCTGGTGTTTGGTCATTACGGCGTGACAGCGTGACGACCATAGGCTGTTTATTATATAGGACGTCATCACACTGTGCATTTTTAATATAAGCTGCTCCGGGTCATTTTGGAAATAGGCTGAGGTGTAAGTACACAAAGATCCAGCCCCCTCTTTATACACCATCCATTCAGGAGGTGTATTGGCTCCTGGGTGAAAGGCATGCACTCTTGGGCTAACCCACTTGCATTGGGACTTACTGGCAGCTTCCCGTATCTTTTACTTTCATGTCCAGTGCTCATTTCTCTTTTCCGTATTCTTGACCAGCCCTTTCCACTTAATTTTATTACAGCCTGACACACAGTTTCTGAATTGTATGTTGTCCCAGCACTGTTTTGGGTGCTGGAGACACAAAGATGAGGACTTCCAGCCTTGCCCCAGCTAGCTTCCAGCTCCAGCCTCTTCTTCTCTCCTCCTGTCTTCTCCGTCTCTCTGGTTTCCTGCCAAGCTGAATTAGGCCCTCAGAATTCTGTCCGGGCTGAGCCAGACCCTACCTGAGCCGCACAATGGACCCTTGCTCTTTTATTTCCTCTGGGCTCCAGTGATAAACTACCATGTCGGGCCAGGCCCTGAGCTATGTATTTATTATGTGATGCCAGTTGTTTAAATTTACATCTGCTCTAATGGTGAGTTTTCTGCTTTGGAGGGCATGACCAGAGTTTATTGTCACTACTATTACTGTTACAGCTGCTCCCAATAGCTTCCATTTACTGCGTGACGGGCATTTCACACACATTTATTATCTCCTTTATTCCAATAATATTATTGCCTATAAAGAGAGCATGTTTTCTTCAAAATAACAAATTAGAGCTATCCATTCCACGGGGCCGATTAGCATCTGATGGGATTTAGTTTTGTTTGCTGTGATAATAATTAGCTAGTGATATATTGGGGCGGGGGGGGGGGCGGAATTGTTTATCAGACAGTTGTAAACGAGGTAAATTCCTGAACATTTCAATCCGATTGCCTCAGGAATGTGTGGCTTATTCTGAGGAAGTGGTCACATTTCCTTAGGCTGTACATTTGGATGAAACAGCTGTCAGCTCCTTGAAAACAGTTTGGCACACGAAGTAGAATACATGCTTACTTCCTCCCTTCTCCAAGAAGTTCCCATCATATGCACATGCAGGACAGCCTACGGAACCATGAAATCCTTTTTCTTGAATAAATAAAAATGCGGATCTTATCAGGGGAGATTATTGGCCAACTTTGAAGATGGGTCATTGTTTTCTAGTTACTTTTACCATTTGGATTGTTTTCTTCCTTTCTTGCCGTGACCAGCTAAACATTTCAAACAGTTGTAGTAGCCTAGCTGTTTGACCACGTGACTTGGGGTTAGTTTCTTTTCATTAAGACTGTTCTAATTTTTTTTTCTCATCAGTCCAAGGATACCCTAATTTGTACATGATTCATATGTGTTTTGGTATTCATTAAAACTTAGGAAGCATAGCTCCAAAATAAAATAGATTTACACGAAATATTAATATGCAGGATTTATGTCGTGTACTCTGAGCTGCATTTGAAAAATAGAGTAGGTGATGAGGATGGGGGTTGGGGGTGGTCACGTCAGGCAAGGCAAGGTGTCCGGGGTAAGCAGCTATGTTCCTTTTGTCACTTCATGCCTTTGTATTGCCTTCCTATGATGTGCCATGAAATCTCAGGCCGGTGGAGGACATCTCAGTTTTTCTCTCCTCTCTCAGAGTCCCCAGACAATTCTGTAAAGTTAGGCAGTTCAGGGTTTATGCAGTGGGAAGTACTTACTGAAGATGGGATCGGTGGCAGCCTGTTTGTGTGCCTCTTTCTGACTACTTTGATGTTCTCTTCTAACCCAAATACACATCATTATTGGTTCCTTCTCCCCCTGTTTATGACAATAATCTCACCCGAAGGCCTGATTCAGTCCTTCCTCTCCAATCTGTTGTTCAACACGTGGTTTTTGCCATCAAGATACCAGAGTGAAGGAAATGACAGTGAAGGACAGAAAATGAGAGGCCCAATTAAGTAAGGGTAGGACTTCGGGTCAGCAGAAGCAGTCAACAGAAACAGACAGCAGGAGAGCCCTGGTGGGTTAATAAAAAGGCGTGTTTATGGGCCTCAAGAAGCGTGCTTTTCCTGGAGTGGAAGGAAACCCTCATTCCTGCCCGTCCCACAGTCAGAAGAGGAAATACTCGTGATGGAACATGTCACAAGTAGAATTTCCAGGCGTGAAGGGTGTATTTTTAGATAGAGGAGTCTTTTTCAAGTTACGTGGTTAAGCTAAGCAAGATGGCCTATGATTAGTGTATTAGTGAAACAGCCTTTTGGAATGACCCAGCTTTATTCCAGAACCCTTCTGGTTCCATCTATTTTAAGTGGGTCTTTGCAGGTGGGGACTAAGTGAAAAATATAAAATTATTTTAAAGCTCACACTTGGGAATATTTCCCTTTAAAATGATAAAAATAACATGTGCATTAAACAAATTCAAATAGTATAGAGGAATATACAATGAAAGTGAAAGCTTCCCTCCCTGACCCCCTGTCTCTTAATCCACAGTCTTTCAAAGTTTAACTGTTTAATGGTGTCTTGGGTATGCTTCCGGACAATTTTCTTACAAATGAAAGGATGTCCTTTTTTTGTTTGTTTCATTTATCCAACCCATTCTTCCTACTCACCCTCTTTTTTTGCTCAAGTATTTTAAAGCAAATCATAGACATCATATCCATTTGCTTGTAAATATTTCCAACAGATAAGGACTTTAAAAAATAGCCATAGTGACTATAATCACATCTAACAAGATCAATAATGGCTACATGATATTATGGAACACCCAGGCTATAATCAGTATTGCCTCAATTTATCTCAAAAGTGTTGTTTTATCATTCTATAACCAGGATCCAAATAAGCTTCACACCTTGCATTTTTTATAAGTGTTAAGTGTCTTTTCATCCATAGCCCCTGCTCTTTTAAAATGTCACTTCCTTGTTGAAGAGACTGGGTCATTTGTCCTGCAGGCTTTCCCACACTGTGAGTTTGGCTGAGTCCGTCCCCTTTGTGTGTTTAACATGTGGTTGTTTTAATCACCTGTATTTCCAGTGAACTGCTAGTTAGATAGAGGCCTGATTAAATTTTTGTAAGAATATTTCATAGATGGCTTATCAGAAGGCGCACAATGTCTGTTTCCTTTTTAGTGATGTTAAGAGTAATCAGTGGTTGTATGTGTTGTCAGCTTGATCCATCCTCTATAAAGTTTCCTGTCAACCTTTCACCTCATGGTTTAAACAGCAATTGATTCCCATTTTCTAGAAAACAAAAATAGAAACACCCTAGACATAGTTTTATGTTTTGCTTTATCCACTAACTCTTTAATATCTTGGGCATATTTCTATATTAGCTTCTATAGACATATCTCATTTTTAAAATATAGCTTCACAGATCTTATGAGCGTATTACAATTTAGGTAACCTTTTGCAAATATTTCTCATCCTTCATGATTAAGAAAGGAAAGTTTGAGGCCTGAACTCTACCTGTTTTGATGGTCTATGTTTCCCAATTGCCAAGGCTGGTGTGGCACTGACCAATATCAATTGATAGACCAGACAGGTAGCAACTCAGTGTCCCAGCAGAGCCCTTCCCTGTGGAGATGTTGGAGGAGAGAGTGAGCTTAGCTTTCCTGGGAGGAACCAGTTGGTTTGTTTGTTTTTCTGAAAAATCGAAGCAGGTGTGACTGCCTGGTTGGTAGCTTTTCCCAAAGTGGGCAGTGGGGCCCCGTGGCAGTGCAGAGGAAAGCAGTGCATCTTGTTAGTGGCAGCCAGAGGGGCAGAAATAAGAGGGTAAAACCCCAACCTTAAGACCCCCTGATGGCTAAATTGGCAGCAGCATCTGCGCAGGCCATAACTAAATGAGTCAACAGTAGGGATCCTAACATCTGTCTCCACGGAGTCGGTGTGTGAGGTTGACGGTGGCCATTAGGTTTCCGCTGTGCCACATACATTCTTCTCTGTCCCGTTTGATTTGTCTTTATTTCTTGCCATTTTCCAAGTTCAGGAATCCATGGATGGACTTGAGTCTGGCAGCTTCCTTCAGGAAACAAAGTCCCTGAACTGAGGCTACCCTGGGCTGAGCAAGGACAGGCCTAGCGACGTCCCTTTGCAGATGCCTTCCTAAGTGTGGGATGGCCTTCGGAAGTTACACTTTCACAAGGCAGGGCAGTTGGATTTTGAACAATGGAACCCTGATGGAAGTCATGAGATGAACGTGGGCTTGTACCCAAAGACAAGCAGCAATAAAACCTCCTGGTTAAAGTCTTGAGATTGCCAGGAAAAAAAAAAAAATCGAATCATTTTTAGTGTTCTTTATATAGCAATGCATGTGAATTAGTGCTGGATGCAGTGTGCCTTTTCGTTTGCCTTAATTTTCCTTTCTTTCTCTTTCTTCCAAGCCTCGGAAGAGGAAAGCGGAAAGCCTTTCCAGTGTCCAATATGTGGTTTGGTTATAAAAAGGAAGAGCTACTGGAAGCGGCACATGGTGATTCACACAGGTTTAAAAAGTCATCAGTGCCCGCTCTGCCCATTCCGGTGTGCTCGCAAGGACAATCTCAAATCCCACATGAAGGTAAGCCAGCCACAGACAGCCCTTCCGATGAGGCAGGCACCACCAAGCATGAGAGGGGCCTTTGGTGGATGACAGTGTTCAAGGTTACAAGGTAGAATGCAATGGGAATGAAGCACCTTGCAAAGAGTCTTCTTGTGAAGGTCTTCATTTCCAGTTTACAACCAGCAACAGAGAGAAGCTTCAATATCCAAATAATATATGTGGTGGAGGGCCATCCCTCTTTGGGGAGCAGCAGCCTAACCTGGCCTTGCATGGTGATGCATTTCTGGGGTGCTTACAGGGGCAGAAAGAGTACAGGAAGGGCTACTGGACCTGTGCCCAAGGACAGGGTGCTTGGACCTGCTCCCCTTCCTGGCGAGACTGTCCTCTTCTGCTAACAAACCCAGAGGAACACCCAGAGACACCTTATAGGACAGTGATGGCGAACCTTTTGAGCTCGGCGTGTCAGCATTTTGAAAAACCCTAACTTAACTCTGGTGCCGTGTCACATATAGAAATTTTTTGATATTTGCAACCATAGTACAACAGAGATTTATATTTTTGATATTTATTTTATATATTTAAATGCCTAACAAAGAAAAATCAACCAAAAAAAATGAGTTCGCGTGTCACCTCTGACATGCGTGTCATAGGTTCGCCATCACTGTTATAGGAGGTGGGAGGACACTAACAGACACCTGGGCTTCAACGCTAGCCCTGTGGAGGGCTCAGGGCCATTCCTGACAAGACTGAGTCCTCCTTGAGGCTGACAGGGTTTAAGGTGTCATAATTCCCAAGAACACACTTACCCAACATGCAAAGGTTTTGTTTTCAGTGTCCTATTGAAAACAGTTTGGCTTGCACCTGTAATAGACATTAAGTAGAGTCTACGTGTCACTCAAGTGAGATGGGGGAAAACTTAGTCGTCTAAAACTTAGCAAACTTCATTAATACTGAGGGTTTTGTCTGAAATTCAAGGAAGAAACTCATGAGATCAAAAGAGCATGTGCTTTTGAATTTGATAGACCCATATTTAAATCTTATTGTGCAATTTACTAGCTAAGTGGCCTTGAACAAATGAGCCCTTAGACTTAATTTTCTCATCTGTTAAATGGGAACAAGAATGTTAAGAAGAGCTGTTATTCGTATTTAAGGAGATAATATTAGTAAAGTATCTGACACAGAAATGTTCTTTAATAGTTATGTAATTTCAACAACTATCATCTAACACCTTAATAATAACAAGTCATTTTTATTGATATTTTCAATATGGTTTGGCTGTTGACGTTTATAAAGTTCTTAACTTTCCTGCCATAAGAAGTATAGTGTATGTACATAATTAAGAATTTGCTTTATTTTAAATCTTGTTAGTAATCACTGTTAAGTGTGTAGCTCTGAAAAAGTATGATCAGATGGAACCTCTATTGACTTTAGGCAATAGCTTAGAAGATTTTAAAAAATTAAATCCATGGTGTAATTTGTTTTCTATCATTTGCCTTTTTTTCTCCTGGGAGTAGCATGCCCTTCATCTTCAGAATCCATTTAACCAGGCGTTCTGGTTGGTTGAATTTTCGTGAGCCTGCTTAGTTTTTACTTTAACCCTCCTCATCCTCCATCACCTCTTCCCAAAGTAAAATCTCATATTTTACACCAGCAAAGTGGATTTCGTTAGCAGGATGAGACTTCAAAAGAAACGTCTTTAAAACTAAAATTTGTTTTCGTGACTGTGCCCTACGCTTTGTCAGTCTGGCAAATTTAAAGCTTCAGTGAGCAGAAAACTTGCATCTCGCCTGACACCTTGTAAGCTTGGTTTCAGCTCAGGGTCACTTAAAACAACCTATTTATAAACCCGTGGAAAAAAAGCTGGGTTTTCAAGAGCAGGAACTACTGACCCCGAAACTCCAGAGAGATGAGTTGGGTGCCTTGATGATACAGACAGTCGGCCATGACAGTGTTACCGATGAGAGCGGTGAGGGCTTTGCGGGTCATGGGGTCTTAGAAGGCTTTCAGAACAAATCAATAACCAGTACAATAAAGCTGTGTGCGAAATTACCACTTTATTCACACTCATTGTGTCCTAACCTGTTGAGCTCCGACTGAGCTTTTGATAAGGGAAGTGTGAGAAGGACTCATACAAGTTTAATTTTATCAAACGGTGTACTGTTTCTTTTCTCTGCTCTACACCTCACTCATGGGCCTCTCTCTTTTTTTTAATTCTTCAATCAATTCATGGTTTTATTTTCATTGGACATACTTAAATTCGGCTACATTTTGAAAATAAGAGTCTACAAGGAAACACGATGGCTATGGTTTTAGGAGGAGATAGTCTCAGCTGCCTTGACCAGAGATCGCAAAGATGGATAGATTTTCTAAAACAATTTCTGCTGAAGAAGTGGGGGCAGCATAGCCTGTAGATTAAGATCTCAAACTGTGTGGTCATAAGAACCTTAGTTAGAATCTCAGTTCCACGACTTTTGGTAGGTGTGCGACTCTGGGCAAATCATTTAACCTCGCAAGGTTCAATTTCTGGTCATGGAGATGACAACCATGCGGCCTGTCTCATGGAGTTGTTATAATAGTTAAATGAGATAGTGGACATGAGCCACTTAACACAGATCCCAGGGTGGATAAACAATAGGTAAATGTAGCTAAGATAGTAATTATTGCCCGAAAGCCATCGGAATATATATTAACATTTACGTTTAGAAATAAATTAGCGACATGGACTAAAACATTTCCCTAAAAGGAATTTCATTGCTTTTCTCTTTTTATGATATATCTTTAGTGTTGAGAATGTAGAAAAACCAATAAATGAAAAACATATAATATTGACCCATGATCTCATCACACACAGAAATAACCCTTAGTGTCATTCTAATGTATCTCTTTCTATATTCATTATACAGATTTATTTAAGAAAAAAAAATGGGTTTCCACTTAATTTGTTCAACACATGTAGTGTTAGCATGTTCTGGTGCTGGACACTGTATGTTTTTCTAAGCCTGCCTTTGCTCTGTAGTGTACCGTACAAGTGTTTTTATGAGCAGTGGCGGAAGGAGATGTAAATGCCTCCAGCTTCCTCGGGGTTATCTTAGATTGCCATTAAGTCTTTTACAACTTTCCTGGATGACTGAGCATACAGGGATTAAATAGGAAATACATAAGCTGAAATTGGACAGAAAAGGTGAGGAGGACTGCTAAGATAAAGAACATGGGTGAAGGAATGGCAAGAGAGTGGAAGAGAGTCAGGGCACCGAGTTCTGCTGGTCTTGGGCCTGCCGAATAAGGAGCTGGGACGCGTGGGTAAGCCCCTTGCCGGCTGGCCAGGCCCCCCAAGGCGGTGGAGTAGATGTTTCCCAAGGTCTCCTCCTATTCATCCAACTGAGGAGATGGACCTAATGATGTAACAGCACCTTCACGTCCCACCCCTTAAGGTGGGGATGTGCTTTTCTGGCAAAATGACCAGTCAGTAAGGACAGCGCCATGTGGCCTGGAAAGAATGACATGCTTCAGACAAGTGAGTTCTCTCCTGAGCGGAGTAAGAGGGATTTTTTTAAAAAAATATATATTTTATTGATTTTTTACAGAGAGGAAGGGAGAGGGATAGAGAGTTAGAAACATCGATCAGCTGCCTCCTGTGCACTCCCTACTGGGGATGTGCCCGCAACCAACGTACATGCCCTTTGACTGGAATCAAACCTGGAACCTTTCAGTCCGCAGACCAACGCTCTATCCACCGAGCCAAGCCGTTCAGGGCAGTAAGAGGGATTTTGAAGTCCGTGTTAAGCTAAAGAGAATAAAAATGGTAACAGAAAGCGCTTTCTGGTCTGGAGAGGTTGGAACTAAAACCTCTCCAAGGTCAAATGTGGTCCCCAGCCCCTTTGGGAAGGTGTAGCTCAAATAAAATTGTAAGTGCGAAAGTCAGGTCCACATCCACTGGTGTTCCTTAAACGGTCACCAAATTTTCGCCACAACTAAATGCAGCAGGGCCAGGGCCTGGTGGGAAAGCCGTCTGCCTGGCCACACACTTGCACGCAGACTCTGTTCCAGCCGGGCTCCCCTTCGGCTCCAGAGCTGGGCTCACTCTCGGTGCTTTTCCTTCTTCCAGAAGCTGCTGGAGCTTCTGTACTTGGATTTGCTCCTGTCCTCTCCCGGGTCAGTGGACATAAGGACACTTCTGAAATGGAATTCTCGGGAGTCCCCCCCCCACCCCAAGCTTCCTGCCTGGTGACCTTTACCACCTGGTTGCAGGGCAGGCTGTGGGCAGCACCTGCCAGGGTCTCCTGGGGCAGTGACCTGACCCCAGGTGCCGGCTTCTGCGTGAATTGAGTGGAGAGGTGGCAGGGAAATCTTACGATTCAGTGAGAAAACAAATGAACCCATCAGCTCCAGAGTGAAATCCCTTTGTTAAAAAAGAACAGAGAGGGGTGCTGATGATGTTCAGTGATGGTGTGACAGTGTGGCGTCCCAACCCAGCGCCCCCACCCCAGACCTGGCAGGGAAAGGCTTCCGGGAGCAAGGCTTTGCTGCCACTGAATTTAAGTTAATGTGCCGATTTCTGTTGAGAAAGTCACGCTTTGGGGGACCAGGAATCTCTTCTGTTGTTTTTTTCAAAAAGCCACAGTGGGGTGCTGTAGCGACAGGATCTCACCATTAACGTTTAATTTCTTTGCTTTTGTTGGTCACTTAACATTATTTAAACGTGTGTTTTGGCTGGTGAATAATACTTTTGGATTGCCTGCAGAATGCATGAGCAGCTGGAGTAAAACTCGCTTTCTCGGAAAGGCAGCCTGCGCCGAGGGGCCAGGTGGTGCAGTGGATTAACGGACCGGCTTTCAACCTTCTTGAGACCTGGGTTCAAATCCCACTCAGGTCACCCCTGACGGGTGGGGTGTCAGTTTGGTTTTGGCTTTGAATTCCAACCCCTGACTTGTTTGTCCGGAGCACACAACTCCCCAAATCATTTGGCCCAAATCTACACAATTGGCAGTTTTGACGCAGGGAGGGCCAGTCCTGAAATAGCAGGGTGCAGCAGGTCAGCGCTGAGGCATTGGCAGAGATGAAAGGGGGAGTTAACAAGCTTGTGAGCACCGGCCAGCTCAGACGGAGCCTGGCTCAGGCCAATGCAATGATTTCCTTGCTTTTTCAAGCTCTAAATTTGGGAGTGACAGAAAGGGAAAAAATCTCCTCTCAGTTTTTACAGGTGTATATGTGCAAGCAAGACAAACTGGATTTCAAAGTCTGCATTCTTTTTCTTTTTTTAAAATATATTTTTACTAGAGGCCCAGTGCACGAAATTCATGCACGGGGGGGGGGATCCCCCTCAGCCCGGCCTGTGCCCTGTCACAGTCTGGGGGGACCCCTCTCTCCTTACCACCCACTGCACTTGCCAGCCATGAGCCCAGCTTCTGGCTGAGTGGCGCTCCCCCTGTGGGAGCACACCGACCACTAGGGGGCAGCTTCTGTGTTGAGCATCTGCCCCCCTGGTGGTCAGTGCGCATCATAGCAACTGGTCATTCTGCTAGTCAGTTGATTTGCATATTAGTGTTTTATTATATAGGATAGGATTGATTTCAGAGAAGAAGGGAGAGGGAGAGGGAGAGAGAAACATCAATGATGAGGGAGAATCATTGATTGGCTCCCACCTGCACACCCCCTCCTGGGGATCAAGCCCACAACCTAGACATGTGCCTTGACCAGGAATCAAACCATGACCTCCTGGTTCACAGGTCTACGCTCAACCACTGAGCCACGCCGGCTGGGCACTCTTTCACTGCAAACCTCAGGATCTGAGCACAGGGTCACCACGGTGGGAAACACTGGCTTTGCCTCGCTGAGAATCCTTGGTGGGTACCAGGCCCTGGTTCTCCCCGCACCCCACTTGACTTTCTTCGCTTGTAATTTTATTCAAGCCACTCAATCCCGGGTCTCAATTTCACTGTCTATGAAATGGGAATACCCTGGAGCCATTATTTTCCACATTCTTAATTACCTAGAAAAGCATTTTGAAAAATTGAAATTATTTTTGCAAAACATCACTAATTCTCTGGGCGACAGTCATTGGGAACATGCAAAGCGTTATTATGAAGAGAGGAATTACCTGACAGATGACCTCTTTGACCCCCAGCTAGTAATTAGGAAAGTGTGCATCCTGCTGGGTTTATAATATTTTCTCTGAAGACATCGAGTGAGATCAGATGACTAGACCCTTAAGAGGATTTTACCCCAGCTGGCCTTCACAGGCCGACAGCACCTCCGTTGTGAGCCTGGCTCTATTAGCAAACTCTTCCCCTACATGGATCCACTTTATGTTTCGGGGCGACCTCATCACCCGGAGCACAGTCATGAGATGCTCCCCTCTGGTTATTTATTCTCCGGGGCCAGCCCTTTGTCGGGGTGGAGACTAGTTGATGATGAGTGTGCACCCCAGGCAGTTCCCGTAAGCACGCGGTGGACAGCTCACTGTTCTTGCTTCTCCGCCAGGTTCATCAGCACCAGGACCGGGGAGAAACCTTTCAGTGCCAGCTGTGCCCTTTCACTTCCTCGCGCCACTTCAGCCTGAAGCTCCACATGCGCTGCCACCAGCACTTCCTGAGGACAGAAGCCAAGGTGAAGGAGGAGATCCCAGACCCAGATGTCAAGGGATCGCCCCACCTCAGTGACAGTGCCTGCCTGGGGCAGCACAGGGAAGCAGGAGGGACAGAGCTAGTGGGGACCATGATGCCGGCCAGCACTCCAGAGAGGACTAGCCAGGGTGGGGCTGGCGTCTCGCCTTTGCTGGTGAAGGAGGAGCCCAAGGAAGATAACGGCCTGCCAGCCTCCTTTCCCCTGAATGCTGCCGACAGGCCGGCCAACCACACAAAGCTGAAAGACCCCTCCGAGTATGTGGCCAACAGTGCGTCAGCATTGTTCAGCCAGGACATCTCTGTTAAGATGGCGTCTGATTTTCTCATGAAGCTGTCAGGTACTTGAATAGGGTTGTATTCATTCCCTCTCTCTCTCTCCCTCTCTCTCTCTCTCTCCTTCTCTACCAGTGCTCTCATCTATCAAATCAACTGGTAGGACTAGGTGACTTTGAGGTCCCTTTAAATTCTAATGGTCAGCACCTTCATACATGTTCTTGCCTGTTTTCCCAGTCCTTTGGGTGTAGGCGTTGCTGTGGTTTGGGGCCTGGAAGCAGCAGAGATTGCCGATGTCCTTCTGGTTTTACTCCTTTACGGGCTCTTGTTGTGGGGGAAGGGGCAATGGTGAGCCCGGTTGATGGCAGTTCTTCGTGTGACCTTGGCCTCTATGTAACCTGTCTCTGCATTGGGTTCTTTACCGTGCTTGTGTGGAACGTCTCATTTTGCATTATTCAAGTTTTTTGTTTGTTTTTAATTTGAACGATTTTTTAAGGACGTATGTACAGAGACTATTAGGACGTAGAGACTTTGAAAAATTTGATTAAATGATAAAGATTATCGTAAAATGTTTTTCCAGCGGGAAACATTTTATTGTGGTAAAACATACCCAACATGAAATTGACCCTTTTTAAGTACAGTTCTTTGGCATGAAGTACATTCACATTGTTATATAACCATCATCACCATCCATCTCCAGACACTTCCATCTTCCCATTAAACAAGAATTCCCCATCCCTCACGCCCCCAACTCCTGATAACGACTCTTCCACCTTCTGTCTCTGTCAATTTGACCACACTGGGTACCTCAAATAAGTGGAATATAATTTTTTAAGCATTTTTTTCCAACTGCCCCAATGCCATTTGAAAAGAATATGGAGAAGTTGTAAAAAAAGTATCCTTATTGATTAATACTACTTTGACCATCAAATTATATGTGATATTTCTTTTACTTTTTTGTTGTCTTTGTTTTCAGTTTCTTTAAGTTGTGTAGTAGAACAGGGTGCAACGTTGAGTAAGGCTATTTTTCCTGACTCCCTTTTGGAATGAGAAAACGTGTCCTGGGATTGCACTGCTACTCATTCCATTTTTTTTTTTAAGTATGATTTTAAATTTTAAAGGCAACGTGGAGGGTGGGGAAAGGTCGGCTGAGCATTGGTTCTGTCTTGCAGTCCCCAGGATGATTTCCAAATGCCATTTCAGCTCTTTGGAGATTGACAATAGCCTTTTAAATGGAGAATAATTGGTCACCGTCTTCCTTTAAATGGACTGTGAGTCGCGTTTCACTAAATGTCATTGCCAGGTGCATTAGAGGTTCAGCGTCACTCTGAAGACCCCGTGCTCGGGGACACCGCAGTCAGGGTCTTTTGGATTGTCCCCGTCACCCCAGATCTCTGCCCCTCAGGAGCGCGTGACACTAGTTGGAAGAAATGAGAAAAGGTAGGGGATGGAAATGAGGCGTCACAGAAATGAGCTGCGGAGGAAAAGAGAGCAGAGAGTGTTCCGTGGGGCACCCAGACCTGCCGTGCGTGCGTGCATGTGAGGGGAGGGAGGCAGTCAGTCCTATGCTGGGCACGATCCAGTCCCAGGGATTACAGTGCATCTGACTGCGGCACAGACGGACAGGGGGCTCTCTACTCCCCCCTTCTCTTCCAGCTCATCTAGGGGAAACTGAGCTTTTAGGGACTTTGGGTTTTATATTGAAACATTTTTGAAAACGGGGCGGGGGGAGGGAGGGCAGGGGCACAGGGAGTGCAGCTTCCAGTGTCCCTTTTGCTTCTGATTCTTCAGCTTTCCCCTCTGGAGCATCTTTGGTCCTCCCGTGATGGTCTCTCCCGCCGACAGGGCAGCACAGGGGCTCCTTTTCTGGGTTCTTCTAGTGCAAAAAACGGAATGCAAATGGCATATTCACGTAGCCTAGCTTAGTTGGGGGGCGGGGGAGCATTGCCTTACTAACAGGAAAACTAAGTGGGGGTGAGTAACTCCCAGGAAGGGGTTATTCCCTTTACTCCACCACCCCGGGACGTTTTCAAAGCTGCAGGAAGGGATGAAAGGAGGATTGGGTAAAATACCTGGTGTACAATAGATAGACCACTCCTGCTTGGCTCAGCCCTGGGTGCCCCACACCCGGCTGTCACTAGCTGCAGCCCCGTCTCAGGGAGCGTAACATAAGGCCTGGGGCTGCTGGGAACCAGAATTGCAAACAGGAGCTTCCCCAGCGGAGAAGCCAGTTGGTAGGCTGGGGTAAAAACGTGCACCAAAGCCTCACGTTGTGATCTGTTTTCTCAGCTAGCTATTGATGGGGACTTGTTTACGGTTTGGCAGTCGAAGTATTTGCCGACCGATCAATCGGCAGGAGAAAACAGATAACAAATGCACACTGTTTATGCAAAAGGCCCATGCAGTGATTTTTATGGTGGCTTACTGAAGGTCCTGAAACCTGACTTGTGTGCACTGTTACCTAGCAACCTGTTACAAAGTCACCAGGGAGTGAGATGCATCGGTAATTTTTTGTGTGTGCATATTTGGATGTGAATGTAAACTTGGTGACTGTGGCAATGCAGCCCCCGGGAGGAGAAGATGTGTTAAAAGGAGGAGGATACATTTTCCGGAGGGATTTTGTGTGTGTGCGTGCGTGCGTGTGTGTTTTAATTCCACCAACTCTTCGGTGGGTCGAGCCCTATCATTGATAGCTGCTGCCGCCCTGGTGCTGTGCCTGGCTGTGTCTGTGGCTCTGATCCTGGGACCAAAAGGCCCAACCCCAGAGAACTGAGGCTGAGTTTCTAGCTCTTTCTGTCATCAAATGTAGTGCAGCCGTGGTGAGCATCGGGCCTTGTCCCTCGGCGTCATAAGGGCTCCATTGTTCTGGCGACAAATTTTAGCTGGGCTCTGCGCGTGCACCTGCTGGGACCGGAGGGTGCAGCTGTTTGTGGGCATGGAGCTTGCGAGTCCCGGTGCCAGCCACATCACTGTCTGCAGAAATGGAGCACAGTGACAAATTCAAGCGTGGACACACCTACTTGTTCCCACAAGAGAGAGGGAAAACACTTGATTCTTTCTTGCCTGGTTATTAAGGGGAGTCTTTCTTGCTCCTTCCACTAAAACTGAGCATAAAGATGACTTAAGGGAACCCAGTGGGATTAAAGAACAAGGGTGGAATGCTCTTTTAAACGGACTCTAAATCCTCCTCCCACCCCTGCCCTGATTTTGACGTTTCCCAGCGTATGTGATTGTGAAATCAAATCCCTTCTCCGGATCATCAACTAACTCTTCTTCTGCCCGAGCCCACACTTAACATTCCTCGGTCCTGCAAGATTAATGTTGCTCCCTGGGACCAAAGCTGTCCAGGCTCAGCACCATAATTGATTCAGGGAAGAGAACGGGGCAGCCCCTGCCCCTGGCTTTCTGGGCTAAGAGAAAAAATAATTTTGTCAGCTTCGCACAGGGTTTGGCCTGGAAGGCAGGTCTTGGATGCTGCAGCTCTGGGTGTTTGCATAGATCTTTCTTGGGAGCCTGAAGGCACATGCAGGCCGCTGCCTGTCGGGGTGGGGAGCAGGGGAGAGGTGCTCACCTGACCTCAGAGCAGGTTCCTGCTCTTTGGGCCTTCTCCCCGTGATCCAGCTTCCAGCAGCAGTTCTAACGCTGGAGTTTTTATATTGTTGTTGTTGTTGTTTTTTAAAATATATTTTTATTGATTTCAGAAAGGAAGGGAGAGAGAGAGAGAAACATCAATGATGAGAGAGAATCATTGATCGGCTGCCTTCTGCACACCCCCTACTGAAGATGGAGCCCGCAACCCGGGCAGGTGCCCTTGACTGGAATCGGACCCTTCAGTCCGCAGGCCAACGCTCTATCCACTGAGCCAAACCCGCTAGGGCTATGTAGTTGTTTTTTAATGCCAGGGCCTAGCCCCACTCCCAGAAATTATGATTTAATTGGTCTAGAATAGGGGCTAATCATTGGTATTCTCTTTAAAATCCTCAAATGTTTCTAACATGTGACCACGACTGAGGACCACTGATGTGGAATAGAAACCTGATACCTGGCGCAGTATTTTTCCATGCAGCTCTCTTCCCTCTTCTGTATCCCAGACCCTGAAAGGGGCGTGGTGTGCTCTGGGTCTGAGGCATGCACCGTAGGTCAAGGTTGACGTGCATGAGAGGCCTGGGTGAGTCATGGTCATGAAATCCCGTGTTTCTCCTCGTGGGGCCCCATGCCAGAATTAGAAGAAGCATCTTAATGTTCTCTAGTTAGAACTAGAAAGTCTCAAGACTCCTGGAACATCGAGGGCCTGGGAGTGTCGTTACTTGAAGCCTGAGTAACAGTTGCCTGCTCTGGCCTTACATCATGTCTCTCTCTGAAAACTACACTCTTCAAGATACATAATTGAATTCTCGCTCTCCAAATTATAACCGAGGAGCTGACAGAAACTTGGCACCTCCGTTGTTGGCTGGGAATAGCGTTTTGTCTCTGGCTTTCGAAAATAAAAGATACAAGTCATTTCAACTATTTTTAATTTGGAAGCGGGCAGAAATCATTTTTTTTTTTTAAAAAAGCTCCCACATTCTATTAATTTCGTAGAATTAAGGCCAAAGTAATTTTAACCAGGACTTACATATAGGCACAAGCTGAATTTTTAATTGATCAGGAGCGCAGCCATAAGCAGCAAAGGTTTTCTTGTGTAAATGAGTGGGAACTGGTGAATGTATTTGCGTCCCATAGGCCTTTGTTCTGCCGCTTCCATCGATTTTGTACAGTTTTTTTTTTGTTTGTTTGTTTGTTTTAAATATATTTTATTGATTTTTTACAGAGAGGAAGGGAGAGAGATAGAGAGTTAGAAACATCGATGAGAGAGAAACATCGATCAGCTGCCTCCTGCACATCTCCTACTGGGGATATGCCTGCAACCCAGGTACATGCCCTTGACCGGAATCGAACCTGGGACCTTTCAGTCCGCAGGCCGACGCTCTATCCACTGAGCCAAACCGGTTTCAGTGATTTTGTACAGTTTTATGCTCCTGTAGTGACAGTATGGTTAGTCTATGAATGGCCGCTCCCCTATGCTGCGATGCATTGGTTTGTGCTGCTGGAGGAGGCATGGGAGATGCCCAGGAAACCTGGTGGCTCTGATTGGCTTTCTGTGAAACATCTGAACAAAGGAGCCTTCTTTCAAGTGAATGCCATCCTTGGGCCATTCGCGCCCTAAGACTTCGGTGCCAGTGGCTCTCCCACACCCACACCTAGTACCTTCCCCAGTGGGTTTGTCTTGGACAACCTTCCTTGGCGTCTTCAGTTTGGCCCTTCTCTTTAACCCTGCCTGGCTTTTCTCATGCTGGGCACTCGCTGACCATGTGCCTAAAATTTCCGGTGTCACACGCTGCGTTTAGGGGCCGTCTCCATGCAGGCAGCCTGAAACCCTGGATTTTATTGCTGAACCTGGTGGCGAGTCCTGTGAGAGGGAGAATGTGATGCCCTTCTGTTTTCCAGAGACCTGCTACTCCGTGACACCCGGCTGATCTGGGTCACGGAAAGGAGCAGCTAGCATGACAAGAGAGCTTGGATGGGTCCCAACCATAGATGGGGACTTTGTGACATTTACTTATTGTTTCTTTTTTCCCCCTTAAGAGTCATTTATACAGTGTTTACTTTATTCCATAACACATTTGAATTTCATAGCAACCCTGTAGCAAGATAGTACTCCCATTTTACAGATGAAAACTAAGAGGTTAAGAGACTTTCCCAGGTTTACACAGCTCACATGTGGTGGAGCTGGGGTTCTAATTCAGGGGGCCTGGCTTCAGCGTTCCCTCCCTCAGGCTGCCTACACCCCAAATCATTAAGGAAGCAGCGACACCGGAACCTGGCTCTGCCCTCTGTCCCTTGTTGTAGAGTTAGCCGGGGTCCCCAGCATGTGTGTTGTGTGCTTGATGTCATTGGAAGTGGCAGTAATACTTTTAGGCATTGTTTAATTATTTCATGCAAATAGATTAGTAGCAATAAGGCCAGTTTATATTTCTGTAGAGCTTTCTAGTGTATTTCCAAATATATTGTCTAGTAACAAGCATGTATACAAGGAAACTAGGACTTGGTGTACATCCTACAAATGGGTCAAGACTAGAATCCAGATCTTTCCTCACCGTGCTGGACAGAGCACTCCTCCTTCTAGAATTGCCCACAGAATATTTTTTTTTACCTTGATAGACTCCTGGGAAAACTTATCCAAGTCTACATTTCTGCAAAACGGAATCCAGTTCATTTTTTCCTTCCCTGAGAAGTACACTTTCTTCTACTTACTGCTGTTGTTGCTAATCTACTATTATTATAAGCATTATTACTAATCAGTTGTGTTTACAGTGAGCCAGGCACTGTGCCCACAACCTCTTGTAGTTTCTCACAACAGTCCTGTGGGGTCAGTGATGTTAAACCTATTTTGTAGATGAGGAAGCTGAGGCTTAAAGACTTCAGCTCCGCAGGACAGAACAAAGATCCTAATTGCAAGACCTTGGCAAATGACCACTTTATTTGCTATTACCTTTTTTTTTTTTTCTCAGTTGAGCAAACTGTCTTTTGACCTCCGTCTGCTTCACTGTTTATTTTCCTTGGCTTCAAACCATGGCATCATTTCTACATGCTAATTCAGTCGCTAATCTGAGTAAACTTTTTTGTGTCTTCAAAATAGATCTACAATCCATCGCTACAGGTGCAACCCTTCCTGGCTGTCACCTCAAACCTAGACAGCTTGCCACTCCAGCTCCCTCCCTGACTGACGCCTTCTCCACCTCAGCTGCCCCCCACCTCCAGGCCCTCCAAGCATTCTGGAGGACGCTTCTTCTAATGCTTCTTGCGTCAGGTTATGCCCCCACCTGCTCCTGTCTACTGAGTAACCCTATCCCCACTTCTCTAGAAGCCCTCTCATTTCCATTTCTCTGCCTTTACCTTTGTTGCTCAGGGGTCTGGTCATTTGAACTGTGGAGTCCCCTGTGTCTTCCTCCTGTTAGACACAATGGGAAGCGGGAATTTTTATAAAAATAAGTAATAATGTGATTAAAGCTAAAATAACTATTTTTAATCCACTTCTGACCCACAGTGGTTCTTTCTGTATCTTTGTAGAGCAGTTCTAGCAACCTCAGGCTCCATCCCTGTGATATTCTCCCCCTACCGCCTGGCCCTTGCAGACGCTGGTCATCCTTCCAAGAATAGCTCCCACTTCTTGAGTAAAACCGTTTCCTATTATTCGGGTCTTTAGTGCTCCCCCACCCCGCCCCCATTGTGAATACCAGTGATACTTAGAGTCTTTATCACCCTGGTTGGTGATTGTATTATGACTAGTTCTTTCTATTGCTGTATATTAGTCTTGCTTTTCAACTATTTCAAGTTGGAGGGTTGGGAGGAGGGGAAGGGGATGTTTCTTTTGTAACATCTTTATCTCTTATCATCCACAGAGCATTCCATGATGGGTTATAAGAAAAATATTCCATTACTCATATTCTGGAAGTCAGGTTTTCAGAGGTTGTGATATTACTTCACTTGAAAAAGATTTGCAGATTCACAGTCACCTCCACATGCTATAAGAAAGGAGATGGGGTACAGTGTGGTCTATGGAAAGTAAGCAGGCCATGTCAAGGGAGCCCCAAAGGGTCTGAGTACCTTGGGGTCCTCATGTCTTATGTTCCTGGACCTCAGCTTGTAGCGCCAGGTCTAGGAACTAGAGTCCATCACACTGTTAGTTAAGGAACAAACTTTTCCAGAGTTTATCAGCTCAAAACAATAACCATTTTCTTCCTTTATGATTTTATGGATTGGCAATCTGGGCATGGCTCAACGGGGTGTTGCTCCTGGTCCCCCCGGGGCTGACTTCCCCATCTGCAGTTCATGGCCAGCGTGGCTGGGGGCTGGCTGGTCTAGGGTGGCCTCAGCTGGGATGGCTGCTCTCTGCTCCCAGGGTCCCGTGTCCTTCAGTGGGCTAGCCCAGGCTCACTCACACGCAGCTGGGCCGGGTTCCAAGGAGCGGGCCAAAGTGCACAAGATTTCTGGAGGCTCGGCTCAGAACTGGCCCAAGGTCACTTCCATCACCTTCTGTTGACCCGAGCAAGTCCCAAGTCCAGCCCAGATTCACAGAGTGGAAACACCCACTCCACCTCTTCAGGGGAGGAGCTGCAGAGTCTCATTGCAAAGGAAGGGCTGTCAGGGAGGGAAATCATTACGGACACTTCACGGTCTACCTCAGCCCGGAGTTCTGCAGGTTCTCTGGGTGTTCCGTAGTAACAAACATCGCTTAAAAAACGGATGCACAAGCCAGAATGTTGGGATAATAATCGAAAATGACAAGTGTAGCAATCAAGAGGAGATGTCATTTGGGGCAGATGGTCACAGACTTCCCTGAAAAGTGTTGGAAATATATTATCCAATCTTTAGGCTTCCTTTTCTCTAATCTCCAATCATTTTTCGCTGTTCATACATTTCATTCTTTGGGTTGAATACTATGAATTTAACGTACAGCTTTCTTTCACATTCACTCCCGGCTTGATGGGTTTTCCAGGACTTGTCCTTCCTGCTTTTGACAAGGGAGATATCCTGTCTGTTAAGTGGATTACTGCAAATAGCTACTTTTGCTCATTATGTGTTGGGTTTAGTAGTTAAGTACAGAGAGAAAAACCTTATTTATTTATTTATGCTAACGTTCTTGCGGCACCGCTCATTGTCACTCTCCTTGACCCCGCTCCAGGGGCTGTTTTGTTTCCTTTGTCACCCTGTCTGTAACTGCAGCGGCCCTTGTTGATGACCTGTGCAGCCTTGGTTTGAGACATAGATCCTGAAGTGTGGCCAAGTATTAGCTCAGGTGGGCATTAATGAAAAATATGAGATGCTTAAAACGTCACTAAGCACTAATTACAAAACTACTTAAGGCAAATTAAATAGTTTACCTTATTGGAGAGCAAGGCTTAAAAATATTTAGCTAATGTTTTGAACATTCTATTTAGATATAATATGCTTAACATCTAAAAGCAATACTCCACTGTTGTTATTATTTAATCAAATCTTGCCTTTCCTTATGATTTTAGAAGGCAGTTTATTTTTTATTTTTTCTCACTTAAAAATATCAAATTATCAACAAAGCCCAGCTTCCCAGGCTGGTCATACGTACTTTCATACACTGACAAGGGAACAGCTTTGGTTTGTGATCGGGAGAGCTGGGCTCTGATTCTGGTTCTGTTGCCAACAAGCTGTGTGGTTTTAAAAAGGCCAATCGTCCTCCGAACCTTCGTTTTCTGATTGTAAAATAAGGGAGTGGAAAACAGTAATGATGTTTATTTTGTTGGCTTGTATTTTAAACAGTAAAGCCATCTCTCCCCCCCACACCACCACCACAAAAAAAAGTCTTAAGAGCAGACTAAACATATAAAACACATAGAACATATATTTTTAAATATAACTTTATTTTTAAAGTTCACATTTATTACATTTATTTACTTAAAAAGCCACATAATTAAGAAAACAGTCACTATTGGGTAATTAAAAAAATATGAAATTAGCGTTATGATCAGGTGAAGCCTTGAGTCTACTAGGTGAAGCACCTAGTATATTTCTAAATTTATTTTGTTTATTGCAGATTTGAGAAACACCATTTACACAGGGAAATGTTGTGGTAAATGAGGTCAGATTTCAAGGAACTCACCTTTAATCTCAGAATCCCTTCACTGGAATGTATTCAGATACTTGAAAGAAGAATATAATAATAATAAAATTTTGTTTCAAAGTTGACAATATTTAGCAACTGCCCTCATGCCTTATCATAATGAAGGGCAAATAGGAAGCATGTGCAACGTTCAATACACACTAAAGCCGTCTATCATTCTGTAGTAACTACTTGGCTATTAGTGAACTGTCATTTGGAAATTTATTTCATCTCTAGTCTCAGCTTCTCATCTGCAAAATGGAGACAATAGTAGTACCTACTTCAAAGGATTGTTGTGAGGATTGGTCAGAGATATTAACCCACGTAAACACCTCACATGCTCCCTGGCCCGTAGTAAGTGCTCTATAAATGATAGAGCCAGCTGTCTCTCTGTGTCTACATAAGCCTACCAGCCACCATCAGAAGCTTCACCAAAGCAGGTACAATTCGACCTGCCCTGGCATTTAATTTAAGGCAGTGGTTCTCAACCAGAAGTGTGCCCAGGGGACAGTTGGCAATGTCTGGAAAAATTTTTTGCTGTCATAGCTGGAAAGTCTATTGGCATCTAGGGGTAGAGAGGCCAGGGATGCTGCTCAATATTCTAAACTGTGCAAGACAGTCTCATAGCAAATTATCCAGCCCAGAATGTCAGTGGTGCCAAGGTTGAGAAAGCCTGATTTAAGGAATGCCCATAGACCAGGGGTGGGCAAACTTTTTGACTCGAGGGCCACAATGGGTTCTTAAACTGGACGGGAGAGCCGGAACAAAAGCATGGATAGAGTGTTTGTGTGAACTAATATAAATTCAAAGTAAACATCGTTACATAAAAGGGTATGGTCTTTTTTTTCAATAGTTTTATTCATTTCAAACGGGCCGGATCCGGCCCGCGGGCCGTAGTTTGCCCACGGCTGCCATAGACTCTAGGTGTACTCTGGGTGTGTAGTTTTACATGGATACACATGCCCTGGTGTGAATTTCTTGAAAGATAGCCAGCCACTTTCTTATTCATGATTGATTACACAGTGGTTCTCAACCTTCTGGCCCTTTAAATACAGTTCCTCATGTTGTAACCCAACCATAAAATTATTTTTGTTGCTACTTAATAACTGTAATGTTGCTACGGTTATGAATCGTAATGTAAATATCTGATATGCAGGATGGTCTTAGGCGACCCCTGTGAAGGGGTCGTTTGACCGCCAAAGGGGTCGCGACCCACAGGTTGAGAACCGCTGCTCTAACACTTTCATGAGAGCAGCAAAAACTGCATTACAAATGATACATAAAACTCAATTAACTTATCATTGCAAGTTAACATTGTAGTGATCATCAGATGGACTTATCAACACAAGTTAACGTATTAGTGGTTTCTAATTGACATCTTGGATAATGCAGCTGGGTGGTGCACATTTTAAAATTAAATTTTATATTAATTTTCAAACCAAATGGAGAACTAATTTTAAAATAATCTTACATTTGAAACAAACATTTGGAACCCCTGAAGCATACCCTAGGGTTCCTTGGAACACTGTTTGAAAACCATTGACCTGCGGTCTCTTCTAACTCTCAGAGTCTTTGGCTCTGCTTTAGGGTGAGGTAGTTAATAAAACTCTCATTGGTCTAGCTTTTTCGTGTAACAGCTCAGAATTTGCAAAATTGCTAGACTCTGGACTGAAAGAGAGCTCCGTCTTATTAAACTCAAGGAAAATGTTTTCCTTCACCAGAGGGACCCGGCAGGACAGAACAGAAGCTGCCATGTTGCAGTTGGTTTCTCCTCTTCCACCTCTTAGTCAAATGTTCACAAAATTCTCTCCTTTCAGAAAATGTCCCCTCCCTTCAGGTTGCACCGCACCCTCCCCTTTCTCATGTACAATGTGTAGTTCACTCCAAATCACTTATTTTCTAAGGCCCACAGTCCAACCTCTTAGGTTAGCATCTTTCATAAAGAAGCTTGGGTTTTCTTGGAGAGAAAGGAGAGAACTTGGGTGCATTTTCAGTCAGAAGCCCTGGAGTCTAGAGGTCCTGTGAGTTTTTGTGTTTTTTTTTTGGGGGGGGGGGCGGGGCAGGGTCAGTCTGTTAACTTCTTGGGACCTTAGTTTCCTCGACTCTAAAATGAAGATAATAATGATCCCTATCTTCTGTGGTTGATGGATTAATTCCTGAGTAACTATTCAAATGCTAGTTATATGCATTATTAAAACAAATTATGGCCTTTATGGAAGTTATATAGAATTTTCCTCAAAGGCGGGGGGGGGGGGGAGTTCATGGGAGAAATCTTCAGGAGAATTGATGACACCTTACTTTAAAGAAGGGTTTCTTTTATAACTTATTAACACCCGCCCATTAGAATTAGCAACTTGGAGTCATTTTACCCCAGTGGCTTCCACTCCTTCCCCATATTAGCCTTTATCTTGAATCCTCTATAAATCCTCAAAAGGCTAGCTTGTTTCTTCCAAATGGCAGCCCACCTCCCTAAATGTGTAAACATAAGATCTGCCTCATTTAGGCTCAGGCCCTCGCATGTTTGAACAGTGAGAGAAGGGGCCTCTTGATGAGTGGGGCTTCCTCACTGTGTGAACAGCGGAGTATCTGAAGAAAAAATTTAAAATTTAAACATGAAAAAGGAGATAAAAAGAGATCACAGATTAGGTTCTAATGTTACTCGAGAATCAAACTCCCCTATCACTCGGAGTGAGGTGGAGGTTTTTGGGGCGTCGCTGAAACGAGAATGGGATGTGGAAGAAGACTTTATTTGTATGAGGTTACATTTCCCAAGTTCCAAAGCCCCCTGCCCCTTGCGCCAGTCCTGGAAACCGTGCAGCTGGGGCTCCCGCAGGGCCAGAAACAAGGCCGGTGTCCAGAGCTTCCGCTCCATGTTGCAGCCGGGTGTGGTTCAGCATCCAAGCTAATCAAAGTCCATGAGTCCATGTGTGGAGTCCACCATGGCCGCGCACCATGTGGGCACAGGGGAGCGCATCCCCCTGCCACAGGAGAGCCAGGAACCAAGGGCATGAGAAAGAGAAGGAAGGAACTTCCTTTGTTGGGAAGTTTTGAATATTCCGGTTTTGCTCTCTTGCAGTGGTCATACCCATTCCAGCCACTGACTTGCTTTCAGGTGTGATTGACAGACCAGCACCTTCCCACATCGCTCAGACCTTGCTGGGCATGAGTCTGTCTGAGCTTCCCTTTCCTGTTAAACAATAGCCAGGTTATTACAATAGCATCACTAATAGCTCTTTACTGCCTGAGTTTTTCTCTTGCATTGAGTTACTGATGGATTCTGATAACTTTCTCAAAACAATAAATAATTCCTAAAGTAATGTGACAAAAATAAAATGGAAAAAAATATTATGGTATCTTCTTAAAAACAGTGGAGTATCTGGAAGCTTTAAGTGATGCACACAGAAGTCAAGACAGGTGCTGGGAAAGTCCTTTGCAAATTGAGGTCATTGTGCACAAATCTCTGTTAGTAAGAATGAAGTCAAGACTATGCAGTGAGTCAGATAGGATTGCTTTTCCCTTAGCAATCCCCCCTATGCCCAAAAGAACATATCTGTAATTTTAACTTTCTCTGAAGAAAGAGAATGGTTTGTTTTTTGAGGATAAAACAAAACAAAACAACAATAGTAATTATTTAGCCATATTAATGTTAAAATACAGGCTTTATATACTATTCTCAGTGTAAATATTTCTGGTAATTGAAAGAAAGCAGGATAACCTTCATATTTCCAGTTTTACACCTTTTATTTGGGCCCAAATGTTTGGGAAATGAAAACTTGAGCAAACAAGTGTCTCCCACACGCTTTTGTGACATGCCATTAACTGTATTTATATTTCCCCAGCACGTTACCAGTTTTATGCTATTCTTGTTAGAATGAAAAGCAGGTAGAAAGATTTGCAGATTTATAATCAGCAACATCCTGCTTGCCTGTTGGTGTTGTTTTAAGTGTCCTTGAGGTTCTGCTAAATCTGGGCTGTGCTAGCAGTGCTGAATACCTCTCTCCCCCTCACGTGTTCCATGGCGTGTAGAAGCTCCTTATAGCTCAGAGCCTCAGTACAATGGCCGTGTCCTCTCTAGAACTGGGATGTACTCCTAGGACCGCAGTAGTTTCTTATCTTTCCTAGCCTCACCTTAGAATTTTAAAAAGTTTGAAAGTAAAAGATATAGCATTGAAGCACTTTTAAAAACACCTAACCATTCACTTTATATTATTCCTTCCCAAAGCATCAAAGTCACAGACTTAATAGACCATACACTGTTTAATGACTCTGTCGTGACTAACTGGCATGCTCTTGGGAGAGGATTTGATGAAGGGTTCTGGAAGAAAGGCTGAGGGCAAGAGAAGCTTTAGGAGGTGGTTAGCAAACCCCCAGGCAGTGGTTGAAAGGGGAGAAATGCACTAAATAAACAAAGTCTTCCCAGGAGCTGCCTCCCTGGTTGAGGTTGGGAATACATACTTGTTGCAGATGGCTCTAGAGCAGCAGTTCTCAACCTGTGGGTCGCGACCCCTTTGGGGGTCGAATGACCCTTTCACAGGGGTTGCCCCTAAGACCATTGGAAAACACATATATAATTACATATTGTTTTTGTGATTAATCACTATGCTTTAATTATGTCCAATTTGTAACAATGAAAATACATCCTGCATATCAGATAATTTACATTACGATTCATAACAGTAGCAAAATTACAGTTATGAAGTAGCAACGAAAATAATTTTATGGTTGGGGGTCACCACAACATGAAGAACTGTATTAAAGGGTCGCGGCATTAGGAAGGTTGAGAACCACTGCTCTAGAGAATGACTTGGTTCCCTTTGGTTCAGATTCTGATGGCATTGTCCCCAAATGGGTAGATTTTAGGCACTTTCCTTAATGTCTGGACTCCCCTCTTAGAAATGCCAGAGTATAAGTGATCCCTCAAAGACACCTCAGTAAGTGCCCGCAGTGTAGGCAACAAAGCTCTTAACTTTATAACTAAGGTTTTATCCCCAAAAGAATGATCAGTTCTGAGAAAGAACCTCTGATTGCCTTTGGTGGAATATTTTGAGATTCTTAACTTTTGTTTACCACAAGGAATAGTGGAGTGCCATCTGATGTCACTAATTTGTGGCCAGTGTATTTTACCCATTCAACAGATATATATCATGAGCACCTACTATGTTCCAGGCACTGTTCTAGGCACTCAAGATTCATCAGCATTAAAACAAAGATCATTGCCTTCATGAAGAACAAATCACAAAGGAGAAACATAAAAGAAAATTATATTTTATGTGATTAGTCTGTTTGTGCTACCATAGCAAAATACCACTAAGTGATGGAAACAGTAGAAATTTATTTTTCACAGTTCTGAATGCTGAAGGTCCAAGATCAAGGTGCTGGCCAGTTTGGTTTCTTCTGAGGCCTCTTTCTCTCTTTGGCTTGAAGTTGGCCACCTTCTGGCTTTGTCCTCACATGTGTCTCTCTTCTTATAAGGGCACCAGTCATATTGGATTAGGGTCCTACCCTAATGGCCTCCCTATCTCCAAATTCAGTCACAATGGGGTTTAGGGCTTTAACATATGGATTTGGGGGAGGGGGACACAATTCAATCTTAAACAGTATGTTATGAGATGATAAATACAGGGTGTCCCCAAAAATGTGTACACACCTTAACAGCTGGTAGCTCAATTTTGAAAATGAAATGTATTTTAATAAACACTGCCTTTATAATTGTTCAGAGTGTGTGCATGCATTTTTGGGACACCCTATATTTTAGGGAGAAAAGGAAGATTAAAGCAGAGTAAGAGAGACTGGGAGTACTGGGGAGGGGTTGCAATTTTGAACAGGATACTTCATTGAGAAGGTCGTATTTTATCAAAGACCTGGAGGTCAAGTTGCATTAGTGTTGTTATAACACAGGGACCAGAGGTGGAGGAGTGGTGTGATGGAGGTTGGTCAGGGACACCAGATGGGCAGCCCATGGACTAGGTCCGAGTCCTAGCTCTTCCTCTTTCTGGTAGCAAAACTTCCAAATGTCATGTGGGGCCTCTGGGCCCCAGTTTCCAAATACGGTAGTCTGTATGAACCTGTGATTCCAGAATATATATTCATAGAGGGGCACGGGTAGAAAGAAAGACTTTTTTTGTGTGTCTGTGTGTATTGGCTGGGGCAGATGGTGGGCAAGGGGAAATAGGTGTGTGTTTTGGGGATGTATTTTTCTTCCTCTTATTTGTTAAGCAGGAATGGGCTTAAGGCTCATTCTATTAGGTGTTACTGAGAACTCTGTATCAGGATGAGATCTTCCTTCTCAAAAGACAGACACACCCAATATAACTAACCTGAAAGTTCCTACCACATGGCCTTTTAAAGGGAAGCAAGATGCCTGTGAAAGTTGCAAGTGGTAGTAGAGGCTTGCCTTCCTTCTTGGTCTTTCCTGAGTGGTATGTAGCTCAGTGGTTTGCTGTAACCAAGCCACAGAATCCATCCCATAATAGGCCAGCTAGCTCTGCCCTGACCACACACTCCACACCAACCAACCATGCTAAAAAGGAACCGTGGAAAAGGGACATAAGTGGAAACACTGGTGAAATCTGAATAAAATCTGGAGTTTAGATCATAGCAATGTGAATTTCTCAGTTCTGACAAATGCATCGTGGTTAGGTCAGATGTTAACATCGGGAATGCTGGGTGAAGGACTATGTGGGAACTCTTCCAACCATCTTTACAACTCCTCTGCAAATCTGAAATTATTCCAAAATAAATTTTCTTTTAAAAAAAAATACCCATGTGGACTCAGAGATGACTTGGGCTACAGACATGGACCCCAAAACAATGCCAAGTGCACATCCCACTGTTTGTGGGTCAGTGGTGTTGGCTTATAACAAAGTAAAAGCGATATTTCTCTAGTCTGAGCTTTTCTTTCTGGCAAATTCTCCATCCTCACCTTACACTCCACCCCAGGTTTTCGCTGTGGGTGTTGCCTCTGACTCATGTTTATATTCAATATTTTATGGCAGGATAACTGCCTGAAGGCATTATTCTATGATGGGATTTGGTGGGGAGAGGGCAAATGAGCCAGGGAGGCAGCCACATAGACAGGAAAGAAGACCTTGAGGGAGACCAAAGAGAAAGGCACGTTTCGAATAGGATAGGTTCGAAAGTTTCAGAAGCCCACGCGCTCACGGAGTGTATTGTATCTTTGTGCCCGGGGCACAGCTGATTTTGATTAGGTTGTGGTCCCTCCTGCTGTTAGCACAATGTGATCGTGCATCCATACTTCATTAAGTTGGGGGCAGCTAAGAGGGGAGTGGCCTTTTATATCTGTATATATATATAATCCCTTTCTTCTTTTGACAGCTGCAAATCAGAAGGAGCCCATGAATCTTAACTTTCAAGTGAAAGAGGAGCCCCAGGAAGAGGAGGCCCTCAGTGCCTCCTTGCCTCGGTCCAGCTATGTGTTCAGCTCAGACTCTGAAGTGTCAGCCCCAAGCATCTCTGAGGACACGCTGAAGGCCCAGGAAGGGAAGGGGAGTGGGCTAAGGCGGGACATGTCAGTCAAAGCAGCTTCTGAACTTCTCATGAAACTATCAGGTACTTGCTTTATTCTTAAATGCTCACGTCTCTTCATTTCATTTGGGAGCCAACCAGGTGGCTTCCTGCATGGCTCATAATTAGCCTAATGGCAGCACCGTCACGTTATTTCGGTGAATTCAGGGGTGATTGATCACTTGCCTTAAATTCCTGTGTTGTGTGTATGAGTTTGTTTTTGGATGTTCACTGTATAACTGCCCTATTAAGTGCGACCTAAATATGACTGCAAGTTGTTGGAAACACTGCTGCTTTCTAAGATGCTGTAGGTCATGATTTTAAATGGATTCTAGTGACAGTCAAAGCACTTCTGCTAATTGATCAGATTATCTATTTTTTTTCCAAGTAAAGGACCCTGCATCTTTTGTGTATTTATACTTTACATTCTTTAAGAACCATTAAAAATATTTTTCTTAACCTAATAAGTAGTTGAGATGGCACTTGAGGTAATTATCCATAGAGTAGCAGTGAGATGTTAGAAATAGAATATTTCATAATGGGATGCTGCAATAATTAATCTCAGACCTTAAGATGAATGACTTTTTAAATTAGTATCTACATGTAATCCCAGCCTATCAAATGTTGGCAAAACATATTGTACTAGTAACTTGAAATTTATGTACCCAGCCTCTTATCCTGCCCCATCTCCTTCGGACCAGGTAAACATTTAGTGTCTTTTAGATTCAGAGGTGTGACTTTCAGAACATGGAAAGAAAAGTTATATCAATAACAATATTTGCCAAGTCATACCACATCCTTAGTTCACAACTGCTTAAAGATAATTTTTAGAAACACTATTCAAAATGCTAATATGAATCAAAAGCTGTTTTCAGTTTGTAGTTTGCTGTGGTTGGAGAATGAAAGCAGGATGTGCAGTAGGGCCCCTTTCTTGTGTAATTTCCCAAGCAAATCTGACTGTGTTTCTGGTTGACCAGTAGGTTGGAAGTTAAGAACTTAGTAGTGATTTACTTCGAGTCATGTAATCAGAACAGTTGAAATTCCTGTATTTGCCAATTGGGGGCGTTAATAATTCTTTCCTTTGGTGTTCATTCAAAATGCACTGGGACTTCAGGGGAGCGTGCTTTATTTTAGATAAAATATAATACCATCATTACATCCTACTGTAGCTTCATTTTTCTAAACTTGGCAATGATAGGGTAGATTCCCCTATAAATGGGATCAAGGCTGGGCTGATTGGTGAAAGTTTAAAGACATGATATTCAAGCCAACATACTTTCATACAGTTGAACGCTCCCCTCAGTGCCAAAGGCCTGGTGACAAAGAGGAATCTGCTTGTTGTGTTTTCAGTCAATTCAGAGAGGCCACCCAGCTCTCTGGTTCCTTCCCATGTCATAGGCTTTCATGTTGCAGGGACTTCAACTCTCCAACCAGTGACTCTTCCTCCTCCTGATGGTGAGTCTAGTGGATAATATTTCTATTTCAGAGTTTGCTGTGCAGCCAGTATTGTGAGCGGAGAAAGCTGGGGTGGCCCCGAAAGAGAATATGCAAAAATGAGATTTCAAAAAAGATGTTCTTTCAGATAAAAGCATTTTATCTTAATCCTTTCAGATGATGAGCATTGAGTCATGAAGTAGGAAGTCATTTCCTAGTTAATGAGGTCCCTCCAATGGAATATGGCTATGCAGCCACGCACATTTGATGACATCTGTGTACAGAAGTGGCCTTTTTAATGTTTATGTTGAGTTTTATTGAGTCCATGTGCTGTGGGTTAAACAATAGTTGAATGGACGATATGATCGCATTTCCAAAGGGCATCTGCCCTGCTTTGTGGTGTGGAAGTGACAATGTCTTTGAAGACTAAGATAACTATTTTTTGCCCTGAAAAAATTTCCCAGCATTCTCAGTGCAAGAGTCCTGGTTCAAAAAACATATGCATCCTAGTCCCTACCCTCCAGATGCTTATGTCTGTCTGGTCAGGAGAAAGCCAGGGCAGGGGAATGCTTCCAGTAAGTGACTGGCACCTGGAGCTCCGTGCTTCCACTCTCTAGTGCCCTGCAAAGGAAGCTCCAAGCTAGTGCTCAGTATGGGCATGTGTCTTAAAAACAAACGCCATCATTCCAAAGCCGCAAGGCAAAGGGGACTCACCCTTGATTAGGTTTCAGGTGGACATTGGAGTTTCTTAGCATGGATAGATTAGCGCTCTCAGAAGGAGGAAGGTGTGAGGAAAACCCCTGCTGTCCCGACTTTCCTCAGGCTGTAACTTTAACAATTTCAATGTTTGTGCCCTGAAAGACATCCAAATACAGGACTTGCCAGTGTCTCCAGACCCCCTTTTCCATGGGATAGACCAGGGTAATCATTCAGTCCCAAAGCATCTATGCAGGGGAGTCGGGGCTGCTCCAGCGCACCTCCCATGAGACCCCAGGCCTTACTGCTGGCATCCTGTCAGGCTGGGGAAAACCCTTCTGGTCAGGCGGAGTCGGGGGAGAAAAGGGCGGCCCGGGCATTATCCTACATGTTTTTCCTCCGTTCAGTTTGGACCCGAGGAACAGCTACGATGTACAATGAAGGGTTTTCCTGGAGGATGGAAGCTGCGATCTGTGGTAGTTTAGGCCCTTTTGGTCTTTTCATGGCATTAATAAGAGGGGCTTAGTCAGTAATGTTGGCTGCTTCAATTCCCATTTTAATTTATGATAACGCCTTAATGGATGTTGGGCCCGTGGCCCAGTCAGATATCATGTGAAACTTCCCTTATGTGGAGAAACCTCTGTACTTATATTGTTTTCCAAATGGACAATTTACATTTCATGGGGAAAACACAGATGCGTTAGAGACTAGACTACATTTTTCATTAGCTGCGTGTTTGGGGACATCTGAGTTTTCTTCCTTCCTGTGGCTCGAGTTCTATGTCAGTTGTTAATTGGGAAGTCAAGTGCCTGACAACTGGGCCGGATAAATTGATTACCATAAAGAAAGAAAGCCACTCCGGGAAACCACTGGGCACCGCGACTACCTGTTGTTATCTGACACGAGGCAGCCAAAATGATCACACTTTTCTGCTAAGCGTGTAGTTGCCAAAGATAATTCCCAGAAGTCTTGATTTAAGGAGGCCAACATGCCGAAGTTCAATACAGAGGATAAATGACATTCAACAGGCTAAGGGAATCAAGTCACACTATTAAACTCCGGTTTTTCGGTGCCTAGTGACCTTGCAAACTTACGGAACAGATGTGTTACCACAGAGAGGACTTAACGCCGAAAGGCACCAAATCCCGTCTGCGTTATCTCTGTTGTGCTTGAAGGAAGCATCAAGACTCAAAGAGATCAAGTCAGGCTCTCTTCTCCCTTTGGGGAGCCACGGGCTTACACGGGGATCCGTATATAAAATGTACCACGTATATGGTTGTACCTAGGAGTAGCGGGTAACAGTGATTTAAAAATGGGATTCCACAAAAATAAGTAGCTGGAAAGCCAGAGTTGTTCAGAAACATTATTGAAAAACCAAACCTTTAAATTTATCCAACATGGTAAGTAAAACTGCATATCCAGACCTTAATTTGAAATCTGTCTATTGGTTTTCTTATTTCTGTGTGCAAAAAAGGACACCAAATGGATTTATATTCATTTCTGATTTATATTCATTTATCGCAGCCTAGTGTTGGAGAGGAAAAGAAATGATAATTGCCTCTAGCAGAAGAATCCAAGCGGGCCCTGGATTTGAAATACACAGTGACACAGAGTTCAGGGGATCAGCTAAATAAGCGCGGGCTTCAGCTGGGAGGGATGTTGAAGCAGTTGAACTTGGGCAGGATGAAGTTTCAGGTAAATATAATCTCTGAGTGAACTGAAGCAGAGAAGAGAAGTACCTGAAGATGGACTTTATTAACAGTTTTCATTAGGGCTCTTTTGGTTGTAAATAAGAAATCCTCTTCAGCCAGTTTTGGCAAGAAGGGAATTTAATAGAAGACGGAGGTTTGGGGTTACTTATGGAGCGAACCCAAGGGCAGGGCATCCGTCGTCCGCTGAAGCCAGGGGCTGGAGGACTGTATGGAAGCCAGGGGGCCCTCACCCTCCACATCATTCCTCCTTCTCTCTGCACATACAGATGGACTTTTTCTGTTACCCAACCACTTGGTAGGAAGTGGTGATGCCAACAGCTTCTGAGTTCAAAAGGGCAACTAGCCAGACCGGCGTGGCTCAATGGTTGAGTGTTGACCTATGTATGAACCAGGAGTTCAAAGTTTAATTCCCGGTCAGGGCATATGCCCAGGTTGCAGGCTCAATCCCCAGTGAGGGGAGTGCAGGAGGCAGCTGACCAATGATTCTTCCGCATCCTTGATGTTTCTATCTCTCTCTCCCTATCCTTTCCTCTCTGAAATAAATTTAAATATATATATTTATTTAAAAAGAGCAACTCGGCAGACATTCTTAGTCCCAATTCCAAATTCTAGCAGATTGCCTCACTCTGATCAGGGCCCACCAGTGGACACTCCTGTATCTAGGGATAAGGGCATGGTGGGCAGACATGGGTGGTATCATGTAGGGTGGGCAAGAGTGAGGGCGGTGTGAGACCAGGAAGATAACCAGTGAGTATGAACCACAGACGTTGAGGAGCAGATGTTGGTGGTTGCCGGTATTTAAATATTAGGTGTGAATGTGTCTTGGCCTTTGGGTGGTGTTTGCTTTCTGGTGGCCTCTCCGGGAAGACCTGCCAGCCAGCACCTTGCCCAGCAGCCCCAGCTCTGTGTGTCTGAGGCGGTGCTTCTCTAAGGACAGTCCACAGACCAGCAGCATCGGCACAGGTTGGGAAGCACGGGGAAGTGTTAGAAATGCACATTCCTGAGCCTTCTCTGCACCTGGCTGACCCTGTGGTTTTTACAAGCCCTGCCAGTGATTCTGACAGCTAAGTCTCCAGAAGCACTGAGCTGAGGCAGCGGTTAACTAGAGAAATAAGTTGGTCCATCTGCAAAGAATGCCTTAGGTTGAAGCTGATGGAGAGCAAATC